>NC_088413.1:24472094-24822094 GCF_034236695.1 Oncorhynchus nerka | reverse complement strand
TGGGTTGGAAGACATCACTGTAACTGGTGCCAGTATCCAGCCATCATTGACCCATATAAGGGAATTACCTTACAGTAAATACTTTTTACATGCTTCAATGGATTATATGCACCATGATCATCCTGTAGCGCGTGTATGCCATTTATAGGCTACAAAACGCGTTCCAAGGAAATTACGCATATGTTATTAGATTTAATGGTGTTATTGTAGTGGTGCTCTTTACTTGAGTGTGACCATATTGCTTAGCAGCCTGTCATTGTTTTAAATATCAATGGCACTGTGAGGTCACAGCTACGTCGCATCCATAGGGACCGTCCACGACTGTTCCCGGGGTTACTTTATAGCACGTTCTCTATGCGTCAATAAAGGGGTCCTTTTTAGTCACGGTGGACCGAAGGCGAGCAGTCTGTTGCAAGGCAAAGCCTGACCACGACTTTGGGACCGTTTTCCAGAGGACCAGACGACTGGGAGAACTACAATAGCAACCCCACTCTTTGTGGGAGAGAGCCCCCCTCCTCTCCCTTCCCTCCGCGGCTCCTAACATCGCTCTTTCCACCGCTCTTTCCACTCCACCCCTCTTAGGTTGGGTCCCGCAGAGCTTTACCTCGCTTGTCGATTTTTTTTCATCACTGCGGTGAGTGTGTGTGTGTGTGTGTGTGTGAAGTCTGTGAGCTGACACAGAAATACCCTTATGGTAACCGCCTCAGTCATACAGCTGACATGTAAATCGACTTGCCAGCCGGCTATCAAAACCGAGCCAGACATTGAAGACATACGGCAAATTAAGACACCCGCCTCAAGAGAAGCACTCCGCCATCCATCCACCTCTGCAGTTCAGTCCTCTCCGGAAAATCTTTCCACCTGCCGACACATCTTATATGACCGTCTCAAAGGTAAGAAGTTGCTATATTGTATCTACCGCTCTTGTATCTACCGCTTCTTGATAACAACTAATGTTACCAGCGGCTCACGGTACAAATATGAATGTGGTTGTTCCATTAATATCGTAACCTAGCCTAAATATTGTTTTGAAGGACGGTTTATTTAGCTTGACTGACCGAGTGGCTATGTCCACAGCACTGCCACGCGGCTGTATGTAAGCTACTCACTCCTGTAATGTAGAAATTAAATGAACACAAATGTATGATAACTAGCTACCAATTTGACAACAATATACGCATTTTAGGGTATGTTTCAGGGTGCATTGAAGGGATTGGCAGGCGGTGTTACGGAGCACCCAGGTATCGCTTTCAGGGCGTTTTACTGTACTACTGGTGCCTTCATCCGTTCGCCAGAGATGATGTACGATTGCTCCATAGTGTTACACAGAGGAAGACGTAAACAAACTTGAAGGCAACATACTTGGTGTTTTGAAGCATGGGTTTAATGCTGAACATATGTGTAGGCTAGTGGTGGGATGGAACCTGGACTTGTCTCCTCACTCACAGCCTCTCCCTCTGTATAAACGTGTAGTTAGTTAGTTATAAGGCATGGCGTGAACCAAGTCTCCACTTGTTTAACCCAAGTGTAATATTTAGGCTTAAAAGTAGGCTACAATAGTAACCCATGCATTATAAGAGAACCGCATGTCTACTATTTTGTATTGAAAGGACAACTTGAGTATTTTGCTTAATTTACTGAGTTTGGAGTTTTTTGTGGGGGTGAGATGTTGGTGAGGCAACCCAATTAGATATGTAGCAATGTGTACATGTTATAGTCTTTCAGGCTGAAGGGAAGACTGGCCAAATAATGCATTAGGAAAATGTATATTATCGCCTGAGATGGTGAACAACACTTTTGTAGCTAGAATAAGTTTAAAATATTTTATTAAAAAAGCATCTTCTTACAGCCAATATTGAAGAAAGGTGAGGAACATGAGGATAAAGATTAGAACAGCGTTTCCCAAACTCATTCATGTTTTGGTTTCTGCCCTAGCACTACACAGCTGATTCAACTAACCAACTAATCATCAAGCTTTGATCATTTGAATAAGCTGTGTAGTGTTAAGGAAAAAACTAAAACGTGCACCCATTTGGGTCCCCAGGACCGAGTTTGGGAAATGCTGGGCTAAAGGGAGGATTATTGAATGATGATAATGATTAGAACGTCATGTCTAGCAGCAGACAGTTAATCAGTCCTATCCCCAGTTGGCCGATAGTTATACCCAAACATCGGTTAATGGAAGGTGTAGGTCACAATTAGAGGTCGACCGATTATGATTTTTCAATGTGATACCGATTATTGGAGGCCCAAAAAAGCCGATACTGATTAATCGGACCATTTTGAAATGTATTTTATTTGTAATAATGACAATTACAACAATACTTATTTTACAACACTTATTTTAACTTAATATAATACATCAATAAAATCAATATAGCCTCAAATAAATAATGAAACATGCTCAATTTGGTTTAAATAATGCAAAAACAAAGTGTTGGAGAAAGTAAAAGTGCAATATTTGCCATGTAAGAAAGCTAACATTTCATTTCCTTGCTCAGAACATGAGAACATATGAATGCTGGTGGTTCCTTTTAACATGAGTCTTCAATATTCCCAGGTAAGAAGTTTTAGGTTGTAGTTATTATAGGAATTATACGACTATTTATCTCCATACCATTTGTATTTCATTAACCTTTGACTATTGGATGTTCTTATAGGCACTTTAGTATTGCCAGTGTAACAGTATAGCTTCCGTCCCTCTCCTCGTTCCTCCCTGGGCTCGAACCAGGAACACATCGACAACAGCCACCCTGGAAGCAGCGTTACCCATGCAGAGCAAGGAAAACAACTACTCCAAGGCTCAGAGTGAGCGAGTGACGTTTGAAACGCTATTAGCGCGCTAACTAGCCAGCCATTTCACTTCGGTTACACCAGCCTCATCTCGGGAGTTGATATGCTTGAAGTCATAAACAGTGCAATGCTTGACGCACAACGAAGAGCTGTTTGCAAAACGCACGAAAGTGCTGTTTGAATGAATGTTTACGCGCCTGCTTCTGCCTACCACCGCTCAGTCAGATACTGCTAGCTAGCAACTTACCTTGGCTAACTACATTCGCGTAACAGGCAGTCTCCTTGTGGAGTGCAACAAGAGGCAGGTCGTTATTGCGTTGGACTCGTTAACTGTAAGGTTGCAAGATTGGATCCCCCGAGCTGACAAGGTGAACATCTGTCGTTCTGCCCCTGAACGAGGTAGTTAAACCCATCGTTCCTAGGCAGTCATTGAAAATAAGAATGTGTTCTTAACTGACTTGCCAAGTTAAATAAAGATTAAATAAAGGTGTAAAAAATACAGATTTCCGATTGTTATGAAAACTTGAAATCGGCCCTAATTAAACCGCCATTCTGATTAATCGGTAGACCTCTAGTCACAATAAAAGTAGCCCAGTAGATAGAAACACACTTCTAGTATTTTTCACACCCAGTGAAATCTCTGCCGCCAATGCTTTAAAGCTGGACCATAAACCGCTGGCCCATATCTGTGTCATGTTATTACTAAGACAGTCAACATATGCTGGAGATTCTCTATTGTGTCTCAAATGGCACCCTATTCCCTATATAGTAGTGCACTACTTTTGGTCAGGGCCAATAGGGCTCTGATCAAAAGTAGTGCATTATTGGGAATAGGGTGCCATTTGGGATGCACATTTTTGTCTTTCACACCCGTCCACACTGCCTGTTTATTAACCGTAGCTTCTATGCCACAGGGTTGTGACTGGTTGCAATGCCCTTTTGTACGTTGCTTGTTACACTGTTTGGCATTCTGGATAGCTCACTCTTGGCTGAGACGTTAGGTTTTTCTGTCTAATGCTTGACACGCCAACAAAAAAAAGTACATTCAAACAAGTCGTGATTTAGGTTATATTCTGACAAAAATAGTGGTCATATGTACAGTCATGTATAATATTTACAATTATACAGTAAGTATGTAAACGGAATATGTGACCCATATTCAGGTTATTTACTGTAATACTGCTGAATGAAGTCAATAGAAGGACCATGCAGCAAAGTACAGCAACTTTATTGTAGCAGGAGGTATCAAAGTCCTCACTGTAAGAGCTCTCTTGATTGGAGGCGTGGCCCTGTGCAAACATGGCCTTGAACCGGAGTGCTTTGTAGCTTACGTACATTTGATTGACAGACACAATCTCAGAGAAAACATGGAACCTAGGCTAGCTAGCATACATCACTCACTGTTGAGTAACTGAGATAGGAAATGGTTTATGTTCTGTATTGTGAAATCTAGAATTATGTTAAATGACGTTTCCCTGACTACCTGTGTGCACATATATATATATATATATATATATATATATTTATTTATTTATTTATTTATTTTTTGAAAATGTAACCTTTATTTAACTAGGCAAGTCAGTTAAGAATAAATTCTTATTTACAATGACGGCTTACCGGGGATCAGTAGGTTAACTGCCTTGTTCAGGGGAATAACAACAGATTTTTATCTTGTTACCTTTCAGTTACTGGCCCAACGCTCTAACCACTAGGCTACCTGCCACCCCAGAGTAACTTGCGTTTGAGTTCTGCTACAGGAAGCTTACATACATTGATGGTGTTTGAGAAATTGCTGAAGTCGGTCTTTCTGTGTTACACACACCGGCCCTGTTCACTCTGAGAATGTATTGGGTCAGTAGCACATCCTTGGAATGTTGCCTGCAATCAGCACAGAGGTGAATCAACCAATGAGGAGGTGGTGTTGTGTAACACTGTCAGATAGGATACTGTAGAGAACACAGAGGAATAACACAACCCTATGTTCTGTTGTCAGCCAAGTGCCCAATCTTTTCCACTCTCTGTGCTGTGTCTCTATTCTCATTTGGGAATAGCCAACATTTGATTTACTTAATTGAGGAAAAGTTGCCTACTTGACTTGGCCAGTTAGTCATAGTGGTTGACAACCGTTATGTGTGTGTGTCTGTCTGCGTGTGTGAGTAAGTGTGTGTGTACGTGCCTATGACTCTGTGTTTTGCGTTTGGACACTTAGGAACTGAACCACTCTATAAGAGGGCCTGAAGGGGAGGGATGTCACTTCATGTACTTGGTTGCCTCATTGTCATGGATATCTAGTCTGTTTGCAGGAGGAGACATGAACACACTGACTGACTGTACATCTGCCTCACTCAGTCATGTCCCATCCCAATAAGCCTGTATGTAGACTGTCTTCTTCCATGGAGCTCTGACTCAGAGAGCAGTTATTTATCTCATTTCATCCCCCACCTCCTTGAGGTTGGTTTCCTATGACATTCCCCACTGATGATGACCTGCCTGTCAAATCTAATGGTATTTGTCACGTACACAGTTTGTACAGCAGGTATAAAAGGTGCAGTGAAATGCTCGTCTGCTAGCTACCTCAACATTCCAGTACTATAATTAATAATAATCAATAATAAATAAGTAATAGAAGAGGTAGTATGCAGAGTAATATATTGGTATGTACACAACAGGATATACAGAATAGATCATGAATGTGCTGTGTCAAGTATGACTGTATTTACATATAAAGTGACTAAAATGTCAATGTAAAATGTGGAGAGTCAGTGGCAACAGTCACTAAGGTGCCGGGCCCGGTTTCCCAAAAGCATCTTCAGGCTAAAGTTCATCGTTAGAACCTTTTGTAGGAGCATTGTTGAACCTCCGAGCTGTTCCCCAAAACCATCGTTACAAAATGTGCCCTTGAAAACGTGTGTTATTTCCCCACTGCCTCAGACCACTTGTGGAACAGCTTAGTGCTTCGTTAGATGTGTTTTTCCCACCGCGTCACTTTATTCACAGAACATCTCCGCCGTACATAGAATCAAGACGCGTATCTGTCTCTCTGTTGCCAGTGTCTTTGCAATTGTTACAAAGAAGCGGGATAAAACGATGCTTCAAATAGAACTGAGATGACTGCATGAAAAGTTTAAATAGCATTCCTACAGTATAGGCTTCAAAGGTAAAAAATAAAATAAAATAAAAAATAGGCCCATATATTTAAATGATATTGAAATACATTTCATGTTCATTCAATTGAGTTTTATTTGGCTACTGTCTGTCATTTTTGCCTCAATATGTTTCATGATTTGTAGCCTAATGTGCACAATGATGTGTCAAATCTTGATTTAGTGCATTATTATAGGGTAAGCATTAGAATAAGCCGCCTCAATGTTTGCAGCCATGGGTGATAATATCTCTCTAGGAACTGATCCGTTGTCAGTGTTGTGGAGTAATTATAATGCTAAGGTAAGATTTGAATGGAGAAAGTTGACCCGAGAGCAGTGTTGCCTTTCTTTCGATCCTATCAGTATCGACACATGCCTCAATGACACACTTTTGGGAAGCACATGTTATGTCTTTTGCCGTTGTAGGAAAGCTGCATGGTTAAAAGACGCGTCAGCCTAAGTTCCATCGGGAAACCGGGCCCGGGTCTGTGCAGGGAGACAGCTATGGTTAGCTGTTAAGCAGTCTGATGGCCTGGTGGTAGAAGCTGTCTCTGAGCCTGTTGGTCCGAGACCAGATGCTCAGATACCGCTTACCAGATGGTAACAGAGTGAATGGTTCCTGGCTCGGGTGACAGGAGTCCTTGACGACCTTCTGGGCCCTCGTCAAACACCTCTTTGAGTAGATGTCTTGGAGGGCAGGGAGCTCGCCCCCAGTGATGTCTATGGCCTCACAGTATGGGCTCAGGTGATTTGTATTCTCTGACTCTTGATCTAAGCTCTGTTTAGTGTTTTCCTCCCCTAAATGTTAAGGTCAGGAATATGGGACTGTAAGCACATCCTAGATCAGTGCCAAGGGGCTACCTGCAGGGCCGGACTAGCACAGCTACAGTTTTGTAGCTAATCTCATGCTATTCTATACATTTTTCCATGAGGCTGAGAGAATATTTTGCAGTTTTAAAGCTAAATTCCTGCAATTCTACACTTTGTCATGGCTTATAACGTGTTCATGGGTCATTCTCACAAAACGGTGTCACTTTTCACAACATTTCCTGTTGAATCACTGAGATTAAGATCTGTAATGATCTATATCAGATATTATGCATTGTACCAACATTCTCATTACCGTAACAGTTTTCAAAGTCCCAAAAATTAATAAACAAATCAATATTTCTAATATAAAAATATAAAAAATCTCCCATAATGAAAAGGCCCGAGTTAAACATAACACTGAAAATACAAATATTTCATTTGACATTTATTATTATAATAAAATTGAATCAGACCTTTTCCCAATTTGAGCTTTTTAGCCATTTCGGTAATGAGAAGGCCAAATGGTGTAAAGCGGGTGTTTGGGAATAAGAACCTAATTCTGGAGGCATATAAGTGAACAAATGAACTAAACTTGTGCTTGTCTATGTACTACTACTTTTTTTTTTACTGATTGGAGTTTTTACAGGAACTTGAAAAAGTGTTATGGTAATGAGACACAGACACTGTGTTTAAACCATAATATTTATTATGTACAATTTGTATTATTTATGGGGCAAACTACAGCAACATCATTTTGTGTTTTATTCAAATAAGTTAGCTTTTTATAAATATTATATATAAAATGACCCAATTTTAATTAAATCCGTACTAATTTCAGTAATGAGAATTTGGGTGAAAATGTATCAAATTCAGGTGAAAATGTCTTTATTTAAAAGCTACACTGTAAAGGTTTTCCTCCTCTTCGTCTGAAGAGGAGAGGCGAGAAGGATTGGAGGACCAATATGCAGCGTGGTAAGTGTCCATGGTTATTTTAATAAGAAATAATCAACATGAACACAACTGATACAAAAACAATAAACGTGAAACGAACGAAAACCAAAACAGTACCGTGTGGTGAAAAACACAGACACTGAAACAAACACCCACAAACAAACAGTGAAACCCAGGCTACCTAAGTATGATTCTCAATCATTCTCAAAACAAACATAGACTGCCCACCCCAACTCACGCCCTGACCATACTAAATAATGTCAAAACAAAGGAAATAAAGGTCAGAACGTGACATACACATTCTAGTCCTCAGAATGGTAGTTGATTTTTGCAGATGCATCATGGTTTTTAAACTCAATTTGCTACAGACATTTTAAAACTAGTTTCATGAAAATCACCCTCATATGCAATCTGGGGGGACATGCCCTACAAGCCGTTATGTTAATCCAGCCCTGGCTACCTGGAGACATGATCTCTCTGGACTCCTTCTGATTGTGCCATTGAGCTAACAACATAAATCTATTGTCTTCCTGGTTACATTCTTCTCACGGAGGTCTGATTATTCACCCTTTTCCATGAGTCTCCACAGATGACGTTCCAGTGACTTGATTTATCTGTAGTGGAGAGACGTTCTAGGAAAGTGGTGCGGATTGATTGATTTCAAGATTACTGTGTTTTGTTGAGGTGAACTGAGATTGGTTTGTTTGAATGTTGTGGTTGTAGTATTGAACAACCAGCCATCACATGCTCTCACATACTGAATTTCTATCAATGAAACATTTTTATTGTTTAATCTGTTTGTGTTCCTTATTAGGCCCACAACTCTTAGATATAAAATTTGTTTGATGAAATAATCTTATTGGGCACCTGACCATTACGGCAGGGAATTTTGTGGCTGAGCCGAGCTTTCCAAATACTGTACCGCTCAAATTCCATCCAAGGGACCAATCTGTTGTCTGGGATGATTACATCCCTTACAATGGCTCTTACTGAAATCCTCAAATGCTTTTACGTAACCACCGAGCCATCTGCACGTGACATACCGAGACCACGCCCGACTGTCACTGTCGTAGTCGCTGACACACACACACACACACACTGTCCTCTACAGTCGTCATTACCATAACACGTATTTCTCGTGGCAGTTTCTGAAAGTGCATCCTAAGTGTTTGCTTGCATGTACAGTGTGTTCTTACGTTGTGTTATGCTCCCGTGCTGTTATGTCACAGTTGACCGACGTCAGTCATGAAGGTTGTCATGGACGTTTTCCGACACACCAGCTTTCCTAAAGGATTATCCCAGATGGGTGGGCTTCAGTTGGGGTGGACACAGGGAGAGGGAGGGGATTACTTTACAAATGGAGAGTCCTCCTCCCCTGGATTTGCCCAGCTCCAATCCTGCTCCGATTGGTGTTCCCAACGGTATGCTCCATCCCAGAAGATGTCCAGGCTCCTGAAATGTAGGCTACATGTAGGCCTAGATGTGTCCCATTGTGTCCAAACATTAACATTGTAAAAAATGGAGTGTACAGAGAAACTATGATACAGATTTCTCAGATACTTGTGAAGAAGGTTCATCTTTTACAACTACCTACCATTCAGTGGGCCTACGTATTTCACTGATTGGTACAAAAACATTGTGTTTATTTATGTTTTCCTGGAGGATGTAGTCTGAGGGTCACGACCGGCTTGCCCTTTGTGCTGTTGTCTATGCCCAATAATGTTTGTACCATGTTTTGTGCTGCTAACACGTTGGGCTGCTACCGGGTTGTTGTCATGTGTTGCTACCGGGTTGTTGTCATGTGTTGCTACCGGGTTGTTGTCATGTGTTGCTACCGGGTTGTTGTCATGTGTTGCTACCGGGTTGTTGTCATGTGTTGCTACCGGGTTGTTGTCATGTGTTGCTACCATGCTGTGTTGTTGTCTTAAGATCTCTCTTTATGTAGCGTTGTGGTGTCTCTTGTCGTAATGTGTGTTTTGTCCTATATTTTTATTTTTATTCCCAGCTCCCGTCCCTGCAAGGAGGCCTCTGACTTTTGGTAGGCCTTCATTATAAATAAGAATTTGTTCTTAACTGACTTGCCTAGTTAAACAAAGGTTAAATAAATAAAAGAGCAGAAGGTGGATGTGTCAGTGACTAGAACAAGTCTTCTCTATTATTCATAGAGAGGAGGCAGAGAGGAGGATGAGGAGGAGGAGAGGGCCTCGCTCTCCCATTGACATGTTATTTCTCTCTGTTAACCAGCCAGACCTTAAGTGGCCCTAATGGCCCTACCTCAGAAACAGCCAATGTCTCCAGACTAATAGTGTGAGCTACTTGAGCATTATTTTGGCCAGTCAGAAAACAGCTGTGAATGCTGTAGTAACCATATCACGCCACACTAATGCAGTCAGCTAATGGAAGAAATCTGATTAGCGAAAGCATCAGACAGTCTGATGTCATCATGGAGCTGGTTGTGAGCCTCTAGGATCCTGTAGTTGCTGTTGTTAGAGAGATGGATAGAGGGGTTGCATCAGCATAGTATAAATGCAACCTCATCCTCCCGTTGCTCAAAGTGTAACTTACCTCGGCTGCCGTTATTATGGTTTGGATGGATGGGTGTCATTAGTGAAGCTGACTGTTGATTTAGGAGTAATGGAGTAAATGGCTGGTGGAGATCTGAAGTTATGGGAATGGTGTGATATGGCTACTTGCGTTGACGCTAGGCCTACTTGTTCTTATCACCTCCACTGAATAATTGAACATTTTACATTAACAAGCATCAAATATTTAGGTTTCATTCCAATTAGGAACGAAGAAAAAAAACCTGAGGTTGTAGAAAAAAACCAATGCAAGAGAGTGAAAACGTAAGAAGAATTAATTGGATGTCAGAATCTGTTTTATAGCTGCTATTCATTACCAGAGCAGCACTACACATGGTTTCAAGGACAACGCCAATTTAAAGCCTGACCGATATCCAGCTTTGGATTGGACGTAGCCCTTTTCCTCTCTTTGCTATCTCCTGCTACTTTGACAAGTTGACATTGAGCTCAGCAGAGTTTAGATATGCCACTGTTACTAAGAGGCTTCTATGGAATGGGGTGCTCACTGCTCATCTGGGGAAAGTCCGTTTTGAACTCAGTGAAATCGAGTACATTTTTTTTAGTATCAGATAAGGTTTCCTGGCTAGAAGATAGTAGTGTGTAAAACTCTCCACTCTGCCAGGGGCGGTAGCTACTGAGGATCAGTCAGTCCTCACAATAACAGCCAGAGCATTTCAGAATTAAGACTAGACAAAGAAATTCCCTCCAGAGGTCCGGCTCCAACATGGCTCACCCCTCAGAGCTATGACATGATATCCATAATTACGTTTCCTCCATACTTAACGCTTCACACCACTGGTTATGTCTGTCCTTTACAAACAGCTCCCTGAACCCCAACTACCTGTAGAAGCACAGGGACGAATACATAATGGACATTTACTGGAATCTCTTCCTAAAGTCCCTGAGGATTCCAGACTGGTTCTATACACAAGGCCCTCTCCTCTCCATGTCTTTATTTTGATTTACACCAGGCCCTCTCCCCCCCAGCCATTCAGACACGGCCTCCAAAGACATAGTAATAATGATGTAGTCATTATCTCTGCTGTGTTAAATGCACCTCCCCCCACTACAGTCAGGCAGAGGCTTTTTACTGTAAGTCAATAAAGGGATTGATTTAGTTTAGAGTTTCACGGACGCATCTGATATTTGTTGCAATGCTTCTGGGGGTGTAACGTCTATCTCGTCACCATGGATGTTTTGTCATTATAGAAGAGGACGGCTGAGGGAAATGAAAGTTGGGTAACGAGTGTCATGATGAGATCGTAGGCTATATTTAAAATGTTTCCATTGAGGCCGTTTAAAGTATTGTTTTTCTTTTTATATTTCAAGCATAGGTTTAGTTGGCTATTCGTCCTTGAAGTGAACTAAAGTTCTTGTCTTTGGACCTGTTGAAAGCTGGGCAGATAAAGTCTGTATAAGGCTGTGAATTGTTACGAGGGACTTGCCAATATAGGTTTCAGTATCAAGCAGCAGCCATATCATGATATCATTCAATGAGCAACACAGCTAATAAGCAGGTTAACGCCATGGGGCTTTAAATGAGTCACCTCTGGCCTGGAAGAATCAACAGGGCCAGCTGTACAGACACGCACACACCTCTGACTCAACACCGCACCACAGGTAGTAACCATATCACAGGTGAGATCATAGTCGCTTTACATCTAATAAAGGACTTTCCATAAGGGGAATGAACGCCTTGATATGAAATCTTTTGACACTTTTTTTTTCTTAAGACGATGTCAAAATATAATGCTGGATACTTGGCGCTCCATGCTATCATTTTCTAGAGCCTATAACGATCTAGAACTCTTCTATATATCCCAACATCATAACGCCAACATTCTATGTACTGTAACTATATCTGGAACTTCTTTTAATCTTCACGTGCAGTGACAAAACCGATCGCATCTCAAATCCATCACCCAAGGATCCCTATAGCGTTTCCGTCCAATTAGATTAGAGGTAGGATCATGAGACCACCTCAGTCTCCAGTCCCATAGTGTCAGTTGCATTCAGACAGGAGGATGGAGCTATAGGTGGGTACTGTACTTTTGATGGGGTGTATGATGGTAAGAGTACTTAGCAGTGGGTATTTCCACAGAAAGACAGATGTGTGTGAAGAGGGGTTCTGTCTGTGTTGTGTCAGATATGGACGAGTGCTGGCTAGGCAGAGAGAGATACCAAACCCACGTGTTGCCTCAGTGTTGAGTTGACTCAGAGATTTGATCTGCTTTGCTTGTTTGAACAGATGAACGCATAGTGTACATTGTGATCCGATTTTTCATTTGCAGTATTGTGTCATAATGACTGATTTGTCAAACACCGGGTTATTGTAGAGACCTCTGCAATTGTTACGGTATGTTTCAAGCGTGATAACTTGTGAATGGTGCATATGTGGTTTCTACTGACAATTGCAATGTACAAACTATGGCATAAGAGAACGATGAGCGCATAAGAGGCAATCCGTAATTTCGATTAAGACATTAATGAGCGAGCTAAGACGGACGTAGTCAATATAACTATTTGTTCAGTACTTTTGAAATGTACAGCGACAGAATTCAGAACATGGGCCGTTCTTACAGTATACTCCCTGTATACCAAGTCAGAACCGTAGGATGAATAAAGGAGGCATATAAGCAGACAATGAAAGCTCTTACAATATTCGATGATGACGTTTCTCTAAAACAGGCTATAGGCTACATGTGTACCACCAAGTCAAAACAGTAGGCAAAGTTATGAGGGGGAAAGGGACAAAATTATTAGGGTGAGGCACATGGGCTACTAACAGCTTACTACACAACATACACTTAGTATTACTTTCTTAGCTAGAATATACATATTCCCTGGCATATTACATAATTTATGCTCCAGCATACGTTACATTTTTGGACTCACCTTGTTGTGCTAGCCTACACACCATTCCAGTGGTGACCCGTCATTCAGGCTGCTCAACCTGTTTTGAGCCCCACCTGCCCTGAATGACGGGTCGCCACTGGAATGGTGTGCAGGCTGGGTTTATCCTACATCTCAGAAAATCACACCACATTCTCAAACTGTTAGTCAATCTTCAATTTATTTGCATGAGATTTTCTGTGTTGACAGAATAGAAAAATAAATGCTGTTGCTACCTCGCTTTTACCATATCTATGATGGCAGAAGAAAATGTCATTGATTCGCTGTATCTAAAAAATAAACGCATGTTCCAATTTTGCTGTTGGTTAGTTTATCTGTGTTGTGGGAGTGGTCCCAAACCTCTTTTGCATGGCAAACCATCAAAGACAACATGGGAAGGAACATGCAAATACTAGCCAGAGACGTACAGTGCATTCTGAAAATATTTAGACCCCTTGACTTTTTCCACATTTTGTTTCATTACAGCCTTATCCTAAATACTTTTCCGCCTCATCAGTCTACACACAATACCCTATAATGACAAAGCAAAAACAGGTTTTTAGAAATTTGTGCAAATGTATTTAAAATAAAAAACTTAAATATCACATTTACATAGGTATTCAGACCCTTTACTCAGTACTTTGTTGAAGCACCTTTGGCAGCGATTACAGCCTCGAGTTTTCTTGGGTTTGACGCTAAAGCTTGGCACACCTGTATTTGGGGAGTTTCTCCCATTCTTCTCTGCAGATCATCTCAAGCTCTGTCAGGTTGGATGGGGAGCGTCACTGCACAGCTATTTTCAGGTCTCTCCAGTTATGTTAGATCGGGTTTAAGTCCGGGCTCAGGCTGGGCCACTCAAGGACATTCAGAGACTTGTCCCAAAGCCACTACTGTGTTGTCTTGGCTGTGTGCTTAGGGTCGTTCTAGTCAATTTTAGAATAAGGCTGTAATGTAAAAAATGTTGAAAAAAGTCAATGGGTCTGAATACTTTCCGAATGCGCTGTACATCATTTGAAAGACTTCTGTTGACGTGTTTTATTATATTTGTGCATACGTGGGTTTGTCTGGGTGCATTACATGACATAGCCCATTTATTTAACCCTTATTTTACCAGGTAAGTTGACTGAGAACACATTCTCATTTACAGCAACGACCTGGAGAATAGTTACAGGTGAGAGGAGGGGGATGAATGAGCCAATTGGAAGCTGGGGATGATTAGGTGGCCATGATGGTATGAGGGCCAGATTGGGAATGTAGCCAGGACACCAGGGTTAACACCCCTACTCTTACAATAAGTGCCATGGGAACTTTAATGACCTCAAAGAGTCAGGACACAAGTTTAATATCCCACCCATGGCACCCTACACAGAGCAATGTCCCCAATCACTATCCTGGGGCATTGGGAGATATATATACACCACCGTTCAACATTTTGGGGTCACTTAGAAAAGTTCTGTTTTTTTAAAGAATAGCACATTTTTTGTTCATTTAAATAACATCAAATTTATCAGAAATACAGTGTAGACATTGATAATGTTGTAAATGACTATTGTAGCTGGAAACTGCTGATTTTTTATGGAATATCTACAGTTGAAGTCGAAAGTTTACATACACCTTAGACAAATACATTTAAACTCAGTTTTTCACAATTCCTGACATTGAATCCTAGTAATAATTCACTGTTTTAGGTCAGTTAGGATCACCACTTTATTTTAAGAATGTGAAATGTCAGAATAATAGTAGAGATAATGATTTATTTCAGCTTTTATTTCTTTCATCAGTTTACAAACACTCAATTAGTATTTGGTAGCATTGCTTTTAAATTGTTTAACTTGGGTCAAACATTTCAGGTAGCCTTCCACAAGCTTCCCACAATAAGTTGGGTGAATTTTGTCCCATTCCTCCTGACAGAGCTGGTATAACTGAGTCAGCTTTGTAGGCCTCCTTGCTCACACACACTTTTTCAGTTCTGCTCACAATTGTTCTATAGGATTGAGGTCAGATTGAGGATAGGGCTTTGTGAAGGCCACTCCAATACCTTGACTTTGTTGTCCTTAAGCCATTTTGCCACACCTTTGGAAGTATGCTTGGGATCATTGTCCATTTGGAAGACTCATTTGTGACCAAGCTTTAACTTCCTGACTGATGTATGGAGATGTTGCTTCAATATATCCCCATAATTTTCTTTCCTCATGATGCCATCTATTTTGTGAAGTGCACAAGTCCCTCCTGCAGCAAAGCAACCCCACAACATGATGCTGCCACCCCCGTGCTTCACGGTTGGGATGTTGTTCTTCGGCTTGCAAGCCTCCCCCTTTTTCCTCCAAACATAACGATGGTCATTATGGCCAAACTGTTCTATTTTTGTTTCATCAGACCAGAGGACATTTATCCAAAAAAGTACGATCTTTGTCCCCATGTGCAGTTGCAAACCGTAGTCTGGCTTTTTTATGGCGGTTTTGGAGCAGTGGCTTCTTCCTTGCTAAGCGGCTTTTCAGGTTATGTCGATATAGGACTTGTTTTACTGTGGATATAGATACTTTTGTACCTGTTTCATCCAGCATCTTCACAGGGTCCTTTGCTGTTGTTCTGGGATTGATTTGCACTTTTCGCACCAAAGTACGTTCCTCTCTAGGAGACAGAACACATCTCCTTCCTGAGCGGTATGACGGCTACGTGGTCCAATGGTGTTTATACTTGCATACTATTGTTTGTACAGATGAATGTGGTACCTTCAGGTGTTTGGAAATTGCTCCCAAGGATGAACCAGACTTGTGGAGGTCTACATTTTTTTTCTGAGGTCTTGGCTGATTTCTTATTATTTTCCCATGATGTCAAGCAAAGAGGCACTGAGTTGAAAGGTAGGCCTTGAAATACATCCACAGGTACACCTCCAATTGAGTCAAATGATGTCAATTAGCATATCAGAAGCTTCTAAAGCCATGACATCATTTTCTGGAATTTTCCAAGCTGTTTACAGGCAGAGTCAACTTAGTGTATGTAAACTTCTGACCCACTGGAATTGTGATACAGTGAATTATAAGTGAAATAATCTGTCTGTAAACAATTGTTGACTTGTGTCATGCACAAAGTAGATGTCCTAACCGACTTGCCATAACTGTAGTTTGTTAACAAGACATTTGTGGAGTGGTTGAAAAACGAGTTTTAATGACTCCACCCTAGGTGTATGTAAACCTCCGACTTCAACTGTACCTAGTTTGGTGGCGTACAGAGGCCCATTATCAGCAACCATCACTCCTGTGTTCCAATGGCACGTTGTGTTAGCTAATCCAAGTTTATCATTTTAAAAGGCTTATTTGTCATTAGAAAACTCTTTTGCAATTATGTTATCACAGCTGAAAACTGTTGTGCTTATTAAAGAAGCAATAAAAATAGCCTTTTTTAACTAGTTGAGTATCTGGAGCATCAGCATTTGTGGGTTCGATTACAGGCTCAAAATGGCCAGAAACAAAGACCTTTCTTCCGAAACTCGTCAGTCTATTCTTGTTCTGGGAAATGAAGGCTATTCCATGTTAGAAATTGCCAAGAAACTGAAGCTCTCGTACAACGCTGTGATCTGCTTTTAATGGGCGCTTCTGTGTACATTGGCACACAGCTTCAGGACTGGAGAATAGTTACGCAATTACTGGCCCTACCTGTGCAGCTGTAAAAGTCCCTGAAATGACATCAGCCGTTTGTACATCTGATTATCAGATTCTATCAAAAGTATACACAACATATGCAGGCTAAAGGGAATAAAATATTAGCTCTGTCGATGAATGGGTTCAAATCATAAAATCTACAGCACAAACACACATGGCAGACACACCCTTTTCTGAGAGACCGCCCTGTAATCCAGAGCCACGCGACACCAAAACACAGGAGCAGCCTGCCTTCATGTTCCACACCCCGGAGACGATTCTCATAAAGGAGCTCCCTTGTCAGCTAATGGGGATCCTAATTAACACTAAATATTGATTACCGACCGACACCCTACAAACGTCTAGGTCTACAAACAACCATCTATTTTACACTTCCTCAACCCTCATCCTCAAATAAAGCAAAGGCGACAGACATCCAGACAAAAAGCAGCACAGCACTTTGTGCCTAAACCAGGTGTTTCTCCGTCAAAACAGCCAGGCCGCTTATCAGAAATGACAGTGAGGAAGGGATGGCCATTATAGCTCAGCCATGTCAAAGAAATGAGCCCCGTTTCCCACAGTAGCTGCCTATTACCTCACGACTGTGTGATCTGTGATTAGACAGAACCGTTAGCTGTTAGATTTCTGGAAAGGCTCCCAAGCTATTAGGTGGTTTGCAGTCTATGATAATAGCTAAGAAATGTAACCTAGTTTACCTACTCTAAGATGAATGCATGGTCCTAAATCGAACAAACCTGAGTTCATGATGAAAGAGGACGACTTGTACATTATACTGACTCTAACTGATGGACTAATCAGATAGTCTTATCTTCCTCTTTAATAAGCAGACTCTGGTATTGGCCCAGACCACTGACTGTGTTGCTCTGATGTCTCGGTTGTACTCCTTTCCTTGGCAGAATGCTCAAGATTAGACATTGGCCAGATAAAAAGAGGGTTGGCACAGCTTTCAGTTGGTCCGATCTCAAAGGAAAACCTGCAATAGATCACAGCATCGCGCTCGCTCACATCAATGTGTGTGGGCAAAATATGCACAGCGCATGTGTGTTTGGTGTCTTACGTAAGCCGGTTTCCAAGAAATCACTCTTCAAGCACTCTATACAACCTGGATTATCGTGCACACATTGAAGGTTGACAACACTTTAAAAAGCCATTGAAACCCGGTTCTCTTGACCATGCCTCTTCAATAATAATGGATGGAAATTGACTGCCATTGTTTATCTATAATGAGTTTCTATAGTGTCCCTGTATGTCTAGCCTAATATACAGTAAACTTCAAAAGTATTGGGACAGTGACAATTCTTGTTGTTGTTTTGGCTCTGTACTCCAGCACCTGGGATTTGAAATGATACCAATGAGCACGAGGTTAAAGTGCAGACCATCAGCTTTCATTTGAGGGGATTTTCATCCGTATTGTGTGAACCGTTTAGAAAGGAATGCATTTTTTGTCCATAGTCCCCCACATTTTAGGGGGCCAAAAGTATTGGGACACATTCACTTGTATGTGTATTATACACAGGAGGTTGGTGGCACCTTAATTGGGGAGGACAGGCTTCTATTGATGGCTGTAATGGAACAAATGGAATGGTTTCCAACTCATCAAACAAATGGTTGCCATGTGTTTGATATCATTCCATTCACCCCGTTCCAGCCATTAATATGATCCGTCCTCCCCTCACCAGTCTCCTGTGGTATTATAGTATACATATCAGTGGCCATTGGCCTCCCCTTGATATTGATGGTGTTGTTTTGGTTGACCCAGGGGGTGTGGGGGAGGGATCGCTCTACTTCTGACTCCTGGAGCATGTTGTTGTGCAAATCTCTGTGTGATCGAGCTGTCTCTGTCGTCACCAACACTTAGTTGGACTTGTGTGTGTGTGTGTGTGTGTGTGTGTGTGTGTGTGTGTGTGTGTGTGTGTGTGTGTGTGTGTCTTTGATTAGGATATTCTATAAAGCGTCTGCTAAATGACATATATCTGGGACTTGGATTAGGTGGATCAATCACCAATGTCTCCAGGTAGATAATTCCTTTTCTGCAACTCAGACAAACTATTCCTCTGACCTGTCGCTTATCTCTCTCACACACACCGAAGTTTAGAGGTTCTGCTGGACTTTGGACGTGTGTATGTGTGTGTGTGTTCATGCAGCAGAGGAGGCTGGTAGGAGGAGCTATAGGAGGACGTGCTCATTGTAATGGCTGTAATTGTATAAATGGAATAACATGTGGTTTCCATATGTTTGATGTGTTTGATACTGTTCCATTTGTTCCATTCCAGCCATTACAATGAGCCCTTCCTCCTATAGCGCCGCCCACCAGCCAACACTGACGTGCACATGTGTATCGATCGCCTGGCCACTTTTCTGACCTGCTGTTTCACCATGTGAAGTCCAGCTGTCGATGCCTGTTATTTTTCCCCTCTCTCCTGTCCTCATATAGCTTAGCCTAGCTATCCACTTCACTCTTATTGACCTGTTAGCCTAGCCTAGCTATCCACTTCACTCTTATTGACCTGCTAGCCTAGCCTAGCTATCCACGTCACTCATATTGACCTGCTAGCCTAGCCTAGCTATCCACTTCACTCTTATTGACCTGTTAGCCTAGCCTAGCTATCCACTTCACTCTTATTGACCTGTAAGCCTAGCCTAGCTATCCACTTCACTCTTATTGACCTGTTAGCCTAGCCTAGCCATCCACTTCACTCTTATTGACCTGTTAGCCTAGCCTAGCTATCCACTTCACTCTTATTGACCTGTTAGGCTGTTAGCCTAGCCACATTGCCTTGCCTCCAGTGCAAAATATGCTGTTATGTAATGTTTTTGACAGGGGCTGACGTGTAGCGATTACCAATGTCTCGCTGTCAGTGCAGCACATGTGGATGAATTTTCGTGGAAGTTTGGCGAGGCCAAACCAGCCTCCCTCCCTTTACATGACCACATTGTGCAATGTGTGCTTTTCTCCCTGCTGGATGGAAACCTTTCATTTAAAGAGCAGTCAATCTCCCCCACAGATTAGGCCTAGTCTTTGGTAGAGCAAGACACCACCACCTCACATTAATCACCTCACAGAATGTAGTCGATAGACTCTTGTATCCTGGTATTGTGAGTTGGAATGTGGAGATTTTGCATTGAGATGAGAATCTTCATACATTGTGAATTCTTATTTCATTTTTATGGGTTTTGTGTTCAGGGCATTGCGAGTTCAAAGGCCTGTCTGGTTAGTGGTTGTTTGTTATCGGAACAGGATGGACAGACATGAAAGCAAAAGAAGGGAGAGAGAGGATTACTGGTTTTGTCCCGTTCTCTCTATCTCTGGTTGATTACTGGTTTTGTCCTGTTCTCTCCATCTTTGGTTGATTACTGGTTTTATCCCGATCTCTCTATCTTTGGTTGATTACTGGTTTTGTCCTGTTCTCTCCATCTCCAGTTGATTACTGGTTTTATCCCGTTCTCTCTATCTTTGGTTGATTACTGGTTTTATCCCGTTCTCTCTATCTTTGGTTGATTACTGGTTTTGTCCCGTTCTCTCTATCTTTGGTTGATTACTGGTTTTGTCCCGTTCTCTCTATCTTTGGTTGATTACTGGTTTTGTCCCGTTCTCTCTATCTATTACTTTTTGTTGATTATCTGGTTTTTTTGTTCTCTCTATCTTTGGTTGATTACTGGTTTTTATCCCGTTCTCTCTATCTCTGGTTGATTACTGGTTGATTACTGGTTTTGTCCCGTTCTCTCTATCTCTGGTTGATTACTGGTTTTGTCCTGTTCTCTCTATCTCTGGTTGATTACTGGTTTTGTCCCGTTCTCTCTATCTCTGGTTGATTACTGGTTTTATCCCGTTCTCTCTATCTCTGGTTGATTACTGGTTTTGTCCCGTTCTCTCTATCTCTGGTTGATTACTGGTTTTCCCGTTCTCTCTATCTCTGGTTGATTACTGGTTTTGTCTTCTCATCTCTGGTTGATTACTGGTTTTATCCGTTCTCTCTATCTCTGGTTGATTACTGGTTTTGTCCGTTCTCTCTATCTCTGGTTGATTACTGGTTTTGTCCCGTTCTCTCTATCTCTGGTTGATTACTGGTTTTGTCCGTTCTATCTCTGGTTGATTACTGGTTTTATCCTATCTCTGTTCTCTCCATCTCTGGTTGATTACTGGTTTTGTCCCGTTCTCTCTATCTCTGGTTGATTACTGGTTTTGTCCTGTTCTCTCTATCTCTGGTTGATTACTGGTTTTATCTCTGGTTGATTACTGGTTTTATCCCGTTCTCTCTATCTCTGGTTGATTACTGGTTTTGTCCCGTTCTCTCTATCTCTGGTTGATTACTGGTTTTGTCCTGTTCTCTCTATCTCTGGTTGTGGCAACTCCAAGATAGAGGGAGGAATCCTGATTGAACCAATACTGTGGAGGAGGAGTGAAGGCAGAGGGAGTGGTGATCGGAGGATCTTTCCCTCTCCCATCTCCTCCCTGCTTCTCTTCGTCACTGGGTTAGGCACCACCCTTTTAGGGAGTGTACACACACACACACACGCTCCTGCTCTCTCCTGCTTACAGTGACCACCAGCTACTGTATACTGAACTCTGTGTCCGTAGACCTGCTGTACTGCTCTACCCAGAGAGAGTTGGATGAGCTCTGGTTGGACTCCAGCAGCAGGACTGTAAGGGCTTGGTCTGTAGAGTTGGATGAGCTCTGGTTGGACTCCAGCAGCAGGACTGTAAGGGCTTGGTCTGTAGAGTTGGATGAGCTCTGGTTGGACTCCAGCAGCAGGACTGTAAGGGCTTGGTCTGTAGAGTTGGATGATATCACTCAGTGGCTGTACTCTTTGAAGCCTGTGTTGCAGGAGGCTGGCTTGCTCCACGTGCCTCAGAGAGCGAGACGGGAGAGAAGAGATTTACAGAGGCAAGCCATCTAGACGTGACATATAGACAGCACCTGCTCTCTCTCTCTCAAGGAGCTCTTCTCTTGTTCTCCTCTCAGTTGGCCTGCCTGCCATCCCACACTGACTAGACAGGGTGAGTAGGTTTCAGACAGAGGGAATGACATACTCTCACTCATAATGTCTTGATCTTTGATACTTGCTCCTTCTTTCTGTCTGTCCTCTTCACTACCTCTCATTCCTTTAGTTTCCTGTCCTTTCATCTCTACCTCTCTCTTCCTATAATGTGTGTGTGGTAACGTGTTTGTTGGCATGGGGTGAGCTCACCACAGGGCTTGACAGTTGTGTGTGTGTGTGTGTGTGTGTGTGTGTGTGTGTGTGTGTGTGTGTGTGTGTGTGTGTGTGGGATAGCTGAGTGAGGGACAGGGTGATTACAGTGTGCAGTTTTCTGTCTCCTGAGGAGCTGAGGCAGGCTCCAACAAGATACACCTAACACCTCTAGGGAGCGGTTAAAGTGTGTCGTTTGCGTCCGTGCATAGTATTTTTTAAAGATCCTGTCGGCAAAGCTCTATGAAGTTGTCATTACAAAGTAATTATTCACGCACATCGCCAGCGGCAGCATAATCCTGCTGCCTCTGGCTCAACCGAAAAGGGAATGTGAAGAAGGAGCTTTTACAGTTTTAGAATAGTAAACATGACATCATCCCTATACTGAGTCAGTCAAGTGTTAAATCACAGATGGGCTTTATGGTCGGGTCATCTAAGGCTCTCTGCCCCTGAACTATGGAAGACACACAAGACCCACAAGACCTATTCATCAAGCTCTGGGTCCCATTTCTCATTCATGTTAAGGCTGTGTGTGTGTGTGTGTGTGTGTGTGTGTGTGTGTGTGTGTGTGTGTGTGTGTGTGTGTGTGTGTGTGTGTGTGTGTGTGTGTGTGTGTGTGTGTGTGTGTGTGTGTGTGTGTGTGTGTGTGTGTGTGTGTGTGTGTGTGTGTGTGTGTATATATATATATATATAGTCTGGCTACAGACCATGGGGAAAGAAAGAGCACTTTGAGCTTGTGGAGGATCTGCAGCAGGTGAAATGTTATACCAGAGAGAGAGAGAGCCTGGGACTATCAATGGGCAAACTCCCACTACAGGACAATGTGTGTGTTGAAGTGTACAAGCATCTGTATACAGGCTGCACACCACACAGAACAAATGCTAACTCTGAATGAACAACAGTCAGCTGTTTTCCAGTTGCTTTTGTATGCATTAACATGCGTTTGTGCAGCTGCGTGTGTGTGTGTGTGTGTGTGTGTGTGTGTGTGTGTGTGTGTGTGTGTGTGTGTGTGTGCGTGCGTGCGTGCGTGCGTGCGTGCGTGCGTGCGCGCGCCCGTGCGAGTCGGAGAATTCATAGAATGCTAGAATTGTATGCATACGACTGCTGCCAAAGTCAATGGTATTGAAGCCCAGAGGAAGTATGAATGTGGAAATAGCATGTATGCATGTTTTGCACAAACATGTAGCCTATAGTCCTCCTATGGCCAAACAACTTCCCTATACAGTATACAGGTGTAGTGCCAAACTACTGTCAACACTCACTCACCACTTCCTACATGTTGATACACTCTGGTAAAACGTCCTTTTAAAAGTTTCAAAAGCAGAACACCAGGCAATGAAATTCTGGTATTGTGCGGGTTCAGATAGCAATATAAAGTGCTGCTTTGTGTTGTGCAGATCTTCAAGCCGTATGGATATCTCCAGTGACAGGAGTGAATTTAATGATTAACTAATGGGTGAATTTGTTGAGCAGGGTGTGGTGTGTCCAACAATGGGACTATACCTATATCTACACGTTACTTCTCTCATTGTAGGCCAATGCAACCCTTTATAGTACAAATCAATCAGTAGGCTATGCTATTCCACCTCAGCACACACACACACACACACACACACACACACACACACACACACACACACACACACACACACACACACACACCCCACTTGCCCCATCAAGGCATCTCCTTCTATAGTACATTCCTCTTTTCCATGTACATTCTACAGTGTTGGGCTGTTATTGTGTTACCTGGGCTGCATGGCCTTCTCTTACAGGGAGAAAGCCTGTAGCGCGCGGCTGTCGTCTGAGTATCATGTCAGACAGGAACGTAGACACACACACTCAGACCTGGACATTCCCTGTCTCGTGTTTCCCCTTGAGCGCTTACAAAACACGGCAGGCGACCCGGCAACAGCCCTCACTCTATCTCACTCACCTTACCCCCTCCACAACTATCCCGACTCGCCCTCTTCTCCCACCTTACCCCCTCCTCCACTAACCCTCTCACAGGCTCTCATAGTGGAAACATCAGTGGAAAGATAGTTTAATAGTAACATATTCTCCTAAACCATATAAACATAAGACAAGACATTAGGTTGAGGTAAAGGTGAGAGATTTGTAGTTTGGTTGTGAAGGGGGTAGCGGGAGTTGTAGTTTGGTTGTGAAGGGGGCAGAGGGAGTTGTAGTTTGGCTGTGAGGGAGTTGTAGTTTGGCTGTGAGGGAGAATTGTAGTTTGGCTGTGAGGGAGTTGAAGTTTGGCAGTGAGGGAGTTGTAGTTTGGCTGTGAGGGAGTTGTAGTTTGGCTGTGAAGGAGTTGTAGTTTGGCTGTGAGGGAGTTGTAGTTTGGCTGTGAAGGAGTTGTAGTTTGGCTGTGAGGGAGTTGTAGTTTGGCTGTGAGGGAGTTGTAGTTTGGCTGTGAAGGAGTTGTAGTTTGGCTGTGAGGGAGTTGTAGTTTGGCTGTGAGGGAGTTGTAGTTAGGCTGTGAGGGTGGCAGAGGGAGTTGTAGTTTGGCTGTAAGGGAGTTGTAGTTAGGCTGTGGTGAAGGGAGTTGTGAGGGTGGTGAAGGGAGTTGTGAGGTGACATGATCCTTAGAGAGAGATCACTGATAGATGTCAGAGATGTTGGAGGTTTAGTGGTGGGTGAAAGGTGTCATGGTGCCTCCAGCTTCAGGCATGGCGTTCTAACAGAGTCTGTAGTCCATCTCAGCCACAGAGGTAAATAGAGAGATCAAATCAAATTAAATGTTATTTGTCACATGCACCGAATACAACCTTACTGTGAAATTCTTACTTACAAGCCCTTAACCCTTAACCAACAATGCAGTTCAATATATTTGCTAAATACCTTTTTTAAATAAAAACTAACAATAAGATTACATTACAATAACAAAGCTATATACAGGGGAGGGGGTACCAGTACCAAGTCAATGTGCGGGGCTACAGGTTAGTCAAAGTAATTTGTACATGTAGTTAGGGGTAAAGTGACTATGCATCGATAATGCCCAGCCAGTAGCAGCAGTGTAAAAACAAAGTGTGGTGGGGTCAATGTAAAACATTTGGGTAGCCATTTGATTAATTATTCAGCAGACTTATAGCTTGAGGGTAGAAGCTGTTAAGGAGCCTTTTGGACCTAGACTTGGTGCTCCAGTACCGCTTGCCTTGCGTTAGCAGAGAGAACAGTCTATGACTTGGGTGACTGGAGTCTTTGACAATTTTTTGTGCCTTCCTCTGACACCGCCTAGTAAATAGGTCCTGGATGACAGGAAGTTTGGCTCCAGGGATGTATTGGGCCGTACACACTACCCTCTGTAGAGCCTTACGGTCAGAGGCCGAGCAGTTGCCATACCAGGCGGTGATGCAACCAACTCGATGGTGCAGCTGTAGAACTTTTTGTGGATCTGGGGACCCATGCCAAATCTTTTCAGTCTCCTGAGGGGGAAAAGGTGTTGTTGTGCCCTCTTCATGACTGTCTTGTTGTGTTTGGACCATGATAGTTTGTTGGTGATGTGGACACCAAGGAACTTGAAACTCCCGACCCTCTCTACTACAGCCCCATCGATGTTAATGGGAGCCTGTTCGGCCCTCCTTTTCCTGTAGTCCACGATCAGCTCCTTTGTCTTGCTCACATTGAGGGAGAGGTTGTTGTCTCTGAGCCTCCCTATAGGCTGACTCATCGTTGTCGGTGATCAGGCCTACTACTGTTGTGTCGTCAGCAAACTTAATGATGGTGATGGGATCGTGCTTGGCCTGCAGTCTTGGGTGAACAGGGAGTACAGAAGGGGTTGCAGAGGGAGGTGTTTAGTCCCAGGATCTTTAGCTTAGTGATGAGCTTTATGGGCACTATGGTGTTGAACGCTGAGCTGTAGTCAATGAACAGCATTCTCACATAGGTGCTAATTTTGTCCAGGTGTGAGAGGGCAGTGTGGAGTGTGATTGAGATTGCGTCATCTGTGGATCTGTTGATGCAGTATGCGAATTGGAGTGGATCTAGGGTTTCCGGGATGATGGTGTTGATGTGAGCCATGACCAGCCTTTCAAAGCACTTCATATGGCTACTGACGTGAGTGCTACGAGGCGGTAGTCATTTAGGCAGATTACCTTCACATTCTTGGGGACAGGGACTATGGTGGTCTGCTTGAAACATGTAGGTATTACTTACTCGGGTCAGGGAGAGGTTGAAAATTTCAGTGAAGACACTTCCCAGTTGGTCCGTGCATGCTCTGGGTACACGCCCTGGTAATCCGTCTGGCCCTGCAGCCTTGTGAATGTTGACCTGTTTAAAGGCCTTGCTCACATCGGCTATAGAAAGCGTAATCACACAGTCATGGAACAGTCATGGAACAGCTGGTGCTCTCATGCATGCTTCAGTGTTGCTTGCCTTGAAGTGAGCATAAAAGACAGTTTATCCTGTATTGACGCTTTGCCTGTTTGATGGTTTGTCTGAGGGCATAGCAGGATTTCTTATAAGCATCCAGATTAGTGCCAATGCATGTGAACTTTGCCCTCCTCCTGGCTCTGAACTTTGACATGTTGTCCTGTGGAAAGCTAGAGATGCGTCCCAAATATCACCCCATTCCCTATAAAGTGCACTACTTTTGACCATGGCTCATGGGGCTGTGGAGAGTCCTGAACACACCAAGGTGACTGTGGTGAGACTGTAACGCACCCAGCTCTCACAGGATTAAAGAACAGATTGTTGAAAGCCACTGAAATATGAAAGACGTGAAAAATGCAACTTGAGATTGGTCTTCTACATTTGTCTTTGTGATGCGTTTCACAGTGGTTTTTACAGCACCCTTTTACCATACGAAGTTGTGAGTCATTGGTTATAGCCCTCCGTTGACAAAAATAGATGTTCTACAGTCCAACTGATAGAGCTAGATCTATATCTTATGTACCTTGCTCTCCTTTATACAGCAAGAGATATCCAGCCTTTACAATGTGCTATACAGACATATTTGATATTTTTGGAGCAGTGGAAGACTTTTGATCAGCAAGATGACAGGGTTAAAAATAGAATAATCTGTACTCGTCATCGTTTCCTTGTTCAGACGGCCCCCACTATGCAGCCAAGCTGTGTACCTACCTGCTGTTAAAGCACAAAATGGAACTGTCACTTTCTCTCACTACTTAACTCTGTATTTTTGATGTCTATGACCACAGGCTCGATTTCCACTTTGTCTGTGTCTGAAATGGCACCCTATTCCCTTTTATAGTGCACTACTTTTGTCCAGGGCCCATATACTGTATATAGTAATGCACTCTTATTAGGCAAGACTGCCTTCTCACCTTGTGCACCAGAGGCATGGAATAGTCTACAACCCATGCTTCATCTAGATATGTTAGTGCCACTGAATAAATTACACATTCTGATGGTAGACTCTGTTACAGAGGAGTTTAAATGCTTTTTTTTTAGGCTGGATCATGTTGTTGAATTGTATTGTTGTATGTTTTAATTCTGTCATGCATTGATTGTTGCTGCCTTCTTGGCCAGGTTTCCCTCGAAAAAGAGACTGGGTCTCAATGGGCTTTTCATAGTTAAATCAATCAAATAGGCTGCCATTTCGAACGCAGCTTTTGAGATTGCCCTTTTCAAGCCACTCACTGTGAAGTTCTTCAGGTCATTGTGTTCCCTCTGTAGAAGAAGAAGAGAGACAGGTGGGTTTGGAGAGAAGCAGCGGGTTGAGAGATTGCCCTTTTCAAGCCCTTCACTGTGAAGTTCTTCAGGTCATTGTGTTCCCTCTGTAGAAGAAGAAGAGAGACAGGTGGGTTTGGAGAGAAGCAGCGGGTTGAGAGATTGCCCTTTTCAAGCCTCTCACTGTGAAGTTCTTCAGGTCATTGTGTTCCCTCTGTAGAAGAAGAAGAGAGACAGGTGGATTTGGAGAGAAGCAGCAGGTTGAGAGATTGCCCTTTTCAAGCCTCTCACTGTGAAGTTCTTCAGGTCATTGTGTTCCCTCTGTAGAAGAAGAAGAGAGACAGGTGGGTTTGGAGAGAAGCAGCGGGTTGAGAGATTGCCCTTTTCAAGCCCTTCACTGTGAAGTTCTTCAGGTCATTGTGTTCCCTCTGTAGAAGAAGAAGAGAGACAGGTGGGTTTGGAGAGAAGCAGCGGGTTGAGAGATAGTGATCAGGTTCTATGTATTTGGGTTAATGACTCGAAGCGGGGAAAGACGCATTCAAATAGAGAGCCTTGGAGCAGAACGATGTCAACTCGGCTCTCTACAGCTGAACCAATGGAGAGAGCCTTGTTGGAGCTGGGTCGTGTTCATAAGGGAATACTGTAGCGAAACATTGTGCAACGGAAAACAAAAATGAGTGAATTTATTGGAGAAGTCCAGCTGTTTTCTTCCGTTGCGTGCACTTATGAACACCACCCAGAGCCGATCAACGTCCCGTCATTCATTCAAACAGGGCCCATCAAGCCTGTTCTCACTGACTCAAAACTGACAGGCAATAGGCTGACACTATCAGGTACACCCAACAGGCTCCTACTGAGGGGTAGTAGAGAGCTACTGTCTCTGACTGCTACTGACAGGGATGGGATATGGCTGTTGGCTGTTGCTTTCTCTTTCTTGCCCAGAGCAAGAGCTGAGAGAAGATAGGCCCAGTCTGATAGGACCGTTGTGTTGTTTGTGTAAATATACACATAGGACCTGGTAGACACATTCCTGCTTTCTGTCTTGACATGCATTGAGGATTGTGTGTTGGCTTTTGTTCATTTGAGGTAAAAACATTTGTCAGCAGTCTCAATGCATTATTTCCACTAGTGTAGTTCACCTAGGAAGCTATCTGTTGGCAGTTCAGCTGTAGGGATATGGCATTATCAGTGTGAGCCATCTGTGTCCCACGGCTGGTTGGGTTCATTCACTCACCTGAAAAGGTTAGCGAAGCTCTCGTCAGGTAGAGAACATTCGGGCGTGACCGCACAGCGCTCTAAACGCTCACCCGGGGGTAGAAGACGATAGGGCCACAAGTAGACTGAGACGAGCTGAAGGATGGGAAATCTTATTCCCTGTTTCTCGCTTTTTCTCTATCTCTCGGAGTCTCCTCTCTTTCTGTTCCTACTTCCCTCACCTTTCCCTCTCCCCCCCCTCTCTCTCTCTCTCTCTCTTTCTCTCTCTCTCTCTCTCTTTCCCTCTCTCTCTCTCTTTCTCTCTCTCTCTTTCTCTCTCTCTCTCTCGCTCTCTCTTTTTTTCCATCTCTCTTTTCCCCCTCTCTCTCTCTCCCCATCTCTTTCCTTTTCTTTCTTTCTCTCTCACCTTCTTTCTCATCTTTCTCTCTTTACCCCTCCCTCTCTCTCTCTCTCTCTCTCTCTCTCTCTCTCTCTCTCTCTCTCTCTCCTCCCTCTCTCCCCCTCTCTGCTTCTGTTGAGGCCAACCAACCACCACCACTAAAGCCACACCCGCACCAACCAACCACTGGCCTGCCTGGCTCCCAGTGTTTTATTTTTATCTCTTCCCCCCCACAATGATGTCACTCTGTCTTCGTCGTTGCCATATTTTTACTGACACCATCTGCATCGCCAGAAAAAACTCACTTCCATCCAAACACAGAGAGGGATGATGTCATTAAGCCATAGGTCATTTCCAGGTGACACAACAGCCCATATCCTTTGGGCTCCAGATAGCAGTTTCCTTTAGGCACAGATCTAGGATCAGTTTACCCTCAGCAAACCTTTAACTTTAACCATTGGAAATAAAAATGTTAAACTGACCTTAGATCAGTGTTTGAGGAGCCACTACATACTACTCCTATTTACATTTGAGTAATTTAGCAGATTATCTTATCCAGAGCAATTAGGGTTAAGTGCCTTGCTCACGGGCACGCCAGCAGATTCCTCACCTAGTCAGCTCGGATTTCGAACCAGAGACCTTTCGGTTTACACTCATCATACCCTAACCATGACCATTTGAGCGAAACACTGACCTAAGATCAGCGTCTATAGAGGCAGCTTCATCCTGCTCACAGTTTTGGTCCTGTACTGTTACTGTACTGTAACCTCAGGTCCACCAGCCTCTCCTCTAATTCATAAATAATGACCATGCAGCAGTAATAGACATGCAGGCAGACAGACATGTTGGCTAGCCAGGCTGGGTCCCAGACGTTCTTCCACACAGGCACTTATTCTAGCACATAGATGACTTATCCACTAGCTGGAGTACTAGATTGGCTTTAACAGGCACTAAAACAGACTGAACTACCTGGTCCAATAAGAAACACTCTTTTTAGCTTCCCGTTGAAAAACGTTTTAAAACGTTTTCCCTAATGGATAGGATCCTGAAGTGCAGGCTGCAGAGAGGCGGATGGACTAACAAGAGGCTTACGGCTTGGGAGGAGGTCTAATAGTGATTATCTTGCTCTTCACTTTACTGAACGGTTCCAATCCCCCATGGTGGTTGACAGTGTTAGGGTGCAGCTTTACAACAGGTCCATCTATCCTGTCACCGTGTAGAATGTCAATTGGAGTGGGCAGCTTGCCATTTTGATTCTAATAACTGTTATGTGGTGGCCTGCTTTTCGGAGATGTTTTTTTTAATGTCTGGTTGACATAGATGGATCTCTCACACTCTGGTAAGATTGGGCTGAAGTGCTGTCTCGTTAAGGCATATATCTAGTTCTGTATCTGTGTTCTGTTGTACGCGTGTCCAACAATCAACAACCTTGTTAAAGGCACCATTAAATTAACTTTGAGAAACAGGCAATTCTCCTTCACTGACCATTCTTCCTCTCTATCCCCCTCCTCCTCTCCTCCCTCTCCTCCTCTCCTCCCTCTCCCTCCTTCTCCCCTCCTCCATCTCTTTCTCCCTACTTCTGCCTTGTCTTCCGCTCTACCTAATGTGTTTGTGTAGTGAGGTATGATGTTGATCCAAAAAACAGGATTCTACATTTTCTCTCGCTCTCTTGCTCTCTCCATCCTAGATGACATGGCGTCCTCAGTATCGCAGCTCCAAGTTCCGCCACGTGTTCGGTAAGGCCGCCACCAAGGAGAACTGCTACGATGGAGTGCCCATCACGCGGAGCGTCCACGACAACCACTTCTGCGCCGTCAACCCGCGTTTCATTGCCGTCATCACAGAGTGCGCCGGAGGCGGAGCCTTCCTGGTCCTCTCTGTCCATCACGTGAGTCTCCGCCCACCTTTGCTTTTTTTGAGAAATAGATGTGAAATCTCTCTCTTGTCGAGGTAGACGTTTTTCTTAACCATAGGTCTGGGATCAGAATAGGGGTAACTTCTACCTACACGGTGATGTCATTGTTGGTGAATTAGTGAGTATTTGAGGGTCTTCACATTTGATAGATTCTGGGCATATTGTATGAGATGCCCTGCTGCGTTATATTACCTAAAATGTCTGTTTTTAGCTTTGACCTTTCATGTTGAGGTATCCCTCCAAGCCCTCTGTAGTCTGTTGCTAAGGCTGATGTTTTGGTGGGGGTCACTTCAAACAGCGCCCCAGCCAAAGACCGGGGAAAAAAAGACAGAAAGAAAATGCAGGGAAAGTTAAACCGTCGAACCCATAACTTTCCCTCCTAAAACACCTGTCATCTTTATTTTTTTACCCCTCCACAAACTCTTTCTCCCTCCTTCCCTTTGCTGTCTAGATATCAAAAATCAATCTGACTCGTAAATGACGCATACAAAGATGTCCTTATTATGTGTAGCCTCTTATCAGTGGAGGCATTGTGTTGATCTCTCCACTGAACTTGGCTTTCTCTTTCAACTCCCTGTACGGCTATAGCACCTCCAGACCTGTTCACCTGAACACCAGCTGAATTTACAGGCTTTCATTTATTAAAGACCTTGCAGTGATTCATCAGAAAGGCTCTCGATCCACCGCTCCTCCCTCTTTTCCCTCTTCCTTTTTCCTGTCTTCTCCCTTCTTTTCCCCCTCTTTCTTCTTGAAGGGGTCTCTCTCTCTCTCTCTCTCTCTCTCTGAATTGATCCTACTCCTCTTCTTGGCTCAGACAGGAGTTACATAGGGACTCAGGAATGACATAACTCACCTATGTCCCCCTCCACCCGTTGCAAGGAGTTGAAACTATGGCTTGTCTCAGTGACGCCCTCCCCTACCCCGACACACACACACGCACACACACACCGTTTGGTCCCTATAATCTAATACATGTATGACCCATCTCTCTCTCTGACAGCATGTTCTTAGACTGAGTCATTCGTGTAGTTTCAGGGCTCACCCCCCTATCCCAAACACACCTTGCCTACACACACACACACCATGCTCCTCCTGGACACCAATGATGTCATGCAGTGTGTGTATGTGTGTTGTGTCAGTCACCTGTCACAACACACCTGTGAGTGGTTCTTTTCAGGCTCATTAGTAAGGGAGCTAAAACAGGCCTGGATTACTGCATTCTTAAACTTCTTGAATTGTCTGATGCAAATCAGATTGAGACCATAAGGATTGTGTAATAGAGACATGTTGTGTTAAAACAATGGTGAATAGTGAACACGCCCCAGCATTGCTCAACATGCTCACCTCTGTCATAAGTTGCTGATCTTGATAGATTATGTCTAGATCTATTCAGGAAGTGTCTGAGTTGACAGACATCTAATGAATAAAACACATCAATATGGTTGGCTTTTAAAACTGTTTTTACACTCTTTCTTAAATTACTTCTTTATGTACCACCTTTGCCGTCATGTAGGGTATTGAAGTTAATTATTCGTAAACTATTCCTTGCTGCCATTGCCTATTGCTCAATTGTCTTCAGGTAGGTGAAGGGCTTGCTATGCCGCCTTGCATAGACTTGCTGGTTAGCTCTGTAGTGAGGTTGTCATTCAGTATGCTGAGGTAGGCTGCCTGTCCTGACTTGTAAAGAGGACTCAGACTTGGTTCTTTCTAGGCTGGTCTGCCGATTACATCATGTTTTCCTGGACAAATTCTGTCCCTGACTTTGAATACTGGATATTTGTTGACCGGTTTCTTCGAGTAATGAATATTCATTTTATCTTGCGATTTCCCCTGTTTACCTTAGTCCTAGTCCTTATATGTTTATGTCTGTATCCTGCCTACACATTTCTACCTGAAGTAATGATGAATAAGATCAAACCTCAGACTCTAGCTCCACTTTCTCCTGACCCCATGGCTCCTAGGAATCTTGCAAACACACACTGACTTCAGGGCAGGAGTGTGATGCCTGATGTAATGTTCTATTGCCCCCCCCCTGTCTGTGTTATTCAGACAGGGAAGGTGGACCCCCTTCACCCCAAAGTGTCAGGCCACAGAGGTAACGTACTGGACATCAAATGGAACCCCTTCAACGACTTCTGTATAGCATCCTGCTCGGAGGACTCCACGGTCAGTAGTGTACACACACACACACACACATAAAATCACTTTTCCATTCATTTCATACCACTGACTAAGTAGCCAACTGGGGTTAGAGCAACATCTTTTTAAAAGTCAAAGATAACTGGAGGGCCTAGGTAATAGCTGTCTGAAGTCCTGACCTGTACTACCACCTGTAACATGTTTGAGACTTACAACTCTTCTTTGTGTGTTATGAATTAGCCGCTGGTCAGTCTCAAATTCCTCACCTTTCAGTTTGGCTCTCTGAGTTGGCTCTAGTCAATGGTTAGCTTTGAAGTGTGTGTATGTAACTTTTTATGTGTGTCCTTGTGTGTGCATGTGTATTTGTGTGTCTGCACGTGGGTGTGCCTGTGTGTTTGTCTGTCTGTGTGTATTTGTGTGTGTGTGTCTGTCTGTGTGTATTTGTGTGTGTATGGGGGGGTATTTGTGTGTGTGTGTGTGGTGCTCTAACAGGTGAAGGTATGGGACATCCCTCCCCATGGTGTGCTGAAGAACCTGACGGTGCCGTGGAAGGAGCTGCAGGGTCACAGCCGCAGGGTGGGCCTCATCGAGTGGCACCCTACTGCCAACAATGTGCTCTTCAGCACTGGCTATGACTACCAGGTAACACACACACACTAACCCTCAGATACACAAGCTCATGTATACAGTGTCTTCAGAAAGTATCACACCCCTTGACTTTTTTCACATTTTATTGTGTTACAGCCTGAATTTAAAATGGATTCAATGGAGATTTTGTGTCACTGATCTACACACAATACCCCATAATGTCAAAGTGGAATGTCTGAAATGTCTTGCCTCAATAAGTATTCAAAAACCAGGGAGGTTTTTCAATGCCTCGCAAAAAAGGGAACCTATTGGTACTTTGGATGGTGTATCAATACACCCAATCACTACAAAGATACGTGTCCTTCCTAACTCAGTTGACGGAGAGGAAGGAAACCGCTCAGAGATTTCAACCAGTTAAATGGCTGTGATAAGAGAAAACTAAGGATGGATCAACAACACTAACCTAAATGACAGAGTGAAAAGAAGGAACCCTGTACAGAATAAAACTATTCCAAAACATGCATTCTGTTTGCAATAAGGCACTAAAGTAATATTGCAAAAAATGTGGCAAGGAAATTAACTTTTTGTTCTGAATTAAAGCATTATGTTTGGAGAAAATCAAAGACAACACATTACTGAGTACCACTCTTCATACTTTCAAGCATAGTGGTGGCTGCATGTTGTGGGTATGCTTGTCATCGGCAAGGGAATTTGTTTCGATAAAAAGAATAGGGGATAGAGCTAATACACCTTTCAGCAGGACAATAACCTAAACGCAAGGCCAACTATACACTGGAGTTTACTAAGACAACATTGAATGTTCTTGAGTGACCTAGTTACAGTTTTGACTTGAATTGGCTTGAAAATCTATGGCAAGACTTGAAAATGGCTGTCTAGCATTGATTAACAACCAACTTGACAGAGCTTGAAGAGTTTTAAAAAGAATAATAGGGAAATATTGTACGATCCAGGTGTGAAAAGCTCTTAGAGACTTACCCAGAAAGACTCACAGCTGTAATCGCTGCCAAAAGTGATTCTGGGGGTTGAATACTTGTCGAATCAAAATATATTAGTGTTTTATTTTTCATTAATAAAATAAAATGTTAGAATTTTTCTTCCACTTTGACATTCAAGTATTTTGTGTAGATCGTTGACAAAAAATGACAAATCCATTTGAATCATTGTAAAGTCACACACACACACACACACACACACACACACACACACACACAGACCCATATACCCTCACAGCTACTCCTGTTCACACACACACACAGACACACACACACAGACCCATATACCCTCACAGCTACTCCTGTTCACACACACACACACACACACTCAGACCCATATACCCTCACAGCTACTCCTGCTCACACACACACACACACACACACTCAGACCCATATACCCTCACAGCTACTCCTGCTCACACACACACACACACACACTCAGACCCATATACCCTCACAGCTACTCCTGTTCACACACACTCAGACCCATATACCCTCACAGCTACTCCTGTTCACACACACACACACACACTCAGACCCATATACCCTCACAGCTACTCCTGTTCACACACACACACACACACTCAGACCCATATACCCTCACAGCTACTCCTGCTCACACACACACACACACACACACACACACACACACACACACACACTCAGACCCATATACCCTCACAGCTACTCCTGCTCACACACACACACACCCACTCAGACCCATATACCCTCACAGCTACTCCTGCTCACACACACACACACACACACTCAGACCCATATACCCTCACAGCTACTCCTGCTCACACACACACACACACTCAGACCCATATACCCTCACAGCTACTCCTGCTCACACACACACACACACACTCAGACCCATATACCCTCACAGCTACTCCTGCTCACACACACACACACACACTCAGACCCATATACCCTCACAGCTACTCCTGCTCACACACACACACACACACTCAGACCCATATACCCTCACAGCTACTCCTGCTCACACACACACACACACACTCAGACCCATATACCCTCACAGCTACTCCTGCTCACACACACACACACTCAGACCCATATACCCTCACAGCTACTCCTGCTCACACACACTTGCATACAGATACTCAGACACACTCAATGTAATATATCGCACATATACAGAATAGTGAGAGCTAACCTGGAAATAGCTTTGGCAGGAATAATCTATCAATGTTGAAATGCAGCCAAACGGGTCACCACATTCTACTGCAGCTTAATCTGCTTGGCAAAGTGCAACAGTATGCATCACAATTTTTATTTTAGTTAAGCTTTATTTAACTAGGCAAGTCAGTTAAGAACAAATTCTTATTTACAATGACGGCCTACCCCTGCCAAACCCGAACGACTCTTGGCCAATTGTGCGCCGCCCTATGGGACTCCCTATCACGCCTGGTTATGATACAGCCTGGAATCGAACCAGGGTCTGTAGTGACGCCTCTAGAACTGAGATGCAGTGCCTTGGACCGGAACCCAAATCGATCACTGTCTATCTGCCTCACATGAACATTGCTCTTTGTTGACCTTTAAAGATTCCTTGGCAATCTGTTGATCTCCTCAGTACTTGAATATTAGACTCTCATGTAGGAATTTACAGTATAAGAATGCAAGTCAAATGTGTTGGAAATTGGGCTGTTACAGTGACCGTTTTAACACCACACCGGCGATCACGAGTCATGACGGCTGTCAAATTCCATGTGACCTTTTTAGTCATGGTAATTAGGCTTCTCCAAGCTCTGATGCTGCTGATGGTCATTAGAAGCCTACCAAACTTGACAACTGCCTGGTACTCAAGCACTCTATTGTCCGTCTAATCACTCAGACATCAATGAAAATGTAATCGAAAATCGAATCAAACACTTAACGAGAGCCCATGAGCTTATGTTGCACAACATTTCCATAGGCTATGCAATTGCGTGAGAAAACAAGAGTGATGGCCTCTATTTAATAGAGGAGGATCCCATCAGCTTTCTATTGGCTAGGTCTACTGTAACGATCGTCATAATGGGTAGACCAAGGCGCAGCGTGATTTGGGTTCATCATATTTATTTTAAATGTGAACCAGCAATAAAACAATAAAGAGAAACAAACAAACGAACGTACAGCCTTGTAGATCTCAAAAGCAACAATACAAAAACAAGATCCCACAAACAACAGGTGGGAAAAGGCTGCCTAAATATGATTCCCAATCAGAGACAACGATAGACAGCTACTTCTGATTGGGAACCATACCAGGCCAACATAGAAATACAAAAACTAGACTACACATAGAAATAATAAACTAGAACACCCCCCAGTCACACCCTGACCTACACCACCATAGAAAATAAAGGTTTTCTATGGTCAGGATGTGACACCTACTATATTTATTTCTCAACTTTCCTAGGCACATTGCTTCTCTTTAAACAGGAGTATAGCCTAAAAAATGAACAAATTCGCTATTTAAGGCATAGATTAGGGTAAAGACAAGATTAAATCAATAGTTGGGGGTGACAATATTAGCCTAGTCAATGATGCCCAGCGTAAAGGCAAGAAACAGCACAAGCTTTTTTTTGCAACATTTTGAAATCCTAGTCGCACACCTCATGTAGCCTGGCCCATAGACCTATATGTTTTGATAAGGTTAGTATCACACCTCATGTAGCCTAGCCCATAGACCTATATGTTTTGATAAGGTTTGTAACACCACATGTAGCCTGGCCCATAGGCTCCAGGTTTGTATCACACCTCATGTAGCCTGGCTTAGGTCTATATGTTTTGATAAGGTTTGTATCACACCTCATGTAGCCTAGCCATCCTATGTTTTGATGAATCCAAAAGCCGATAGCCAGCATGGACCCGGGCTGTAGCCTGCCCATGTAGCCTGGCCCATAGACTGTGTTTTGATAAGGTTTGTATCACACTGGCCTGGCCACACACCTCATGTAGCCGAGCCCATAGACCTATATGTTTTGATAAGGTGTATCACACCTCATGTAGCCTAGCCCATAGACTGGCATCAGGCCCATAGGTCTAGGTTTTGATAAGGCACACCTCATCCCCCAAGACCTGGAGGTGGTACTGCCCAGACCTATATGTTTTGATAAGGTTTGTATCCTGTGCCTGGACTGGGCACCAACGGCAGACTTAGACTCTGACCTTGGAGCTGGAAGGCCCCGGAGCCGAGCCCATAGGCTGTTTTGATAAGGTTTGGCACACCTCATGGCCGAGCTGCAGGGCAAGGCAGAAAGAACACTCTGAGCTTGAGCTGGACTGGACGCCGTGCCTGGACTGGGCACCAACGGCTCAGGGAAGACCCGCCTTGGCCTATATGGGTTTGTACTGGCCGTGCTTTGTATCACACCTGGACTGGGCAAGGTTTGTATCGCTAGACAGCTGTTTTGGAGGTTTGTATCACACCTCATGTAGCCTGGTCTACAATGTTTGTATCACACCGCATGTAAGACTCTGACCACACCTCATGGCCTCCCATAGGTCTAATGGAGGGTTTTGATAAGGTTTGTACTGGACGCTGTGCCTGGACTGGGCACCAACGCAGGCTCAGAAGACTCTGACCTTGGAGCTGGACTGGACGCCGTGCTTGACTGGGCATAGGCTCAGACTTTGTATCACGTAGCCCCCATAGGCCTATGCCTGGACTGGGCACCACTCAGAAGCTCCCATAGACCTTGGAGCTGGACTGGACGCACCTTTATAATAAAAGCATGCCTGGACTGGGCATCGGCTCAGGGGAAGAAGACTAAATGTTTTCATCTGATCAGGCCTGGATTAATTTGGGATCGCTCCCACAACTGGACTGGATTAGAATAGGTCAGCTGTGTACTATGGGGGATAGTAGATTGACATGGGCACTGTTCGGTCTTCATGGGCATGAAAAAGGCTCTGACCACCTTAGAATTGGAGCTGGACTGGACGCCGTGCCTGGACTGGGCATCGGCCAACAGCAGAAGAAGACTCTGACCATTATCAAGTGGAGCTGGACTGGATGCCATGTGACTTAAATCATCGACTGGGCATCTAAACATATATCCCAAAATGGAAGCATACAGGAGTCCCTGCTTTGTCAACTTCTCAACACAGAAGGCTCCTCAAATCACTTGGAGAAAATGGAATTGTTTTCTGCTGCCACCATATTCCTGCTGTGTAGCTGGGCACATAGCAGATCAGGGCCTAACATAAGGACAACTCAGAGTATGCTTATCTGTCCTTCTGAAATAGACCTTTAGAGAAAATAAATAATGGGTTTATTGTGATGGTGTAGGCAGACTAGACTTTTTAAAATGTAGATGTCATCAGTGGCTTGTAGGCGGTTGTAAGACAGGAGATCTGTGTTTATGTTAATTAGCGGTCAATTACTGGACACTGCCACCGGACTGACAAAATTTCATGACCGCCACAGCCCTAGGTGGAAACCAACTAAAACACACATATTTTACCTTTAACTGGGCATCGGAACAACTCAGGAGAAACCCCAACCTGGCTGGTCCAATTGGCCATGGGACTCCCAATCATGGCTGGAGGTTCTGCATTGAGATGCAGTGCCTTAGACTGCTGCGCCACCCTGGACCCCACACACACACCCTGCTCGCCTGTCGAGTTACAGAATTGAAAATCCTTTGTCAATCTGTTTGTACTTTCAGTATCTGATTTCATAACATGCGTGTGTGTGTCCTTCCCCAGGTGATGATCTGGAACCTGGACAGCCCTGAGGCGGTGATAAAGAACCCGGTGCGGACCATCAGCCACCACACTGACGTGGTGCTCTCCATGTCCTTCAATACCGATGGCAGCAGGCTGGCCACGTCCTGCAAGGACAAGAAGATCAGGGTTCTAGAGCCACGCACTGGGAACCTGCTACAGGTCTGTACGGGTGAGGCTGCTGGGTTTGTGTGTTTGTCTGTAGTTGTATTCAAGGATTACATTTTTTTGTCGTAATGCTATTGTCCTCGGTAACAGTGATATAATTACTATTTATATCAACACGGTGCTTAGGATTCTCCTTCTCTCCTTGTCCTGTGCCCTTCCACGCCCCTCCAGCACCACACAGCCAAAACTGACACCTCCCCATCGGCCGCCCCATAGACCCCTGGGATCTGCACCCACCCAGCCACCCCATGACTCATGTTCTCTCTGTTCTCACTCTCCTCTCCGCCCCTCAAACCAGCTGACGTGGCAATGTGCAGATAGTGACACAGTGATGTTGCAAAGACCTATTTGTGCAGACACGATGTGCTGACGTTTAAAATAGCATGTTTATACAGACGCCAATAGACTGTTTACTTCTGAAACTACTGCAACCCCAGGAGCATGACACCCATAACATCTCTGTGATGCAATGTGAATACGTTAGTTAAAACAACTCTGTAGGGTTATCTATCCACCATGTTTCTTCCTGACCGGGGCACTGCTTCAAATCATCATTTCATCTCTGACCAATCTGGTTACATATAGACTCAATAAAACATTTAGAAATAAACCTCTTGTCATAGACCTTTTTAGTTTTTTGATTTGTTTTGTTCCTGCTGTGTTTTTCAGGAGGCCAACTGTAAGAACCACAAAGCCAGCAAGGTGCTGTTCCTGGGGAACCTCAAGATGCTGCTGTCCACCGGCAGCTCCCGCTGGAACCACAGACAGATGGCCCTCTGGGACCAGGTACACAACCACACTACTGATAGAGGCTGCCCTTAGGCACAGATCTAGGGTCAGTTTACATGTTGACAGATGGCCCTCTGGGACCAGGTACACAACCACACTACTGATAGAGGCTGCCCTTAGGCACAGATCTAGGGTCAGTTTACATGTTGACAGATGGCCCTCTGGGACCAGGTACACAACCCACAACCACACTACTGATAGAGGCTGCCCTTAGGCACAGATCTAGGGTCAGTTTACATGTTGACAGATGGCCCTCTGGGACCAGGTACACAACCACACTACTGATAGAGGCTGCCCTTAGGCACAGATCTAGGGTCAGTTTACATGTTGACAGATGGCCCTCTGGGACCAGGTACACAACCCACAACCACACTACTGATAAAGGCTGCCCTTAGGCACAGATCTAGGGTCAGTTTACATGTTGACAGATGGCCCTCTGGGACCAGGTACACAACCACACTACTGATAGAGGCTGCCCTTAGGCACAGATCTAGGGTCAGTTTACATGTTGACAGATGGCCCTCTGGGACCAGGTACACAACCACACTACTGATAGAGGCTGCCCTTAGGCACAGATCTAGGGTCAGTTTACATGTTGACAGATGGCCCTCTGGGACCAGGTACACAACCAAACTACTGATAGAGGCTGCTCTTAGGCACAGATCTAGGGTCAGTTTACATGATGACAGATGGCCCTCTGGGACCAGGTACACAACCACACTACTGATAGAGGCTGCCCTTAGGCACAGATCTAGGGTCAGTTTACATGTTGACAGATGGCCCTCTGAGACCAGGCACAACCACACTGCTAGGATTTGCTGTCTCACCCACAATCGCTGATATCAACCATTAAGGATATGTAAAACTGACCTTAGAGCAGTGTGTAGGAGCAACTTCATCGTACTTTGGTAGAGGCTGACCCTGAGGAACCGTGCTAGGAACAGCTCAAAACTGACCTTAGATCAGTGTAAATTAGTGTTGACTTCATCTTATTGTGATCAAACAACGGCTCCCTCTGGTGCCACATGGGTGTATCTCAAAATAGAAATCCTGCGGGATGCTTTCATGCAAAATCCCCAAACACAAATAGTATCTGTATTGGTTATGTCATTTATCATCTGATTCCTCCCTGCATGTGTTTGTTGCACAACAACCAGTATTTTATTTGAAAACAACCACTGTATGTTGGTGTGTGTGTGTATCTGAGGGGGCAGGGAGATTATGACTGCAACACGGATTAGGGGGTTTTAAACAGTCAATCTTTTTAATTCTGTACTGGGAGACATGTTCATGTTACCTCCACTTTAATGAAACCTCCATTCTTATTGAAGTTATAAGGTGTTCTTGCCTTGATTAAGTAATCGTGTGTGTGTGTGTGTGTGTGTGTGTGTGTGTGTGTGTGTGTGCATCTACAGGAGGACCTAGATGTGCCTTTGTTACAGGAGGACCTAGATGGTTCGTCTGGGGTGCTCTTCCCTTTCTACGACCCAGACACACACATGCTTTACATAGCAGGGAAGGTGGGTCTCTGGTACATGGCTGGTTGAGACACAACACATTCCCATCAAGGTCTTCTGGTTGAATGAATTCTACTACATTTTAAATGGTTGACCCTTGAAGAACAAGAGCACACACACACAAACATGCCTACATGTTTGACAGGTGTCTCTCTCTCTTTCTCCCTGTCTCTCTCTCTACCTCCCTCTCTGTCTCTCTCTCCCCCTCTCTCTCTGTCTCTCCCTCTCTCTGTCTCTCTCTCTCCCTTTCTCTCTGTCTCTCTCTCTACCTCCCTCTCTCTCTACCTCCCTCTCTCTTTACATCTCTTTCTCTCTCTCTCTCTCTCTCTCTCTCTCTCTCTCTCTCTCTCTCTCTCTCTCCCTCCCCATCTTTCTCTCTGTCTCTCCCCATCTTTCTCTCTGTCTCTCTCTCCCTCTCTCTCTCTCTACCTCCCTCTCTCTTTCCATCTCTTTCTCTCTCTCTCTCTCTCTCGCTCTCTCTCTCTCTTTCCCCATCTCTTTCTCTCTGTCTCTCTCTCCATCTCTCTCTGTCTCTCTCTCCCTCTCTCTCTGCATCTCTTTCCATCTCTCTCTCTCTCTGTCTCTCTCGCTCTCTCTCTCTCCCCATCTTTCTCTCTGTCTCTCTCTCCATCTCTCTCTCTCTGTCTCTCTCTCCTCAACTCTTTCTCTCTGTCTCTCTCCATATCTCTCTCTCGCTCTTTCCCCATCTCTTTCTCTGTCTCTCCATCTCTCTCTGTCTCTGTCTCTCTCTCTCCCCATCTCTTTCCATCTCTCTCTCTCTTTCCATCTCTCTCTCTCCCCCATCTCTTTCTCTCTCTCTCTCTCTCTCTCTCTCTCTCTCTCTCTCTCTCTCTCTCTCTCTCTCTATGTCTCTCTCTCTCCCCATCTCTTTCTCTCTATGTCTCTCTCCATCTCTCTCTCCCCATATCTTTCTCTCTGTCTCTGTCTCTTTCTCTCCCCATCTCTTTCTCTCTGTATCTCTCTCCATCTCAATTCAATTCAACGGGCTTTATTGGCATGGGAAACATGTGTTAACATTGCCAAAGCAAATGAGGTAGATAATATATAAAAGTGAAATAAACAATAAAAATGAACAGTAAACATTACACATACAGAAGTTTCAAAACAATAAAGACATTGCAAATGTCATATTATATATATATATATATATATATATATATATATATATGTATATATATACAGTGTTGTAACAATGTACAAATGGTTAAAGTACACAAGGGAAATAAATAGGCATAAATATGGGTTGTATTTACAATGGTGTTTGTTCTTCACTGGTTGCCCTTTTCTTGTGGCAACAGGTCACAAATCTTGCTGCTGTGATGGCACACTGTGGAATTTCACCCAGTAGATATGGGAGTTTATCAAAATTGGATTTGTTTTCAAATTCTTTGTGGACCTGTGTAATCTGAGGGAAATATGTCTCTCTAATATGGTCATATATTGGGCAGGAGGTTAGGAAGTGCAGCTCAGTTTCCACCTCATATTTGGGCAGTGTGCACATAGCCTGTCTTCTCTTGAGATCCATGTCTGTCTACGGTGGCCTTTCTCAATAGCAAGGCTATGCTCACTAAGTCTGTACATAGTCAAAGCTTTCCTTAAGTTTGGGTCAGTTACAGTGGTCAGGTATTCTCCCACTGTGTACTCTCTGTTTAGGGCCAAATAGCATTCTAGTTTGCTCTGTTTTTTTGTTAATTCTTTCCAATGTGTCAAGTAATTATCTTTTTGTTTTCTCGTGATTTGGTTGGGTCTAATTGTGCTGCTGTCCTGGGGCTCTGTGGGGTGTGTTTGGACCAGCTTGCTTGGGGGACACTTCTCCAGGTTCATCTCTCTGTAGGTGATGGCTTTGTTATGGAAGGTTTGGGAATCGCTTCCTTTTAGATAGTTGTAGAATTTAACAGCTCTTTTCTGGATTTTGATAATTAGTCGGTATCGGCCTAATTCTGCTCTGCTTGCATTATTTGGTGTTCTACGTTGTACACGGAGGATATTTTTGCAGAATTCTGCATGCAGAGTCTCAATTTGGTGTTTGTCCCATTTTGTGATGTCTTGGTTGGTGAACGGACCCCAGACCTCACAACCATAAAGGGCAATGGGCTCTATGACTGATTCAAGTATTTTTAGCCAGATCCTAATTGGTATGTTGAAATGTATGTTCCTTTTGATGGCATAGAATGCCCTTCTTGCCTTGTCTCTCAGATCGTTCACAGCTTTGTGGAAGTTACCTGTGGCGCTGATGTTTAGGCCAAGGTATGTATAGTTTTTTGTGTGCTCTAGGGCAACAATGTCTAGATGGAATTTGTATTTGTGGTCCTGGCGACTGAACCTTTTTTGGAACACCATTATTTTGGTCTTACTGAGATTTACTGTCATGGCCCAGGTCTGACAGAATCTGTGCAGAAGATCTAGGTGCTGCTGTTGGCCCTCCTTGGTTGGTGACAGAAGCACCAGATCATCAGCAAACAATAGACATTTGACTTCGGATTCTAGTAGGGTGAGGCCGTGTGCTGCAGACTTTTCTAGTGCCCGTGCCAATTCATTGATATATATGTTGAAGAGGGTGGGGCTTAAGCTGCATCCCTGTCTCACCCCACGACCCTGTGTGAAGAAATGTGTGTGTTTTTTGCCAATTTTAACCACACACTTGTTGTTTGTGTACATGGATTTTATAATGTTGTATGTTTTACCCCCAACACCACTTTCCATCCATTTGTATAGCAAACCCTCATGCCAAATTGAGTCGAAGGCTTTTTTGAAATCAACAAAGCATGAGAAGACTTTGCCTTTGTTTTGGTTTGTTTGGTTGTCAATTAGGGTGCAGGGTGAATGGTCTGTTTTACGGTAATTTGGTAAAAAGCCAATTTGACATTTGCTCAGTACATTGTTTTCATTGAGGAAATGTACAAGTCTACTGTTAATGATAATGCAGAGGATTTTCCCAAGGTTACTGTTGACGCATATTCCACGGCAGTTATTGGGGTCAAATTTGTCTCCACTTTTGTGGATTGGGGTGATCAGTCCTTGGTTCCAAATATTGGGGAAGATGCGGGAGCTAAGGTTGATGTTAAAGAGTTTTAGTATAGCCAATTGGAATTTGTTGTCTGTATATTTGATAATTTAATTAAGGATACCATCAACACCACAGGCCTTTTTGGGTTGGAGGGTTTTTATTTTGTCAAGGTAATTGGAGAATCCAGTGGGTTCTGGTAGTCTTTAATAGTTGATTCTAAGATTTGTATTTGATCATGTATATGTTTTTGCTCTTTATTCTTTGTTGTAGAGCCAAAAAGATTGGAGAAGTGGTTTACCCATACATCTCCATTTTGGATAGATAATTCTTCGTGTTGTTGTTTGTTTAGTGTTTTCCAATTTTCACAGAAGTGGTTAGTCTATGGATTCTTCAATTACACTGAGCTGATTTCTGACATGCTGTTCCTTCTTTTTCCGTAGTGTATTTCTGTATTGTTTTAGTGATTCATCATAGTGAAGGCGTAGACTCAAGTTTTCCGGGTCTCTATGTTTTTGGTTGGACAGGTTTCTCAATTTCTTTCTTAGATTTTTGCATTCTTCATCAAACCGTTTGTCATTGTTGTTCATTTTCTTCGGTTTTCTATTTGAGATTTTTAGATTTGATAGGGAAGCTGAGAGGTCAAGTATACTGTTAAGATTTTCTACTGCCAAGTTTACACCTTCACTATTACAATGAAACCTTTTGTCCAGGAAATTGTCTAGAAGGGATTGAATTTGTTGTTGCTTAATTATTTTTTGGTAGGTTTCCAAACTGCATTCCTTCCATCTATAGCATTTCTTAATGTTACTCAGTTCCTTTGGCTTTGATGCCTCATGATTGAGTATTGCTCTGTTCAAGTAGACTGATTTTGCTGTGTTCTGATTTTTTTATTTTTTTATTTCACCTTTATTTAACCAGGTAGGCTAGTTGAGAACAAGTTCTCATTTGCAACTGCGACCTGGCCAAGATAAAGCATAGCAGTGTGAACAGACAACACAGAGTTACACATGGAGTAAACAATTAACAAGTCAATAAAACAGTAGAAAAAGAGAGTCTATATACATTGTGTGCAAAAGGCATGAGGAGGTAGGCGAATAATTACAATTTTGCAGATTAACACTGGAGTGATAAATGATCAGATGGTCATGTACAGGTAGAGATATTGGTGTGTAAAAGAGCAGAAAATTAAATAAATAAAAGCAGTATGGGGATGAGGTAGGTGAAATTGGGTGTCCTATTTACCGATAGACTATGTACAGCTGCAAGGGGTGTCAGTAGGCTGACTGTGAACGCTCTGAGAGACTCTGGGTTGAGGTCAGTGATAAAGTAGTCTACAGTACTACTTCCAAGAGATGAGCTATAGGTGTACCTACCATAGGAGTCCCCTCGAAGCCTACCATTGACTATGTACATACCCAGCGTGCAACAGAGCTGCAGGAGTTGTGACCTGTTTTGTTGGTTATGTTGTCATAGTTGTGCCTAGGGGGGCATATGTGGGAGGGAATGCTGTCACCTGCAGGCAGGTGTTTGTCCCCCTGTGTGCTGAGGGTGTCAGATTCTTGTCCGGTTCTGGCATTTAGGTCGCCACAGACTAGTACATGTCCCTGGGCCTGGAAATGATTGATTTCCCCCTCCAGGATGGATAAGCTGTCTTCATTAAAGTATAGGGATTATAGTGGGGGGATATAGGTAGCACACAGGAGGACATTTTTTTCTGTTAAGATCATTTCCTTTTGAATTTCTAGCCAAATGTAAAATGTTCATGTTTTGATTAATTTAATGGAGTGAGTTAGGTCTGCTCTGTACCAAATTAGCATACCCCCTGAGTCCCTTCCCTGTTTCACACCTGGTAGTTTGGTGGATGGGACTACCAGCTCTCTGTAACCTAGAGGGAAACCAGTGGGTCCATCTCCTCTATAACAGGTTTCTTGCAGGATGACAATGTCTGTATTACCGATTTCTTTGGTGAAGTCCGGGTTCCTGCTCTTTAGGCCAAAGGCAGATGACCTCAGGCCTTGGATATTCCAGGATGATATAGTGAAGGCTTTTTGTTCCATAAAGTGTCCAATGTTGTTGGTCGTGGTTTGGCCTCAGGCCAGTAAGTGTGAGCAGAGCCTGCTGAGCATCTGGTACATGCCATTGGCTTGGGCAAGTGTAAGAGTGGGGGTTGGGCCTGTTTGCCCGCTCACTACCTGGGCTTATGTGTGACTTCCATGTTGAGGCCCTCTTTGCGGGAGTGGGGGGCATGGGGTGGGCAGGAGTGGCATAGGCCTGATCTGAGGGGGCCTAAATGGGGTGTGGGCATGGTTGACGTGGGGGTGTTGATTGGTTGGGGCTGGGGTGTGGATGTGTCTGGGGGTGCTGTGGTCTGGATGTAAGTCCTCTTGGCGTGGGTCCAGGGGGGTCCTGCAGGTCTTGGAGGGTGTCTCGCTGGTCTGGGTGGGATGTCTATTGATCTGTTGCTCCTGTGTGAAGTGTTGGGGATACGTTTGAGAGCGATGTCCTTTAGAGTCCGGGCAAAGGTGGACACTGCTGCCTTGTAGAGGTGGACCTGGTCATAGAGGCTGTTCAAGTCCAGGGTGGAGTGGTGGGCCAGGAAAACATTTGGTTTTGAGGCACAGTCACGGGAAATACTTGCGTTTACCCGCTGTATTGTGGCAGGGTGGAAGTCTTTTCGTGGTAGCAGGGTGGAGATAACCACTTGTGCGTTGGGGAAAGTAGAAGAAGCCTTTTCAATCACTCCCTTCAGTGCTGTGGCCACCCTTTCCTGCTGTGCTCTCAGGTCGTTGTGCCTGTGTGTATTATCATGTGGCTGGGTGAGCCTAGTTGGTCCTCAGATAGAAGGTCTAGGGCGCGCTGGACACCAGAGTTTAGACACACTGTGTTTGGGAAAAAGATTTTTTTCTTCTATATATTTCCCATTTGAGGCCATAAGGAGTACAATCTTCTCATAACAAAGGGGTAGTGTGCTAATATAGCACTGTGCCATGCCAGGGGATGGTTTGTGTGGAAGATAAGGTTGCTGATGTTCCCATTTTTGTAATAGTCAGCAAAAAGTGTCTCTTGATTTTCCATAAGGAGCTTCATTTTGTAATCTTTTCTTGCCTTATCATTCTTTACATACACAGGGTACTGTATTTTAATTACCTCTGAACAGCGGGAGGGAGCTTCTCAGGCCTCTCCATTTGGTTGGAGTAGACTGTTTGACTCTCCTGCCATTGTTGGTCTAATGGGCTTTGTTACCTCTCACTTGACATGCCACTGCTAGTTGAAGCTGTATCAAGCTTGGCAGAATTATGTTAGCATTCAGTCCTTATAAAGTAATTTTGTGTATTTTTCTTCTTGGCTTTTGGAAATAGAATATAGTTTCAAACTAAATATTACTCACTCAGTTCCAGGTTGGGTGGTGTTTTCAGGTTTCTGTTGTTTTCCAGAGAATTTGCTGTGTAGAATAATAATCCTTGGTAGTTGTGAGCCTTCCAGGTGATTCCGTAATTCCGTCCAAAATCAGGTTGTAGGTTTTAAGTTTTGATTTGAAGTGAGGGTTATGTTGTAGAGGGTAGCATCCTGTATGTGTTCCTGACAAAAAATCCAAGTTGACCTAACTCTAAATCTATTTTTTTAAAGAAAATGCTGATCTGATCGTGACCTCTGCTTTCTCTCTCTCTTTCTCTCACACCTCACATCTCTCTCTCTCCCCATATTTTTCTCTCTAAGTCTCTCTCCATCTCTCTCTCTTTCTCTCACACCTCACATCTCTCTCTCTCCCCATATTTTTCTCTCTAAGTCTCTCTCTCCATCTCTCTCTCTCCCCATCTCTTTCTCTCTGTCTCTCTCTCCCCATCTCTTTCTCTCTATGTCTCTCTCCATCTCTCTCTCTCCCCATCTCTTTCTCTCTGTCTCTCTCTCTCCCCATCTCTTTCTCTCTGTCTCTCTCTCCATCTCTCTCCCCATCTCTTTCTCTCTGTCTCTCTCTATCTCTCTGTCTCCCCATCTCTCTCTCTCCATCTCTCTCTCTCTCCCCATCTCTGTCTCTCTCTCATCTCTCTCTCTCTGTCTCTCTCTCCATCTCTCTCTCTCTCCCCATCTCTTTCTCTGTCTCTCTCTCCCCATCTGTTTCTCTCTATGTCTCTCTCTCCATCTCTCTCTCTCACCATCTCTTTCTCTCTGTCTCTCTCTCTCTCTCTCCCCATATCTTTCTCACTGTCTCTCTGTTTCTCTTCTCTCTCTCCTCATCTCTTTCTCTCTGTCTCTCTCTCTCCCCATCTCTTTCTCGGTATGTCTCTCTCTGTCTCTCTCTCTCGCCAGCTCTCTCTCTCTCCCCATCTTTTTCTCTCTCCCCATCTCTTTCTCTCTGTCTCTCTCTCCATCTCTCCCCATCTCTTTCTCTCTGTCTCTCTCCACCTCTCTCTCCATCTCTCCCCATCTCTTTCTCTCTGTCTCTCTCCACCTCTCTCTCTCCCATCTCTTTCTCTCTCCCTCCATCTCTCTCTCTCCCCATCTCTTTCTCTCTATGTCTCTCTCTCCCCATCTCTTTCTCTCTGTCTCTCTCTCTCTCCCCATCTCTTTCTCTCCCCATCTCTCTCTGTCTCTCTCTCTCTCTCTTCCCATCTCCTTCTCTCTGTCTCTCTCTCTCTCCCCATCTCTCTCTGTCTCTCTCTCTCCCCATCTCTTTCTCTCTATGTCTCTCTCTCCATCTCTCTCTGCCTCTTTCAGGGTGATGGTAATATCCGGTACTATGAGATCAGCTCAGAGAAGCCCTACATGCACTTCCTCACAGAGTACCGCTCACACACTCCTCAGAAAGGAATGGGTAAGCACACGCACATGCGCACGCACACACACACACACACACACAGACACACACACACACACACACACTGTGTGCACCTGCAACCAAACCAGATGTGCAAATGACCCAGTTGATTTGACTAGCCAAAAAGGTGATTCCAAGGCTTTCAGTCATGTGTTATGATGACAATGACTTACGACATGAATAATACTACCATCAGCAGGAACAACAGAAGCACTAGGGTTCATAGTGGTGGAACAGCAGCACTAGTTACATTTGACATTTGATTCATTTAGAGAATGCTCTTATCCTCTGTCTCTGGAGTTGACCAACTTACTCACCGTTGAAGGGCTTGAATAGGACGCAAAGTCAAGTTGCAGTCCCTTGTTGGCAAGACTTAGAATCAACAAACTCAGCGGACATGGACAGTATCAAACAATGAAACCGTGATTGAGATAGGAGTGTGTGTCTGATGCTGACTAGACAGGCCACGTTGCATGGGCGAGGGTTGCTAAATAAACGTACACATAGATGTTATTCAATCATTTCATCCAAACTGCTCGCGGCATCAACGGGCGTCTGCGTAGCCAGGCTCTACGTGGTTCTATTTGAGACGCTTGACGCACTACAAGTCCCGCCTCTCCCATCTACTCATTGCTTTTCATGAGCATACTAACCCACGTGGGGATTGAAAGATGAACGAGGAGGGGCTAATCAAAGAATACGAACTTGGTTTCCCCTTTTATTTGTGAATGAATTGTTGGAGTGGAGATGGGTCCACATTCTACAAAGATCCAGCTAAAAAGAGGGCCATATGCATTTCAGGTATAATAATAACCCAAATGTTTATCTCGCAGGACAAAATAGTTACCAAAAACAAGCTAGCTAAATGTCCATGAATGTTTCATGTGTGTTTCGACCTGTCCCCAAATCAATATTGGTTTTGGTATTTTAACCTTTGTGTCATGAACACATCTGGTGGGGTAGACAACAAGCACACACGTGGGGCTGGTTTGGTCAAGGTGTCAGAAACAGGCAGTGCTACTAACTTCCTGTGTGTGTGTCCCTCCACCCTCAGGTATCATGCCAAAGAGAGGCCTGGACGTGAGCTCCTGTGAGGTGTTCAGGTTCTACAAACTGGTGACGATCAAGGCCCTCATCGAACCCCTCTCCATGATCGTACCTCGCAGGGTAAGAACCCCTGACACACCAACACAGGCGACCAGAACATCTAGGATAACAATCTACTGGGCACTAGAACACAATGTAGTCACAATCTACTGAGCACTAGAACACAATGTAGTCACAATCTACTGAGCACTAGAACACAATGTAGTCACAATCTACTGAGCACTAGAACACAATGTAGTCACAATCTACTGAGCACTAGAACACAATGTAGTCACAATCCACTGAGCACTAGAGCACAATGTAGTCACAATCTACTGAGCACTAGAGCACAATGTAGTCACAATCTACTGAGCACTAGAACACAATGTAGTCACAATCTACTGAGCACTAGAGCACAATGTAGTCACAATCTACTGAGCACTAGAGCACAATGTAGTCACAATCTACTGAGCACTAGAGCACAATGTAGTCACAATCTACTGGGCACTAGAGCACAATGTAGTCACAATCTACTGAGCACTAGAACACAATGTAGTCACAATCTACTGAGCACTAGAACACAATGTAGTCACAATCCACTGGGCACTAGAGCACAATGTAGTCACAATCTACTGGGCACTAGAGCACAATGTAGTCACAATCTACTGAGCACTAGAACACAATGTAGTCACAATCTACTGAGCACTAGAGCACAATGTAGTCACAATCTACTGGGCACTAGAACACAATGTAGTCACAATCTATTGAGCACTAGAACACAATGTAGTCACAATCTACTGAGCACTAGAGCACAATGTAGTCACAATCTACTGAGCACTAGAGCACAATGTAATCACAATCTACTGAGCACTAGAACACAATGTAGTCACAATCTACTGAGCACTAGAGCACAATGTAGTCACAATCTACTGAGCACTAGAACACAATGTAGTCACAATCTACTGAGCACTAGAACACAATGTAGTCACAATCTACTGATCCAAATGCTTTATTGCAATGTAGTGAAAACATGACAAACTCGGCATCAACTGTGTGCATTTTCATCCCCTGTAGTCGGAGTCGTACCAGGATGACATCTACCCCATGACGGCATCGAGCGCGGCCGCCATGTCGGCCGAGGAGTGGCTTAGCGGCATTGACAAAGGTCAGAGGTCACCACCACAGAGAGAGGGTGGTCGTGGGGATAGGCAGGGTTATCGTATGCTGTTTCTCCATAGTTTAATAACATGAATTATGCAATGGGGAAACTGCAATAGAAAAGCACAAGTAGCTGGCTACACTGAGGAAACGAAGAACTGTATTCAAAAGGGATTTGTACATTATCAGTAATATATGTATATTCAAGGGATATTTATACATCATGTATCAAAAAGTGTATTGTGTATTTCAATATGATCAGAATACGGATTATCAGTGTAAGGGGTCAGCCATCAGACATGCAGGCTCTTTCATTTACAGCAAGGTCACATTGCTGTCTCTCAATCCAAGGTCCTAATAGGGCCTAATGCTGATTATTAGTTCTCTGTTTGAGATAACATGGATTCCATTTGCTGCCCCCTACAGTGAAAAGGTCAAAGGAGGATCAAGATGTCCCTTTAGCTGACCATGAAATCTGTTTACCTACAGTAGATGCAGACCTGGGTTCAAATATTATTTAAAATCTTTCAAAAATATGGAGCATTTTGCTTTAGCCTGCCTGGAGTACCAGATGGGCGGGGTTTGCAGTTTTGATACTATTCTATTGGTTCCATTGCCCGTGGCAAACTCAATTTAGCCCAGTTGAAGTATTTCAAATAGTGTTTGAACCCATGTCTGCCTAAAAGCCTCAGCTGCATCCTATTTGCTCCTCTACGAGATGTGATATTCTCATTTGTCATGTGAATGGCCAGAAAGTTGCCAATTATGCACCATTCATACAATATATACTACCCTGCAATGTCCTGTGCAAAGAAGACCCTGTAGAGTTTATATTCCATCGTCCACTATCATGTCTTTGAACCTTGATTTGGTTATAAATTGTGTTCGTAATTCAAATGTTCTGATGTAAAAGAATATATATATGTGTTGACCTTCAAAGAAATCTCGACAATGATAGCATTGTGTTGTGTTATCATCAACCAACCATATGTGAGACATTAAGAAGGTAATCATTACATTAACATCATGTTTGCTCTCTCACCTTCCACCTCCACTAGGCCCGGTGCTTCAGTCTCTGAAGCCTGGGAGTCGAGTACCGGACTCCTACCCGGAGCTGAGCTCCGGCCTGGGCAGTAAGGGGCTGGGCAACTCCCTGGGCACTCGGAGGTCCCAGAGCCGACCAGGCCAACTGCAGCTGGCGTACATCCAGGACCAGCTTGGCAACAAGGAGTGCAGGAGTAAGACGTCTGTCAGCAACGGACAGGACCCCACGCTCTGCTCGCCTCCCAAAACAGAGAACGAGGTATGGGGCGGTTTCGATGTGAGTTACCCAGCTTGGCTGTATACCATTCTACCGTGGGCTGGGGAAGGTTTAGTCTATGGAGGCTGAACTGACTGTATCCTATCCCATCATGGGTAGGAGTTTTGTAGGTGACTATATAGGGTCAGAAAATATGCTGGCCCTAGTCTTGCACTCACCAACATTCTTTCTCAATGTGTGTTCCGTGTGTGTGTTGGGTGTGCAGCTGCGTCTGAAGTTCCACAAGCAGCAGGAGGAGATCCGGCGTCTGCGGGAGATGCTCAACCAGAGGGACGTACGCATCAAGCAGCTGGAGCTGGAGATCAACAACGTGAGGAATTCCCAGGACTCGCACTGAGAAGAGGCTCCTCTTGCCCCCTCCGTCGTACCAAGCCATCCTCACCTCTCCCTGGATTACTCTCTGACCACCCCCTCCCCCGCTCTCTCACCCTGGGGGTCTCACTGTAATTAACACCCCTCTAACCCCTCGACCCCCACCTTCCTTACCCTAAAGACAAGGGCCCTTCCCAGGGGCCTCGCTGTCTCATCGCAGAACACTATCTGTCTCTGTGGATGGGTCAAAGCCTCACCAGGGCTTCTCATGTCCCCCATATATGTACATACACCAATAGACTCTCAGTCACTCCTCAATATGTATCATATTTTAATGCTACTGCATCAACATACATGTAAGCCGCTTGTCCCTCTCCCTGCTCCTCTCCCCAAAGTCACTTTTCCTTTTTCCTTTTGTACACTTCAGAGCTATGCAAGTTTCATGTATTTTAGTTTTGTTTTTGTGGTAAAAAAACAACATGTTTATGCCCTTTTTATTTGAAAACGAATGAAAATAAGATGTATGTGCCTGTCTTTAAAAGATGCTGTGGTTGTCTGCTGGTTATATTTGAATGTTGTCCGGATGGGAGCAGATGTCACACATGATTGTAAGATACACTGAATTGATTTCCTATGCTTTGTGATTTTGCATATTTAAACAACTGTACACGGATGGATGCTGGTGGAGATGTCTGCGGTGGTGTCTACATCTAGAATGACAGAGTATATGTGTGGGTGAGAGAGAGAGGGGGAAAGAGACATGCTGTAATTTTGTATATATTGAGTCAATTTGGGTCTTTTGCATTTAAAGGTAGACTCAGCGATATGACGTAGATGCAGAAAGTAAACATAGTGGGTCAATTTCCACAACAACTAAGGGCGTTGAAGCGCGAGGCGAAACTTCACCGCTTTATTTTGTCCCGCTACCGCTGTGTGAACAGCGTGAAGCGTACCCGTGCACATGCGCAGATACAGTGTGTGACTGTGAGAACGAAGTCTTGCATCTCACTCGTCACAATATCTGCGGTGCTGCTCGTGGCAACGTCATTTCACTGAGTCCAACTTTAATGAAGCTGCGTTTTGTTTTAATGACTGGTAAACTGGTGAAAGATCAATCAACTGAAAGAACCATCGTTTCCCAGCAGCTTTTAAATACACCATTTATTTTTCCCGAAAGCAGCACAGGGAATCTCACTTGTCGTTTTTAAAATTGCATTTATTTATTCTGTTTTTTTTAATTTGTTGACAAAAAAAAGGTAGTATGGAATGATGACCAATTACAGAGGCATGTTTTCACACCAGTGGTCACAGCCATGCTTCAGGCACACCATTGAGTATGTCTAACACTATCAGATAACACATACACCACATCATGTAGGGAGTGGGTTGGTAGGGCACACAAAGTTTTACTGTTTGGTGCTGGTCCATCCGTTTTCATTGGTCCGAAGCCACTGTGTAAAAGTAGGAATGATTGTTTTAAAAAAGGGATTGAATGAACCTCAAAAAGCCATTGTGTAATATATGACTTAACAGGGAACTTGATAACTGTGTTGTTAATTTGTAAGTGCTGACCCAAGTGATTGGGTTGTCTCTTGAAAACAACAGAGGAAACTGTAAAAGGGAATATATGTGTTTGGAGCAGGCTCATTTGTTCAGGATAACACTAAGCCTTTGTTTTTGATATGATGTCCATTGCGTTTGTGATGCACTACAGAGGAGGCTGGTTGGAGGATCTGTAGGAGGACATGCTCATTTTAATGGCTGGAATGGAATGAATGTAACAGAGTCAAACATGTGTTTGATATCATTCCATTTATTCCATTCCAGCCATCACAATGAGCCCATCCTCCTATAGCTCCTCCCGCCAGCCTCCTCTGCAAGTACTTACTTGGTGGTTCATAATATTTTGAAATGGAAATACTATGGCAAGAAATGGGATTGGAACTGCTCTGTAATTGTGCATCATAATATGTTAGTTAGACAATCAGAGACCCACTGCCCCTGTCCAAAGAAAAGCAAGAGGCCAACGTTTGACTGTATATCGAATATCGACATTTTACACAAGCACGGCACACATACGCCAAAATATAATTGTGAGCTATTCAACACTTGTGAGGAGGCATCTAGAGAAGACATCCCCTATTCCCATAGAGAACCGTGGTCAAAGAGCAGCATGAGGGCAAGCCAACCATTGTCACCGCTAGTATAGATTTATTAATAAAACATTAACATGTAACTGCATATGCTTGGATAATATTGCACTAAGTGGGCCAGGGCACCTGCAATGTGTTTGGTTTTAGCCTTATTTGTCAGCTCATAAATGCTATTGTATGTAGGCCAATGTAGCTCAGTCAGAGTATTGCCATTTGAAGGGTAATATTTCTAAATGGTACTTGACTGAATGGAGTCACTACTTAGCTAATGGCACCTTAGGGAAGACAGTCTCAGAAACAATCCGAAAAGCGACTGTTATTGTAATCCAGATGGTCATTGTGGAGTGCATGTAGTCTATCTTGTCTAGCTAGCTTGGCATGTGTACTTTAGCAATAAGTCTCTCGGTCTTTTGTAGACCTTTTGCATTTACTGCCAACTACAATGGCTAGATATCTGGCAATCACATCCCTGTACTACTACTTTGGTGCTTGGGCCTCTTTAAGTATTGTAGACTTCACCGACTACTGTATCCAATTTTTCTTCAGAAAAGATACGGTCAAGACCAAATCACAAAGTCCATTCCAGGGACTTGATGGCATTTTAAATCCCCAAACTGTGTGTGTGTCCCATTTACATTTTTACAGAAGCAATATTTTAGCAGTAGAAATAGCAGTAGTTTGAGGGAAATACACTACGATCACTAGCATTATCTTGCTCATTGGAAACAAGGACATCTGTATAAATAATTTGAAAATGGAGGGTTTCTGCTGGGCAATATCATGACTGAGCCTTACTGTGCCTAAGAATCAAGCTGCAATTTTAGTTTTCTTTTGTATAGGTATTATGATGTCTTTCAGAACGAATATTATTATTAGTGTTCACACAACTCAATTTAAAACAATTTATGAAATGATTCTAATTTTGTTCCTGTTATGTTTAATATTGTTTTTATATATATCAAGAACTACATCAGGTGTAGAGAATAAAAAAATAGGTGAAAACATTACTTTGGATAATTTACGTCTTTTTTCCAAGTCTTTTGATACACATTTGAAGTCCCGCCCAGTTGACTACTTCAAAATTGTGAAAGTCCTCAATGGCACTTCCCATGCTAAAACAGGCTTGTGTACACTAGTCCTCCATCTATCTCTATGGTTCAGGTGCATTATGACAAAGAGGAAGAGGGAGATCCAACTACCGGAAAATCTGACTCCCTCCAGCAGGTGGCATTTTTTGTTGTTGTTTAGCACACCAAGGAGTTTTTGTATGGAGGTCAATGAGAAAGTGTCACATTTTGTCAATAAAACAATGAATGGCTTATTTGCTATGTTTGTTTTAAAATACGTTTTCGTAATGCTTAGATGGTTGCAAGTGTACTGATATAAGTAAGACGCGTGACATCCCGGCTACTTTATATCGGTGTTGTCTCGAGATGGCTATGCACATTCATGGCATGAGGCTAGTAGCATAGCATCTTTCTCCATTGAATACAGGTGGTTGACGTCAACATAATGAGATGTATCTACCAATCCAAAGAAAGGATAGGCGGGAGCTAGACACCCCACCGGGAGCTAGACACCCCAGCTTTGTGGACGAAGACTCCCATTGTTAGGGCGGACAGACAACTATCTTGTCCATACTCTTTAAAAAAAATGGTACCCCTTTTTCTCCCCAATTGGTAGTTACAGTCAGAGGCGAAGGCCGAGAGCCGTGCCTTTCTTCCGAAACGCTTCTTGATGCAATGCCCACTTAACCCGAAAGCCAGCCAGTGTCGGACGAAACACTGTACACCTGGTGACCCGTGTCAGCGTGCTCTGCACCTGGACCACCACAGGAGTCGCTAGTGCACGATGGGACAAGGACATCCCTCCCGGCCAAACCCTCCCCTAACCCGGACGACGCTGGGCCAATTGTGTGCCGCCCCATGGGTCTCCTGGTCGCGGCCGGCTGGGACAGAGCCTGGACTCAAACCCAGAATCTCTAGTAGCACAGCTAGCGATGCAGTGTCTTAGACCACTGCGCCACTCGGGAAGCACCCTGTATATCCATAATCTTTTATGAGGAAGGGGAGGGCCTTGCATTCAGGAAGTTGTGGGGACAAACTATAGAGATTAATAGGGGACACATTATTTGATTTGATTTATTAGGATCCCCATTAGCTAACGCCAATGGCGACATCTAGTCTTACTGGGGTCCGGCACATAACGAAAAAGACATTACAGACAAGATACTTGACAATTTACATACATTAACATGCAGTGTGTGTGTGTGTGTGTGTACATACATGTTAGTACATACACATAACGAGTAGGTTACATGGGGGAGAGGTGTTGTGCCATGAGGTGTTGCTTTTGTTTTTTTAAACCAGGTTTTCTGTTCACTTACTCTATACAAGATGGAAGGGAGTTCCATGCACTCAAGGCTGTGTATAATACTGTACATTTCCTTGAATTTGTTCTGGACCTGGGGACTGTGAAAAGACCCCTGGTGGCATGTCTGGTGGGGTAAGTGTGTGTAAGTTGACTATGCAAATTGGAATTTACAACACATTAATGTTTCTTATAAAAACAAGAAGTGAAGCAGTAAGTATTTCCTTAACTCTTAACCAAGAGAGACTGGCATGCATAGTATTAATATTAGCCCTCTGATTACAATGAAGAGCAAGACGTGCTGCTCTGTTCTGGGCCAGCTGCAGCTTAACTAGGAATTTATTTGCAGCACTTGACCATATGACTGGAAAATAATCAAGATAAGACTAAACGAGAGCCTGCAGGACTTGCTTTGTGAAATGTGTTGTCAAAAAAGCAGAGCATCTCTTTATTACGGACAGACCTCTCCCCATCTTTACAACCATTGAATCTATATGTTTTGACCATGACAGTTTACAATCTAAGGTAACATCCAAGTAATTTAGTCTCAACTTGTTCAACAGCCATTCATTCCCAGATTCAGCTGAGGTCTAGAATGTAGGGAATGATTTGTACCAAATATAATGCTCTTAGTTTTAGAGATGTTCAGGACTAGTTTATTACTGGCCACCCATTCCAAAACAGACTGCAACTCTTTGAAAAGGGTTGCAGTGACTTCATTAGCTGTGGTTGCTGATGAGCATAGGGTTGAATCATCAGCATACATGGACACATATGCTTTGTTTAATGCCAGTAGCAGGTCATTGGTAAAAATAGAAAGAGTAGAGGGTCTAGAGAGCTGTCCTGCAGTACACCACACTTTACATGTTTGACATTAGAGATGTTTCCATTAAAGAAAACCCTCTGAGTTATATTAGATAGCTCTGAATCCACGATATGGCAGAGGTTGAAAAGCCATAACACATACAGTGCCAAGTTTGGACACACCTACTCATTCCAGGGTTTTTCTTTATTTTCTTCATTGTGGAACATTAGTGAAGACATCAAAACTATGAAATAACATAAATGTAATAATATAGTAACCAAAAAGGTGTTAAAACCTCTCTAGGGTATGTGGGACGCTAGCGTACCATCTGGCCAACATCCAGTGAGATTGCAGAGCGCAAAATTCAAATACAGAAATACTCATTATGAAACATATTTTACATAGGTTTAAAGATGAACTTCTTGTGAATCCAACCATGGTGTCAGATTTTTTTTAATGCTTTATGGCGAAAGCATACCTTATGATTATTTGAGAACATAGCCCAGTTGACAAATTATTACAAACAGTAACCAGCCAAGCAGAAGTGTTACAAAACTCAGAAATAGAGATAAAATGAATCCCTTACCTTTGATGATCTTCATATGGTTGCACTCAGAAGACATTCATTTACTCAACAAATGTTCCTTTTGTTCTATAAAGTCTCTTTATATCCAAAAACCTCAGTTTTGTTTGCGCGTTTTCTTCAATAATCCACAGGCTCAAACGCCGTCAAAACAGGCAGACAAAAAAAATCCAAATTGTATCCATAAAGTTCATAGAAACATGTCAAACGATGTTCATATTCAATCCTCAGGTTGTTTTTAGCCTAAATGATCTATAATATTTAAACCGGACAATAACGTTGTCAATTTAAAAGGTAAACAAGAAATGCACTCTCTCGGGATTGCGCATGAAAAAGCTCTGTGACACGTCAGGGTCCACTCATTCAAACTGGTCTTACTCCCTCATTTATAAGAATACAATATATAAGAATACTGAAACCATTTCTAAAGACTGTTGACATCTAGTGGAAGGCATAGGAACTGCAAATTGAATCCTAAGTCAATGGGTACTGTAATGGCATTGAATAGAAAACTACAAAATCCACCCCAAAAATACTTCCTGAATGGATTTGTCTCAGGTTTTCCCCTACCAAATCAGTTCTGTTATACTCACAGACACTATTTTAACAGTTTTGGAAACTTTAGAGTGGTTTCTATCCAAATCTACCAGTTATATGCATATCATATCTTCTGGGCCCGAGTAGCAGGCCATTTAATTTGGGCATGCTTTTCACCCAAAATTGCAAATGCTGCCCCCTACCCTAGAGAAGTTAAACAAATCAAAATATTTTGGGGTGGTTACAAAATGATTCCATATGTGTTATTTCATAGTTTTGATGTCTTCATTATTAGGTTGCAAGTTCAAATCCCCGAGCTGAGAAGGTACAAATCTGTCATTCTGCCCCTGAACAGGCAGTTAACCCACTGTTCCTAGGCCGTCATTGAAAATAAGAATTTGTTCTTAACTGACTTGCCTAGTTAAATAAAGGATTAAAAATAATAATAATAATAAAAATAAAATAAAAATCTAGAAGTTAGAAAATAGTAAAAATCAAGAAAAACCCTTGAATGAGTAGGTGTGTCCAAACTTTTGACTGGTAATGTACGTTTTCAAAATACAGGTTATGGTCAATGATATCAAAGGCTGTACTGAAATCTAACAGTACAGCGCCCACAATCTTCTTGTGATCACTTTCTTTCAACCAATCATGAGTACATGTTGAATGCCCTTCTCTATAAGCATGCTGAAAGTCTGTTGTTAATTTGTTTACAGAGAAATAGCATTGTATTTGGCATTTGGTGTAACACAATATTTTCCAACAGTTTGCTAAGAGCTTGCAGCTAGCTGATTGGTCTGCTGTTAGAACCAGTAAAGGCCGCTTTACCACTCTTGGGTAGCGGAATGACTTTGGCTTCCCTCCAGGCCTGAGGACAAAGACTTTCCTCTAGGCTCAGATTAAAGATATGACAGATAGGAGTGGCTATAGAGTCAGCTACCATCCTCAGTAGCTTCCTGTCTAAGTTGTCAATGCCAGAAGGTTTGCCATTATTGATCGATAACAATAATATTTCCACCTCTCCCACACTAACTTTACAAAATTCTAACTTGCAATGCTTTTCTTTCATTTTTTAAATTTTTATGCATTAATACAATGGCTCACGATTCTTTGTCAGCATTTCCTGCTTACGTTTGCCCACTTTGCCAATAAAGTAATCATTAAAATAATTGGCAACATAATCATTTCTGCCCATAATTTCATTTAAAGTATTCCAAAGTTTTTTTTCCATCATTCTTTATATCATTAATTTTGGATTCATAATACAGTTTCTTCTTCTTTTGTTGAGTTGAGTCACATCATTTCTCCATTTTCAGTAAGTCAGCTAGTCAGATGTGCAGCCAGACTTATTAGCCACTCCTTTTGCACCATCTCTTTCAACCATACAGTTGTTTAATTCCTATGGAGCCTTAACAAGTTCTAACAGTCAGTTTCTTAACAGGTGCATGTTTATTAATAATTGGAAGAAGCAATTTCATAAATGCATCAAGTGCAGCGTCTGGATGCTCTTTATTAATCACACCAGACCAACAAATATTTTGAACATCATCCGCATAAGAGTCACAGCAAAATCTGTGTACACTATTTTAAGCCCATCTTTTGGAACTTTGGCTTTCCTGGATACAGCTACTATATTGTGATCACTGCATCCAATGGGTACGGATACAGCTTTACAACAAAGTTCTACAGTGTTAGTACAAATGTGATCAATACATGTGGATGATCTTGTTCCTGTAGTGTTTGTAAACACCCTGGTAGGTTGATTAATAACCTGAACCAGATTACAGGCACTGGTTAAAATGAGAAACTTCCTCTTGAGCAGACAGCTTGATGAAACCAGTCAATATTCAGGTCCTTGAGAAAGTAGACCTGTTTACATCACATACTGTACACTATCAAGCATTTCACACATATTATTTAGATACTGGCTGTTAGCACTTGGTGGCCTATAGCAACACCCCAAAAGAAAAGGCTTTAGATGTGCCATGTGAACCTGCAACCACAACACTTCAATAACACTTGACATAAGATCTTCTCTTAGCATTACAGGGATATGGATCTGAATATATATAGCAACACCTCCCCCATAAGCATTCCTGTCTCTTCTATAGATGTTATATCCTTGCATTGCTACTGTTGTATCATCAAATTGATTATCTAAGAAATGGCTAATATGAATGTTATCTGATGTTATTGATTTCATTAACCTTATTTCTAAGGCTATATATATTAGTACGGGATATTTTCAGCCCTTTCCTGGGTAGTGTTACATTTGGATATGTTACACCCATTTTCCTAACCAGGGAGAAGTCTGGTTGATAGTGGTCTGGGGTCTAACTAAAATGAAATAACCCCAGGTGTATTCTCAACCCCCGGTGTGTTCTCATGCTGCCTAGGCAGCAGCTAATGGGGATCCATAATAAATACAAATACAAATTCCCTATTCAAATAACCTTAGTTTAACCTGACCCGTTATCAGACACACGGAAAGAAAATGCACACAGCAAAATTTCTCATTTCAGAAATGATATTAAGTATGGAAAAGCAACGCCTCTCTCAGCAAATAGACATATTCATAAATCGTATAAGATATTCAATTACGGGTAAACATAAAGCAGTCAGTATGGCACCATGTCAACCAATAGATTAAAACTATATCACTGTCATTCACCATACATGCAAAAACATACACATTCAATAACAGTCAAAACGGTTGCAACCTTTAAAAAACGGGTACCCCTTAACTATCAGAGCTCTGTAATGTAATAACTTTTACTACGTTGCAGGCCTGTGCTTCGTGTTTGTGTGTGTGGCTTCTGGAGCGGGAGTCCCAATGCAGGCGAGAGCGGTCCGTATTCAGTGCAGTGGTGAGAAACAGAGGGATCGCTTTTCTAATTAGCCAGATGATGTTTCTTCACGAGACTCAGAGGAAACCCTAGTATTTCCTGGAATCTAGTGTCGCTATCTGAGCTCATCCTAAACTACTTTAACACACGGTACTCACTATACAAATGTCTCTGCCCCACGATAGTAGGGGAAGTGTTCCCTTCATTTCCCTTACTATCCCTCTAATTGGCTAAGGCAGCAACAGGGATTACCTCTGGGTTACAGATATGACCCGTTTCAACATGGACATTGCCATTGATGGTGTCCACCATTTTAAAGTAGCCTACTGGCTAGGGTTTCCTATAAGTTGGGAGCAATCAGCCAATGCAGAATAAGAAAATGTACTACTTTAAAATGGAGATGTCACAGACACCCTCTCCTCTTTTCCCTATTTCGGCATTTCTTCATATCAAATGAATGCAGAGAACAGTTTGAAGTGTGAATGGGCATCTGACCCTGTGGAAAGGCTGGTCCCCCTGGAGCACAAGGTTGTAGATTCATATAAACTCATCAAAAAAAGAAATGTCCTCTCACTGTCAACTGCATTTTTTTTCAGCAAATTTAACATGTGTAAATATTTGTATGAATACAATAAGATTCAACAACTGAGATATAAGTTGAACAAGTTCCACAGACATGTGACTAACAGAAATTGAATAATGTGTCCCTGAACAAAGGGGGGGGGTCAAAATCAAAAGTAACAGTCAGTATCTGGTGTGGCCACCAGCTGCATTAAGTACTGCAGTGCATCTCCTCCTCATGGACTGCACCAGATTTGCCAGTTCTTGCTGTGAGATGTTACCCCACTCTTCCACCAAGGCACCTGTAAGTTCCCGGACATTTCTGGGGGGAATGGCCCTAGCCCTCACCCTCCGATCCAACAGGTCCCAGGCATGCTCAATGGGATTGAGATCCGGGCTCTTCGCTGGCCATGGCAGAACACTGACATACCTGTCTCGCAGGAAATCACACACAGAACGAGCAGTATGGCTGGTGGCATTGTCATGCTGGAGGGTCATGTCAGGATGAGCCTGCAGGAAGGGTACCACATGAGGGAGGAGGATGTCTTCCCTGTAACGCATAGCGTTGAGAAGATTGCCTGCAATGACAACAAGCTCAGTCCGATGATGCTGTGACACACCACCCCAGACCATGACAGACCCTCCACCTCCAAATTGACCCCGCTCCAGAGTACAGGCCTCGGTGTAACGCTCATTCCTTCGACGATAAACGAGAATCCGACCATCACCCCTAGTGAGACAAAACCGCAACTCGTCAGTGAAGAGCACTTTTTGCCAGTCCTATCTGGTCCAACGAAGGTGGGTTTGTGCCCATAGGCAACGTTGTTGCCAGTGATGTCTGGTGAGGATCTGCCTTACAACAAGGCCTACAAGCACTCAGTCCAGCCTCTCTCAGCCTATTGCGGACAGTCTGAGCACCGATGGAGGGATTGTGCGTTCCTGGTGTAACTCAGGCAGTTGTTGTTGCCATCCTGTACATGTCCCGCAGGTGTGATGTTCGGATGTACCAATCCTGTGCAGGTGTTGTTACACGTGGCCTGCCACTGCGAGGACGATCAGCTGTCAAATCCTGTCCCCCTGTCTTAGGCATCTCACAGTACGGACATTGCAATTTATTGCCCTGGCCACATCTGCAGACCTCATGCCTAAGGCACGTTCACGCAGATGAGCAGGGACCCTGGGCATCTTTCTTTTGGTGTTTTTCAGAGTCAGTAGAAAGTTCTCTTTAGTGTCCTAAGTTTTCATAACTGTGACCTTAATTGCCTACCGACTGTAAGCTGTTAGTGTCTTAACGTCCGTTCCACAGGTGCATGTTCATTAATTGTCTATGGTTCATTGAACAAGCATGGGAAACAGTGTTTAAACCCTTTACAATGAAGATCTGTGAAGTTATTTGGATTTTTACAAGTTATCTTTGAAAGACAGGGTCATGAAAATGGGACGTTTATTTTTTTGCTGAGTTTACAAGCAGGCCAATGTGGTGGCATTCACGCTAAAAAATGGTTATGAATACCTGTGGTCTCCTCTCCTGAGTACAGCAGAGGTTACGGTGGAAAATCCCTGAAAAAAGTAGACACTTCGTTCTTAAAAATAGTGCTTTTTTCATATTAAAACTAAGTGTCAACTTTTTTCCGGGGACTTATCCCCATATCCACTGCTGGTTAGTGTTCAGGCACCACAGGGGGGAACTCGATCATTTATGGCACCCTTCCGGCCAACATCACCACTTTCTGGCCATCTTATGTTAGGCAGCCACTCCCAGTGGCCTTGATGCGCTCTGTGGCAGTCCTCAGTGTTAAGGCAACCCTGCTCCAGAGCCAGGGCTGGGTTCAACTTTATAATCCCTTGTTTAGGGGGGAGATCCCTATTCCAGAGCCACAGACTCCTTTACATTCATTATACTTATTTTCTTAAATTTGACATCTTTAAATATACACTAGAAAACAGGAAATGGGGGTTTGAACACACAACCTCATGGATTGAAGGCACATACTCAACTGCACAGCCATGTTAAGGTTGGCAATTTACTACCATCTGCAGTTATGGAATGTTTCCTCACAAGTCTAATTGATTGGCTGATTCCTCCTGGTGACCTGGATGGAATTATGTGATCTTTCCTTAAGCCATAGAAAGTCCCACCCAGTTGACTACTTCAAAATGGTGAAAGTCCTCAGTGGTGCTGCACATGCTAAAACAGGCGTTAGGGCACTAGAATCCTCAAATCTCTAGGAGCACTCAAAGCAAAACAAATTAGAATTGAACCAAGAACCTCTTTTGCAACTCTCAAAGTCAAACATACAAAGAGAAGTGCGAACACATGGCAGCTCTGGGGTTAAAGTGGATTTCACATCTTCCAATTTTTTCCTACCCTCCCATTCAAAATAATAAAATGATGAGGTGCAACATGTCATCTTGCAGACTGACTTTGAAGTATCCATTCTGGGGCCTTAGGAAACTAATATTCTATGTAATATAAAAATGAGTGTTACACAATTTTCCCACTGAGGCAACTTATTGCCAGTAGGGGGTGAGACAGACGACTTGCACTTAACTCAGATTCATTCTGGCAGGAAGAGAGCAAAGCGCAAAATTGTAACATTTTATTTACAAAGTAGTTTGGTCATACAGGAAGTAAAAATGTAGCTACAACCTTGATTTGTGCAACAGGCGGCCACAAAATCATAGCTCGCTCATCACACAGCTGCTATAGCAATCATTTTATTGGGGGGGATAAGGAACGGAAAATAAAACAAAGACAAAAGAAGAGGGGGAAGAAATAATAAATCCAACAACATAAAATATAAATTCAGAGTTCATCCAACAAAATATTAAAAGCACAGACCCAAAACTAGATACCAGTCCCAAAGTCCTCACACAGGTATACATAAAGGGGGAGTTGACAGTGAAATTGTGGAATGCGGAGTGGTGCGCTGCTTGAGAACCTTGGGAATGGCTCTCGGTTCCATCGGGAGCAGGCAGCTCCACTCGGACCACCCATCCGGTACAGTCTTTCCCCACACGGGGACTCAAAAGCTGGGGGGGAGAGGAGAGGCGTGGCGTAGGCAGGGTGTAAGGGTGGAGAGGGAAGGGGTTGGTAACTTGACAGGCTCTTGTTTTTTTTGCTCTTAATCGTCGTCCTCGTCGTCATCATCATCGTCATCTTCATCATCGGGTTCTCGCTTTCTCTTCTCGCCTTTGACAGCCTCAACTTCTAGGGGAAATGAGAGTTATTACACTGTACTTAGTAAAGTATCCGAAAGTTAAACTTTTTAACATGAGTTCGTGACAAAAAGTATGACAATGACATACCCTCTTCATCGTCGTCCTCATCCTCCTCGTCTTCAACTTCACCTTCAATGCCAAGGTCTTCCTCCTGGAGAGAAGGGACAGAGCAGGTCAGAATCAACAATATGCCCCCTGTTGATCTTTTAAACTATTGAGTCAAACAAACCAAAAAGGGCTTTACCTCCTCATCGCCGCTGACCTCATCTTCCTCCTCTCCTTCTACTCCCTCTTCATCGTCATCATCCTCCTCATCCAAGTCTTCCTCCTCTCCCTCCTCATCTTCTAAAAAACAAAATAAATGCATCAGTTTTCGATTCAGAGCAATTGAATAATTTATCTGAACAAACCAAAAACCTTTCAATATAGAAATTCAAACAATACGTTAGAACCATTTAGATATAATAAATTGGAAGGTTGTGCAGGACTATGGTAGATGAAGGAATCAATCTCTATTTTCAGACAGAGTATTTATCTGGTCAATGTCAGTGTATTATGTCGGTTTGCAACAGTGTGTTATGTGAAAATGTGATAATATTATAAATTGTATTTGAATGTTTAAGGACTCTTGGTAGATCAGTCCAACTGAGGACTAAAAGAGATCCTAATAAAAATCTAATCACATCCATTGTCCGTTATCACAGACACATGCCGACAAACAGTACAAATACACAATAAAATTCCCTTGCATGACAAAACACCCACGATATACTATTATGGATTCTAATATATAGTAATATATGCCATTTAGCAGATGCTTTTATTCAAAGCGACTTAGTCACGGGAGCATACATGTATGGGTGATTCCGGGAATCGAACTTACTATCCTGATGTTGCAAGCGTCATGATCTACCAACTGAGCTACAGAAGACCCCCATTCAACTCACATCTGCACTTCCTCATATTTTTCCCGGAAAACACACACACACAAAAAAAAGGATGCCCACCCTCATCATCATCATCGTCCACACCGTCGACCTCTCCGTCCGAGTCGGATGCCTCTCGGTCCTCCACGTCATACCCGTCCAGGTAGGTGAGCTGAGGGAGCAGCTTGAACACACTCTCCCTGTAGTCGTTCAGGTTGGTCACCTCACAGTTGAACAAATCTAGAGACTTCAGGCCGTCCAGCTTTTTCTGTGGGACCAAAATGGATGTAGGTTAATTAGGGGGTGAAAAAAAACACTGGCTGAATAAATCTCTAATTTCATTTTAGAGCACACCTTTGCCCATATAGGCTAGCAAACAAATTTTGACTAGAGCCACATAGGGAAACAAATCAGAAATTAGTCTAAAACAGTTTCCTACCAACTATATGAGGAATAGTGTCATTTGAGGCATAGCCTGAGACAGTGTTGCACTGTATTGTGCTCTACCGGGAGTTTGGTGTACCTACCAAAGGTTCCAACGTGCTGATGTCTTTCAGTTTGTTCCCGCTAAGATTTAGATGTGTGAGGTTGGGGAGTTTCTCTGCTAGCACGTCAAGGCCACCAGAGATTCTGTTGTCACTGAGTTCCAACTGCAACATAATGTGAAGATATCAGTCACTTCTGTCAACAACAAACAAAAAAAACTCCCAAGCAAGTAAGTCTTTCAGAAAACAATGACTATGCCCTATAAATGGAAGGAACCCTATTCCTTACACAATAGTGCACTACTTTTGACAAGGGCCATCAATAGCACACTATATAGGTTGCCATTAGGAACGCATCCGTTCTATACCCCCAGGCAGAACTTAAGGTATGTTTTTTAAGGAGTCAACAAAAAATGTTTATACTGTAAGTAACTTGTGTAAAAAAATAAAATAAAAACATTACCTTTTTGAGTTTCCCAAGTTTGGGAAGGTTGGAGACTGAGATTAGGCCAACGTTTATCAAACTGAGGAATTCCAGATTGACGAATTCTGCTGTGAGACCTTCGATTTTCCCTTCATTTGATCTGCAGTTATCCAGGACAAGTTCTCGTACCTATAAAAATGTGTAAAATTTTAATCCAAAGAAAAGCATATATATGTATTGTTTACAGATGCACTACAAACTCTAAAATTGAGAATGCACACATATTATAAAAGCTTTATTTTACGCATATATGCAAAAATATGTTAAGAATGGTCACATGTTGGCAACAACAACTTGCGGCATCAATACAACAACCAAACTACGATCGAATCTAAACTTCATGATTGAAAAAGGTCAATATACAAAATATGGACCTCAATGACAGGAGTGGTTGTTATTCTGACGTTTTCCTGATTTATGTATGAATACTTGCAACATTTCAATTCCTCACAACAAAATCTCATCGTTTAAAAAGTTCACGCGAGGGACAGTCGTTACGCAACCAAAAGCTCGATAAAAGGGTTGAAGAAAGTTAACACTGAACGTCAAATGTCATGATTCGCACAGTGGCAAAGTGAAACATTGTGCAAAGTGAAACATTGATAAAGCTGTCGAGTGGAGCCATCAATAAAGGTATTTGGTTGCATGATGTTTTATGTCGAGGCACCGCGGTTGTTTCTTTAAACCAGCTGCCACGAGGAAGAACCGCACAATACAGTTCTACCTTCACTTGCCCGCTGTTCAGTCACTAATGACACATGCAATGCTTTTTGTTAGCAAGCTCGCTACAGGCTAGCCATTGCCCTTTTAAGCGCTGCCGTGCAGTTGAGGACCTGCAAGAGAAGCTTGACTGCCCGCCATTACCTACCCTACAGCAATGGAAAGGATTGCAAATATACCCTGTAAAGATACACTTTTTTATTTTCAAATCGAATTTATTGGGGAAATGGATCACTTAGCCGTCGAGCGAACGACCGATATAACAGTTTGTTACATTAGATCACCGTTTCGTAAACAACGTCGAAGGAAATATTCAGAACGGAAATTAGTCAAACAAAGATGGAGCCTCCTTTCTCCAGAGCTTCAAAGACGGCAGAATGACAACATGGCGATTCCTGAGATATAGTATGCAGAGTTCTCTAAACTCTCCGGAGATGGATGACTGTTTACATGCTGTAATTACGTAAAATCATCCCTTAAAATTAACTTTCAATGTAGAATACTTTTATCAATGTTTGCATGAAAACCAGAGAGCGTCAACGTAGTTTTAGCAACACACGCACCGAACGCAGTTTCCTCTGTCTCGTGTCATTCAGGCAGACTATTGCACGAGCCGACGACCAACACGTTATTCGGAGATTGTCGGTAGCCGAAGCATTAGATATTTTAAATGATTAACATACAAAATACCGAATCTGAACGTGGAGGTTAGCCAGTTTCAATAAGTATTTCGTTTGCTTTCGTGGTAGTTGTGGTGAATAATATGGCGGGAACCAAACATTCGCTGACTGCTACGAATTAGCAACATTAACAAATCAGCTTTAATTTGCGGGAAATTATTTAGTTTATGAATCTCAAATCGAACAATAACATTTGACGGAACGTGAGGGTAGGCATGTAACGTTAAATCATCGGCGACATTGTAGCTGGCTAATTTCCTCAACTTCATTTGATTCTTAGCAAGTAAAGTTGTATAAAACGTTTATTGCTAGCTATCGAAAGGGGGTGTAATTAGTAAGTTGTAACCTACAAGATGTGGCTGGCTCGTGAGCACAAACGTTAATGACTAATGTTATTTGCTTGCTAGCTAGCAAACTAGCTATCTAATGTGTCCCTACCCAATTTGTGGAAAATGTCGAAAAGAAGCCACCCGTGATCTCTTGAATGATATCACAAACGTAGGGGTATGGTATAAACTTATTTTTGGATTATTGTTGTGGATATAAGTGCATTGTAATAAAGGGCGCCCCATTTTAGAATGTATGCTAGCAACAAACATGGCTACCAAGGTCTATATAAAATAAACCATTCCGTCAATGTCTAACGCATCGTGGAAAAACACGTCTCCTACAACACAGATGTAGAAGTTAACAAATAATTGAGACAACGTTGTTGCATTCGAACCGTGTGTGTGCAACATCTACCCAGTGACTGAAACTGTTAACACTGCAATAATGCCAGAAAGCAAAAAATAATGGGCTTTCGAAAGTAACGATTGAATATTGTCTTGTTCCCCCTCACGCCCCAACGGGGACAGTGTAATGTAGCTTGTTACAGTTAAGTATTTTCCGCTCTATTAATAAATGAGAAACATTAAGCCCATGTGGTCACCATTAGCTACACAGGTCACTTGGAAAGCAAAAAAAGTAGCAAGCTAGCCAGAAAACGAAAGGTTTGGTTTAAAAGGCACGACTTACATCAGATGGGGTCCTGTTTCTTAGTTCCAAGTGTATCCTCTTCTTCATGTCCATCTCGCCCTACGAAAGTTGAACTTTTGTCTTGGGTGTCGGTGTAATTTATATTCAGTCCAAAGGCAGAGAGATGCCCTAATGGAGGAAGAATATGGGACTGTATAATGAACTGAGCCAAACGCCAAGTTACCCGCGGAGAGGAGAAACCATGGAGGGAAACGGGACTAAAACAAAATATATTCTCAATAGTGCCATCTCTGGTCAGAAACGCTCACTGCCGTTAAACAGGCATTGCAGTCACAGAACATGACGCTGCCATGAAACAACTGAGGTGCGATTTATTTCTGGGGGAAAAGTGATGTATTATGTACAATTCTAAGTTAAAACAACTGTTTTTTGTCAGTCTTTTTATTTGATTATTTTTATGAAAATAACCAGTTTGTAACATTCTGTAATTCGGAGATTATTTGAAACATATTTAATAAATCAATTGATTACATAATCAGAAATCATTGCAAAATTGCTAAAGAAAAAACAAATGAAATCAGGACTATTATTTACTTAATTCAAACATCTACAGTAGAGATGTTTGAGCTCCCCTCCCAGCCTTGACCCCACACTTCGAGGGTGTCTCAGGGGGATTTGGGATATGCAAAAAGTACATTTCCATTTCACACATGTATAATACACACTGGTACATGTGTGTAACAGGTCAAACCCAAGCAACCATCTAATTATTGTATTTAAAAGGCCTTATTTTGAAATTAATAAGATACCTGTTGACAAGGCAGCGGCAAATTATTTTCATAGCATTCTTTGTTTATCAGTACATTTCAACGTAACCTAAACACATGACATTGTTGTCCTAATGTACATATGCTCAATAAACATTACACCCTATTTAATGTGCCTACACTTATTTCATTTCATAATAATCAGTATCTCAAGCAGTATGACGATGCCCCATAATCTTATAAAATTTGCCCTTTTATTAGAACCGGTATGTAGAGTGCGTTTATTTGGTTTACAGTGAAGGGAGCATTGTATATGCACACCATGATGGGGTACTTCTCCCTTACGCTTCCTGCATAGAGACGCAAGATCCCTGAAGCAGAAGAACACACCAGTGTGCCTCCCGCTACCACCAAAGATCACCTCTCTGTCAGGACAAGAAACGCTTACACCTATGGCAATTATGAACCAGCAACAAATTACCTTAGTGAAAATTTCTATTCATCAACAAGCCAATTTATTTATTTACATTTTTTTTCAATGAAAGAGTCTCTTGCATCTCTAGGTGCATCTCTACAAAAGCCTTTCGTAGGATCTAGTCAGGTCACCAATGTGTGTCCAATTCAAGACTAACGGTACCTATACAATTACTATGCTTGAGATAGCTATGTGTTTCTATTTTGGTATGGATTTTAATTAATATGGTGGTAACATTTGTAAAATCGCAATCACAGCTTTTAAATCACAATATGTAAAACATGAAAGTTTTGTATATTGGATATGAATGTAACTAATCTTAAAATCAATGTTCTAAAATAAATACCATTACAGGACCTACTGTACTATGCTGTACATTTCAACCATGTTTTGAACATGGTAATCGGTAATAGAAAGTATTTACCAGGAGAGGGCACTGCAATGTCTTTGTACAGCCTCCTCAAACTCATGAGGTTGTCATGCATTATGGGTGTGTGTGGGTGCCTTCTCTCTGACTGTATCTGCTTATCTAATCGATTGCTTAGAAATATGTGCAAGCCTTTAATGGGGCAATCAGCAGTGGAAACAGAGTGTTTTTTCGCTGCCCCTATTTTAGTAAATGGCTGAGGGAGTCATGTAACCACTCTCAATTCACAGACAGAGTTATGGATGCAAGGGCTGACCAGCCATGCAATCAAAATTATAATTGTAACCATGTTTTGAGGCTACTTTGTTTACAAACATTGGAGTAAAAAAAGCTTGTATTTTGGGTTCTGATGAGGTAGGATAGTTGAACTAAGCTCATGAGGCATTTATAAATTATATTCTTCAAGAATCAATGGGTACATATCATTAATTTATACATCCAAAAATGGATGTAGCAAGTGCAGATTGCCCCTTAAAGAGACAGAAGGGGGTACATTATTGTGAACCCGCTGAGTATAATATCCACGGAAGTGTTAGTGTGTTAGTTGATTTGATTCTGACAGCAGGATCCCGGCAAACTGATTTTCCTCAACACGCATTTTTCAAGGTAGTTTTGTGTATGTGTGTGTGTCCTCATTTGTTGCACATTGAGTTATTATTTTGGTAACCTACTATTGCTTTGCATATTGTTCTCCATAAGTGTCATTGTCAAACTCCCCTCCAAAGCTGAAGATAAAAATAGAGGTGTCACATATCTGGTAGTCCATAGATTATTTGTAGGGCAGTACTCTTTGTGGCCTTGCATTGGAAATTGCTAGTCTCCCAGAATGAACTGTTTAGGCTATGGCTTACTTAGTTTTGTCAATGGCTAACAAAGTACTTGGCTGTCTGCTAAGTTCATGTAAAACTATTGTTTGAGAAAAATTCTATTTGACACAAAATTCCAATGCCAGAAACTAGACTAAGTACAGTAATCTAGTATAGGGCCTCTTAGTAGAACTGTGCCTGACTGAAGACTGATAGGCAGTTGAGTCTTATTTGCTCTAGTGAAGCAGCGGCTTCCAGAGAGGCTCACTGGCTCAGACACAGCAGGCTGAGGCTTCAATGTGCAGGGAGAAGATTGAGAACACGCCCAGAGAATGAGCAGCTCCCTTGTGATGAGATAAGATGGTTATGCCTCCACTCTACTGTAGAAAACCCTGAGTCGCGGGGTAGGGGTGCTACTTTTGCCGCCTGATTCAAAAACAAAACATGGCGGTATTTCAAGGTTTTTGGGAGAAAGAAAAAACAACAGCCATAAAGTTATCTTTTTGTCAGACTAAATAGTATTCAGTGAATGGATTGGAGGACATTGTGTTTACTTTCCAATTTATAGGAATGTATACTGTAGTTCCAGTGAATCTGGTATATAGGATACATTTTCTCTGCACTGTAGTTCTCGAAAGAGAAAAATACATGGCCTAAAGTATGTAGAATATGTATTCAGTGTTTGACTTGGGCAGGAGCTCCCCAGAGATGAGTATCGGCACCTCAAATGTTCTACTGCTTGAGCTCCTGTTCCTCTTAAAGAATATTAGCTCAAAAGTATTGTGGAACTCCTGCACCTAAATATAAACAGTACCGTCACCCAAAATGAGTACCGGCGGCACCTTTTTCAGTCCAAGTCAAACACTGTATGTATGTAGGGCCGGTGTGGAGCCTTCCGGAATGTGTGCATGTCTATGGCTATAACCTTCTAACGTGCTGCACACAGTCTATCCCAGAAGCGTTGACTCACAGCTAGCTAGCCTACCTACACTGTCTGCCTCAGTCCCTCTGGGCTTTATTTTCTCTTGTTGAACCCTACTGTGCTCCTTCTCATATCACTGACTGGATATTGCATAACACCAAGAGATAAATTGCCAGAATTCAGTCATTCTCCCTCCTGAGCACCAGTGACATACTCCGCACCTTTTATTTATACTGTGCTGCTATTCTCAGACACACACATCTGTATAGGCAGCCCCATGACAACTCTCTCGCTCTCTCTCTCTCTCTCTCTCGCACACGCACACACACACACACACACACAGCCAGCAACATGGCCTGCTTTTTTATGCCCGTTTTGTGCCAACTCCTCCACCTTTACAAATAGGATAAGAGCTGAGCCTTAAGAACCCTTCGAGGGCTATGGTAATGGTTAACCAGATAAGGATTTTTGGGGGGCGGGACTTGCAAACAGACATCATTTTTTATCAACGTTTTTACCCCTCTCTGCTCGCTTGCCCCTCTCAACAAGTTACATTCATTTCTACAGGAGGCAAAATGGAGGGGACGTTCGATAAAGAGAAACCAGAGTTGGAATATAAAAATCCCAATGATAACCAAGGTAAATGACCTCTGAACATTGTCTCTATTCTGTGTTTTATAGTGAAATATCCAATTATTTCTCAGATGTACCACTGTTCTCTGGAAAGGGTTACAATCTTAGTCCTAGTATTAGTATGTCATACTGTCCTTTTATTTGTTAACATTGGCTCTATTCATGCATATTCCTGCCAATGTATTTTGCTGCAAACTGGGTCACAAAGGACTTACTGATGGTTGATCTGTCCAAACAGATGTACCACTAAGTTGATTGCAACTCAATAGGAACATGTATTTGGAAGACCATTTTACTGTAGATGTTCTCTGTCTGAGTCTGTTTCTCTCATACTGTATGTTTGTAGTCCCAGACACCATGTACTAACATGTACTAATCATCCTATACAATACTGTTTTCAATTAAACTTTTTCTTTCAAAAGCAGCTCAAACAATGTAATAGCCATTGAATTCTACCGTGCAAATATAGAGTGAGTTATAGGGAAATAATGCACGCTCTAGAATGCCCTTCAAGCCAATCAGAAAGGAGTATTCAACAATGCCATGGTATAATATGTACTATCATCCTATACATTGGTATGCTGATGGTTTATACAACTGCTGCTATATAGCTGCATTGGATTTGCAGTCCATTTCTGACACAAATCATACAACAGCATAAACTACTGGAGCACTCAAATATGGAGAGAGTTTTGTTACTACAGCATAAACTACTGGAGCATTCAAATATGGAGAGAGTTTTGTTACTACAGCATAAACTATTGGAGCATTCAAATATGGAGAGAGTTTTGTTACTGCAGCATAAACTACTGGAGCATTCAAATATGGAGAGAGTTTTGTTACTACAGCATAAACTACTGGAGCACTCAAATATGGAGAGAGTTTTGTTACTACAGCATAAACTACTGGAGCATTCAAATATGGAGAGAGTTTTGTTACTACAGCATAAACTATTGGAGCATTCAAATATGGAGAGAGTTTTGTTACTGCAGCATAAACTACTGGAGCATTCAAATATGGAGAGAGTTTTGTTACTACAGCATAAACTACTGGAGCACTCAAATATGGAGAGAGTTTTGTTACTACAGCATAAACTACTGGAGCACTCAAATATGGAGAGAGTTTTGTTACTACAGCATAAACTACTGGAGCACTCAAATATGGAGAGAGTTTTGTTACTGCAGCATAAACTACTGGAGCATTCAAATATGTAGAGAGTTTTGTTACTACAGCATAAACTACTGGAGCATTCAAATATGGAGAGAGTTTTGTTACTACAGCATAAACTACTGGAGCATTCAAATATGGAGAGAGTTTTGTTACTGCAGCATAAACTACTGGAGCATTCAAATATGGAGAGAGTTTTGTTACTACAGCATAAACTACTGGAGCATTCAAATATGGAGAGAGTTTTGTTACTACAGCATAAACTACTGGAACACTCAAATATGGAGAGAGTTTTGTTACTACAGCATAAACCAGTAATTGATCAAGTACAGAGAGGACAGTGAAACAAATCATAATGAAACAAAGTGATCCAATTTTTATTGAATCATTGTCAGTTTATTACGATATTTACTAAATGTGTCTTACACTCTGACTATTGATGTAATATAATTGAAAAGAGGAATGAGAGTGAAGTGTCCTGTTTGTCGTTGACAGCTGACTGACTGGCTGACTGGTGTATGTTGGTCGGTGTTACAGGTGGGATCCAGCGGCGGCTAAGAGACAGAGACCTTCTCAAGAAAAGAAAGGCAGAGGCCGAGGAGAAGGCGATTAACCAGTGGGTTTATGGGTAAATGTAGACATTAAGAAGAGGTGCAGAACTAGTAATGCACACTCATCCTCTAACAAACATGTTAGAGTTAGGAAGAGGCCTAGATTTCAACCACTAATGACGGTTTTCTGCTTCAGCCGACAAATGTGTTTAACTAGAAACTTGAGTGGACTATGTGGGCTTCAATACAGCTGCTAAGCCCTTTGTCCTTATTGGCTTACTCTAGTGCTTACGTGCTTAAATAAGTTTGGCTGAAAAGCCACTTAACATGACTTTATGTTTTTGTATGTTTAAAGAATGTAAGAGCAGAAAATAGTCAAAGATGTGTACATGCATAAATAAAGTACATGAAACAGTATATTTGATCATGATCGTATTTGGCTGTCTATCAGTCTTCCAGCCCACATTGTCCAATATGAAGCAAGAGGAAACCAAAGGTTGCTTAGGCGTTTCCAGCTATTGGCACCACACATTTAGATCAAGGACTTTGCACTATCAACAATGAATGAATGAATATCGCCAAGCTTATCAACGTAATCAGCTGCAAAGTGTAAACATTCCAGTTGTGAGGAAGTGTATAATGACGACCCACCATTACATTTCTATTTGTGTGACTTCAGGCTAGAGAGCAGGAGGAAGAGAGCCAGGGGAAGAGAGGAGAAGAGTAGCTCGGGAAGACGAGGAAGGCCGAGGAAGACTGATCCAACTCCGGAGCTCCCGGCTTCCCAGGAGGAGCCAGAACAGGAGGCTGTCATTGTAAAGGTGGTGTCCAAACCAGTGGAAGTCACCCCTGCCCCTACCTTGATCTCACTATCCCCATTCCTTCCGGTGGACCCTGGCCCGCCAGAATCACTACCGGCGTATGTTCCCCCCGTCTCAGACCCTATCCCTACCCCTGCTCCTGTGGCTGTTGTTGCCCCTTCTCCAATGTATAACCCTGTTACTGCCCCTGCACCATCCCTGTTGGAGACCCTGTACACTGAAGGCAGTGACCAGGGTAGTGACACCCTGGACCAGGTGCTGATTGAGGACTTGGGTCCTGATGAGAAGGAAGACATCCCTCCATCTCAAAACAACTGGGGCACTGATCAAGGTACTAATGGCATCAATTAATGAATGTCTCTTTGCAGTCATGTACTTGACTTCTGAATTTACTGAAGTGTCTGGCCAATGAGCTCATTGGGATGTTATCTAGCTGTGGGGGATATGATATTTGTCACATATAGCATAATCAGAAATGTTAAACTAACCACCTTTCTGTCATAGGGTCAAGTGAGGAGCCGTCTGTCAATGTGCCTGAACAGAATAGAGTGTTCTCTACATTCCCCAGGTTTTACACGGGTGCTCCTTCACAAGATCATCCACCAAGAAACGTCTTCTGAAATCCACTCAGATCTGGCCTCTGATAACATACAGACAGATTACACGCAATGTAATCTATTCTGTCAACATGTGCATTTGAGAGGTGATGCAGTTTAGCCTTACTGGTTAACTCATCTTTGTCATTTTGAGCCTGATAGAGTATGGATATGAAATGTAATGTACAATGAGATGCATAAATTCCAGCTTTAAACCGACCCATGGATTTATTTATTTTTGCTTCATGAATGGTGTCTAAATTTGTTATGTTGCAAGAACTGCATTGTCTGTATTTAATACATGATTTGTACAAGCTAAATATGGCAGCATTTGAAAGTGCATTTGTATTTAATCATTTCTGGTAACTGTGTTTTCTAATTGTGATTTTTACATTTTTTTATACCCAATGGTTTATTTGAGATAAGCGCTATGATAATAAAGGTGTGATGCTTTGTTGATAATATGACTGTCTCCTTGTTATGATCATCTACAAAACAAGAACAAGTCTCAGTTGCTCAATTAGTACCCTCTGCTGTCCTCTTACAGTAGTGAAACAATTTCGAAGGAGTCATTATATATATTCAATATTACAGTAGACATGTTGTTTTGGCATTTCTCTAAACTGACAACCATTAAAAATAGTTATTTCTACGAGTTTCATCCATAACTCCCCATCAGGACACGAGTTTGAAATTTTGCTTCACAATTTACGTAATCATTTGCGCATGCTTGCTACAGCACTCAGTCACCGCTTTCCATTAGTAAGTTGCTGGTTGGCCAGCTAGAAATGACGACACACATGTGCGGAAGCATTTCAGCAGAGATGTGTACTTTTGTTAGGCAGCACAAACAATCTCTGATATTTTACATTATCAGATGTTATTGTATGAATTCTGATTATTTAATCTAATCAATGACAAACTAGCAAAGCAATCAAGACACTATCAAAATGTCTGCCACTTGCAACTGTACCGAGCATGTCAGCAAACTCAACCATCAGATATCTGTCATGCGAAAAGAAATCAAGAATCTCAGGTATGAAATGAATGCAAGATGTAACGCATGGCATCTTGGAAGTCGTTATTCGTATTACATACTGCCTATATGCTGCTGACCATAATGTGTCAATACAGATATTAAAATGTTCCCCCCAACCCAGGCAATTGTTGGACAGTGCTGTTCGTTCTCATCGAAAACACATGACATCTCTCCAGTCTGCTTTGACACACATTGGCCAGAGTCGATCTCCAAGAGAGAGTCAGCCAAGGCCACAGGCAGAACTAGAGACACAGAATTCACTTGAGAAAGGTAGCTGGCTAAGGCACTCGATTTCTCGCTTATATCCCTCTCTTATATTTTCCTCGCATGACTTGTCTTGATCATTGTTTAGCTTTAGCTGACTGGCACTTAATTAGAACTTCTATTCAATATAGAATCAATATAGAAATATCGCACACAAAGGATCTTCCGCTTATCAGACTTTCTTCCAATGGGAATAATTTTCTATGAGAATGACATATCTATAGCTTGCATTTCTATCTGAAATATGTTTGGTCTGGTACAAAGCTAGATAATGGACCTTTAATCATTGTTTTAAATGTCAATTTCTCCTTCACAGGGACCATCCAGACAGTCCCCATAGGTTACATCAGCTCCTGTTTCTCAGTGAAGAATGGCACCCCCAGACAGCCAACTATATGTGGGCCCTCCAGGGCCACCCTTCAGATCCAGCAGAGTGTTTTCAACAACCCTGAACACTCACTGGTCGGCCTGGACAACTACTCTCATGTCTGGTACGTACTAGAGACGGGGATAGGGAGCCAAACTTAGTAGAGGGGGTAGCTAGCTAAACTTAAGGCTGTTTAAGAAAGTAGCAATGTCAGTACTACATAAAACAATCTGTATTTTTTGCAAAGACAGTTCTCTCATTAGCTAAACGTATCAAGGATGTGACAATCATTTTCTTAGTCATGAACTGTTTTGGTCAACTTACATCCTATTATTCCCAATTTGTCTACACTTGTACAGTAAATACATTATCCTGCTTTCACTCATTCCATTTCCAGGGTCATCTTCCTGTTCCATAAGAACGGCCACCTGAGTTATAAGGCCAAGGTGAAGCCCCCCAGACTGAACGGCCAGAGGGTTGGGGTGTACTCCACACGTAGCCCCCACCGGCCCAACGCCCTGGGTCTGACCCTGGCCAAGCTGGACAGAGTCACAGGTTAGTATCAGTCGTCAAAAACAGCTCGAATTGCTTTGCTCTTCTGCGCAGTGTGACAATGCTCCGTCTAAAGGTGCATCCCCAAATATATAATCCCCAGAATGTTGCAGAGTCTCATTTCAGATTGAGCAGTACATTGTGTGTGTGTGTGTGTGTGTGTGTGTGTGTGTGTGAGAGAGAGAGTTTGTGGGTGTGTCCGACATTATTGCAGTTATGCTTAGCCTTATTGTCTCCATAATTGCTTAGCTTGGCATGCCATAGGCACACTGTTGTTCAGTGTCGAACTGCCTGTTATGTGGATTGGTGTATTTTATTCAATAAACCGTTCACTTTCTACTTTAAGGTGACACACTTCATCTGAGTGAGATAGACATGATCGCAGGCACCCCTGTCCTCGATATCAAACCCTACATCTCTGACTATGACTCCCCACACAGTAGAGTGGACATTGACACAGATACTTATGACTGTGGCGTCCAACCTGAGAGCACCAGTGTACCATCAGAAGAGGGGACCACCAGTGTGGAGACGCTGCATTCAGACTCAGTAGCTTCGTCCTCCTGTACTGTTGATCCCCAGTTGGACTTGGGGGTTGAGAGACAGGATAGTCATAGCCCAGACCCCAGAATACTCCACTCAAAAGACAAATCCAAAGTTCACATCCTCCATCCAGGCGATGCCTCCAGCTCTTCTGCTCCGAAAGCCCTGGACAAAGACCTCACCACTGTGCTGGGGGAGCTCAAGGCCTACATCAGCGAGGGACATGACCCCCTCACCCTGGGGAGCTCTGTAGGAAAGTCTCAGGCTTCAGGTGGCCCTAAAGCCAAGCCATTGGAGCCAGTGGAGGATAGTGCTAGGCCTTGCTATGGGGAAGAGGCCTACAGCACCATCGCTGGCTGGATCAGGGAGCCTCCTGTGACCAGTCTGGAGGTGCGCTTCACACCCCATGCAGAGAGAGAGCTGGGGGAGTTCCTTGCCCCCATCAATACAGGTAAGCCTATGCATTGGGAAAGTATTCAGACCCCTTGACTTTTTCCATATTTTGTTACGTTGCAGCCTTATTCTAAAATGGATTACATTTCAAAGAAAATCCTCAATCTACACACTACCCCATAATGACAAAGCGAAAACGGGTATATATATTTTTTTACAAATGTATAAAAAAATACAATAAAATGCTTATTTACATAAATATTCAGACCCTTTGCTATGAGACTCAGAAATGAGCTCAGGTGCATCCTGTTTCCATTTATCATCCTTGAGATGTTTCTACGACTTGTTTGGAGTCCCCCTGTGGTAAATTCAATTGATTGGACATGATTTGGAAAGGCACACACCTGTCCATATAATGTCCCACAGTTGACAGTGCATGTCAGGGATTGTACGTAGAGCGCCGACACATGATTGTGTCGAGGCACAGACCTGGTGAAGGGTACCAAAACATTTCTGTAGCATTGAAGGTCCCCAAGAATACAGTGGCCTCAATCATTCTTAAATGGAAGAAGTTTGGAACCACCAAACTATTCTACCAAATTAAAGTCAACGGTATTTTTAAAAAAAAGTAATGTTTCTCCGTCATCCATTTTGCCATAATTGTTAAAGTAGATCTATTTTCACTGGCTTCTTCCTCTATGAATGTCCCCGTTTCTCTAGAATCTCGTGACCGACCCAGGTTCCGGTTCCTGCGTGGTCCAAAAGAGGCTGCTGCCGCTATCAGAGGGGTTCTATCTGCTGACCCCAGGTCAGTGTATCGGAGGAGCCGCTGTAAGGACAGACTCTTCTTCTTCACCTTGGACACGGCAGACATCACCTGCTGGTTCGGACAGGGCTTCGCTGAGGTGCTCCAGGTCAGACTCGTGGCTGTTGGAAAAGAACTGGCCAGCTGAATGGTTCAAGTTCTGTATGATCCTAATGGTTCTGGTTCTATGGATTGATTTTGGAATCAGCTCTCAATAATTGTTTTATAGGTGAATCTGAGAAAATATGAATATTTAACTAAATAAATGCAATGTTATAAACAACTGTTAATAAAAAAAAGTGTTTTAATTTTCCTGTAAAGATAGAGTGCTTGTTGAAATGGTTGGTTATACCGTATGATCGTAACACTTTATTTGACTAAGTAAGTTACATTATAGAGCATTTATTCCAAGCACCTCTAGGCTGGGAGAGAGCACCTCAGTACACTGCAGTGCACACTATCACTTATCAGATGGAATCTTTACGGTTGAGTTCTGTTTAGTAATGGTAGTGAACACGCCTTTACTATCTAAGTTAGACTGTTGCACAGTTTTAATAACGACTCCGCTATGATAGGATATGGATTCCAAAATTGCTTCCAGTATTTCCCTTGACCTTTGTCAACCTCTGTTTTAGTAATCCAATGTCCAGTACAAAGTCTTTTAAATTCAGGGATTTATATTGGGAACTTAATTGCCCTCTGTCTATATCCAGTGTGACAACAGTCTGTGGGATTGGTCTACTTGTCATTGTTGGATGGAGTGGAGTGGTGGGCCTTTCATTGTCTGGCATAGATTTACTACTAGAACCACTCCCCTTTCCAATAGCAACAGCAAATCACTCTTTCACACTACTACTTTGTATTCTTGTGAGAGTGTGTGAGAGAGAGTTAGAGGCTCGGAGTAACACGCACACTGGGTATTTTCGTTTGAGGAGACGCTGTTTTTAGGGTCAGCAAATTACAACTAATTAATAGTGTGTTGTTAAATCGGATGTAAAGAGTTCACTGAACAGAGAGAAAACAACTACGCCTTCACCAGTTGACTTGAATTGCCTAATGGGACCACTGAATCCCCACCGGGCTGTTAAAGGCTGACTTCATCCTCCAAGCACTGGACTATGACTGTGTCGACAAGCACGATCACATGGTGCTGTGGTACGCGGCTCAGGTAGGTAACGGTCCTATCAATGACCTGTCTGTATTAAAACGTTAACGCCATTCATCGAGTGGGACAGATGCATTGAGGTGAGGATTAGATGCAGATGAGACATCTGACATTTCTGTAATCTCCCTAAATGTTTGTTTTTGTATACAACTTGTCTTGGAATGTTTTGTATGAAAATAAAACAAATACTGTCTTGTGAATAAAATTACTCAAATCAAATTTGGGCTTTACTGTGACTTCCACTGAACTTTGTCTTTGTGAACATGCAGCATCTGAAACGTTTGAAAATAATCCCATACCCTAAACAAACACGACAGCAGGTGGTAGTAATTGGTAAAATGCTACCCATAGATTTTACGTGAAGGCATTGGATTTGACGTTTACGGTTTATAGCCAATAGCAGCGAACCTTCTCGTGTTTGAAAGAAGAAGCGGTGGTTGACGTTTCCTTCTGCAGTATGTTTGTTTACTTCATTCAAAAACATTTTCTTTAGGAAATATTTTAAGTATAGCTCGGACTTTTATTTACAGCGCTTTGTAGCCGAATAATTTAAATAGGGTCACGTTTCATAACGTTAGCCAGTAACTCTAGCTACTGTAGCTAACGGCAATTTACACAAATGTCCCCGTGAAGTTCAAATTCTGTTTTATCTCTGTCCTTTAACACAGTGAATAATATGCCCATTGGCATGGGTATTAGCTCATTTTAGTCAACGTAATGATAACGTTATCTTCCATAGCCCAGTAACTAGTTACAAACTGTACATCGGGGTGTATTAATTCCGGCGATTCTGTTGCAAAACGTTTCTTAAACGGGGCGGGACCTACCTGAATTTGTCACAAAGGAAACTCGTTTTAGTTGCCAACGAAACTTGTTGCCAATTAGTGGTGGAAGATTACACCCCAGGGGCCTGTTGCACAAAAGTAGAATTAAGACATCCGGGATAAATGACTCAGCTGAGCTCAATGAAGCCAAAACATGTGCGTCCAGGCTTAATTGGTTGCACAAAGACCAAGCCAGGATGAGCAGACACGGATTCATTAAGCCAGGTGAAACCAATCCTGGATAGGTGCGCGCTCACGGCTCACTCAAATAGACCCCGCCACAGATCACAGATTAACTGATTTACCATGGCAACTAGAGCCGCGTACTTTTCCCCGTCGGAAGCACAAATCCTCATGGAGGCATACGAGGAGGTAAAAGATATAATTAAGAAGAAAGGCAACACCGCCACAGTGATAAAGCAAAGAGAAAAAGCGTGGCAAAGTATTGCAGACCGCCTGAATGCGTAAGTAGTGCACAATTACACACTCACCGCTCCGCTGAAACATCACAATTACAATTCAAATATTTAATTCACATCTCCAAAAATGCAGTTGTACTGTAATTATGAAACGGTTAAATTTTTAATTGAAATGCACTGCAGATATGAGTGAAATTGTGTAAAGTAACTCCATCACACTGTATAAAGCTATGATAAATTTTTTGATATTTTTACTGAAAACAAGACAAAAATACCAAGTAATTTTTTGCAGTGTAACTCCATTAAATGTGTGTGTGTGTGTGTGTGTGTGTGTGTGTGTGTGTGTGTGTGTGTGGATTAAACATGAACGGGCCAAAACGGACATGGCAGCAGGTCAAAATCAAATACAAGAACATTCTGCAGAATGGTATGGTCCCTGACTAATATTTAACAAAGCACAAGCATATATTGTACCCAGAAGGTGCCTGCTCACACATTGTCTGTACTGTTTTAGCAGTGAAAAAGAATACCCACAGACAAGGCACGGGTGGTGGGTCACCAAAGGCTGACCTTACCCCAGCAGAGGACATGGCCTTGGAGCTAAATAAAGGCAGGCCCGTCTTAGAGGGGATCCCTGGGGGGAAAGAGACGAGCATAGGTTCCTCCCAAGATGCCACCCGCTTCATTCAAGGTATGTCCTTCCATCTCTACATGGGATACAACCACATTCATATTGAATCAATTTGGACTGTCTGACTTTGGTTTACCTATTGCCTTGCAGTGCCTGGCAGCACTGTGTTCCTGTTAGAGCCACCAGCACAAGCACCAGACGATGCTGATCCAGTGAGTACTCCATCAAAGGCATACTGTAGGCCTGGCATGTCTTGTCTACTAGCTTCAATATGAATCCGATTAAATGTGATAGGGTGAAGGCCCCAGTGCAGCAGCAACCGCACATGATGGAGACGATGATGAGGAGGAGACCATCTCTCTGGATTCCAGAAGGCATGAGGTATCATGTTAAGACTGTGAAAGTACTATTTACTCTACAATGGTGAGGAGTCCTCATCAAAATCAAAAAATCTAATTTCTTTTACAGGACCCAAATGCTATACAGTGGGAAAACCAGCCTGGCAACATAGTGCGTATTAATAAAAGGACACCACATCCTGCCAAATTCCAGCTGCGCTAATTGTATTGTGTTCACAGAGCTCACAAGCTATCAGAAAGTTGTATGGCAACCACCTCCGGCGCCAAATAGAACTGGCAGACATAGACATTCAGTACAAGAAGAAAAAGATGGAAAATCTTGCACTGGAGTCCGAAATAAAAAAGAGGACAATTAGGAAACTGGACCTTGAAATAAAAAAACTTGAGAGGGAGGTGAGATATGCCTTCAATGTACACTGTATGCTAACTGTAACACAAATGTATTAATCATTATTTTTCTTTCCTCCCCCAGCTCCAAGAAGATGACACAGCTCAAAATAAAAATTAGGTATATTCTCGTAAAGTCAAGTGAGCCATGACATATGAGCTCTTATTGTGAGCACACAGGACGGTGGCATCTTTCTAAGGTTTTTTTTATTTTCCCAGCAATCAGTACAACCAAGTCATCGTTATAAGGCATCGCCCTCTTTTGCCCACCCCCCCAGCACCAGGTGTGGCCACTAGCCTATATGAAGGCCCAAAATTGTGTGTTCCTTTCTGCTCTGACAATGGCATGCCCATTCGTGCGAGATGTGGTGGATGAAGAAGCACTTGTGCTGAGGAGAGCCTTCAGGCGAGAAAGGGTCTTCAGGGACCGGTTGGACCCACTGGCCTTCCCTGATGACCATCTATATGAAAGATACAGGCTTTCTGCAGATGGCATCAGGTATCTATGCAGACTACTGGGTCCCAGGATTAAGCACCGCACTGCACGGAGCCATGCACTGAGTGTGGAGCAAATGGTTTGTGTGGCCTTGCGCTTTTTTGCTAGTGGAGCCTTCCTGTACTCAGTGCAGAACAGCTGAACAAGGCCACAATTTGCCGCACAATAAGGAGTGTGTCTGGCTATCAAAGCATTAGCAGATGTCTTCATCTCCTTCCCTGGCCACAGAAGACTCTGTGACATCAAAGAGGAGTTCTATAGGATTGCAGGTAAGAGGATCTACAAATTACAGGACAACTGTTAACACATAGTAGGATACTCATTACTTTGTGTGACAGGTTTCCCCAATGTCATTGGTGCAGTGGACTGCACACACATAAGGATAAAAGCCCCCTCAGGTGCCCATGAGGCCGATTTTGTGAATAGGAAATCCTTTCACAGCATTAATGTTCAGGTGAACATAACTTTTTGATATTGTCCATTGACGAACACTCTGCATTGCCAGTGATGTGCATTGATTGGTGTAATATTCCTCATCTTATGATTTCAGATGGTCTGCAATGCTGACTGTGTGATCAGCAATGTTGTGGCAAAATGGCCTGGCTCAGTCCATGACTCCAGAATCTTTCGGGCCTCTGAAATCTATCACAAGGTAAGCCACACAACCCCTATTTATAACCATCATGGCTGTGTCAAGAATATCACTGTGTTTATGAGGTAGTAATGATGAGATTTTGTGTTGACAGGTGAATTCTCTGGTGTGTTGCTGGGAGACAGGGGGTATGGCTGCCAGCCTTTTCTCCTGACACCTTTCACAGACCCCCAGGAAGCACAGCAGGCCTACAACCATGCCCATGCCAGGACCAGGGCCAGAGTTGAAATGACCTTTGGCCTCCTGAAGGCACGCTTTCACTGCCTTCACAAATTAAGGGTCAGCCCTGTTAGGGCATGTGATATTACTGTGGCTTGTGCTGTCCTCCACAATGTGGCCTGCCTGAGGAAGGAGAGGGCCCCCAGAGTGCCACCAGCCATGGACTGGGACAATCCGGCAATCTTCCCTGATGACGACAGTGGTCGGCTGCTGAGAGACCAATATGTGTTGAATTATTTTAGTTAGTATGTGTGCTTTCAATTTTGGTTAAATATGTCCTGCGGTGGCAGAGGAATTTGGGTTTTTTTGGGTTCGTTTTTGACGAATTTGGCCTCTTATGATGTTTGTGCGGTATACTGTGTGTAATACAAGGCTGCAGGGAGGCTACTGCATCCATTCATTTGTCTGTTCAGTTGATGTGTATGGATTTGTCCTGCATTTATTTTAGTGTGCAGACATGCAGGGTGTGTTATATACAGACCTTTGAATGTGTATGTATCATTTTGTATAATATGCTTGGATTCTGTGCTTTCCATCTTGTAGAGTCACTGTGACTTCAGTTTCGAAAGGAGCTGATGGTTTACCTGCTTTGTTTTGTCCTTATTCAATAAAGGAACATAATGTTACACATTGTGTTTTTATATTCATATGGAATGTGTATTTGTTTATATGACAGAGTACTAGGGCCACACTGAAGAAAAAGGATAAAGTCATAAATTTATGAGGCTGGTTCTTTCTGCAGAAAAGCTACATATTGTTTTTACAGTTTTGATACTTATGACAATGTGATACTTAATATTCTGGCACATCAGCATGTCTTTGTTTATGAAACCATACTGAAGTACAATTTCACGAAATGCCCCACATCTGTCATTTTAACAACTGTCCTCCTTTAAAACAACTGGTTACAATATTATGACTTGTGTTTTTTTCCCCTCTGTGGCCCTAATATTCTATCATTTTATATATAGCCTTATAGTCTATGGGAAACTGTAAATTATCTAATGATAGCAACATCATCTAAAAATCATTTTTTATCCAAAATCATTGAAATTAATGATCACAAACGTTTAAATAATAACAGTGGGTCTAGTTATGTGATAACAATGTATAGTGAGCAGTGAAATGACTATTGGTTTCCATTTGTGGTGACTGCTGACTGACATTAGGGATGAGATTAAATAGATCCTGGAATTTAGCCTGGTCTGGAGCAGGCTAGCTCCACAGAATAAATCTCCATGGTAATTTATACCATAACATATCCTCCTGCCCCCTATCCATCTTTAGTGCAACCGGATTACGGATCAATTGAGCCAGGATCACCAAGATATCCTGGCTTAATCCCTTATCCTAGTTTTGTGCAACAGGCCCCAGGAGTGAGTTCTTTAGTAAATAAGGATTTGTCCTTAATTGACTTGCCTAGGTAAAGGTGAAATAAAATAAAAAATACATTACAGAACGTTTAATCTGTTGCAAAATGTTCTACAAGGGAAATCATTTACTCCAAACCAAAAACATTTTTCCACAAAAACGAGTTTCTATTGGGGAAATGTAGGTAGGTCCCGCCCCATTTTACTCAGTTTGCTGATGGAATCTGACTAATGAATACACCCCAGCACTTTAGTCTAAAAGATAGCTAGCCAGTCAAGTTGGTAACATGTCTGATATGGCTCCAACAATAATACCAGGTTGTTTGTATTCTGACAGTAGCCCAGCCACTTAAGCTATCATCATGTTCACGAGAAGATTACTACCATTGTGCCCTCCAAGCTCATCACTAATCTAAGGACCCTAAGACTGAACACCTCCCTCTGCAACTGGATCCTGGACTTCCTGGTTGGCTGCCCCCAGGTGGTGAGGGTAGGAATCAAAACATCCACCACACTGACCCTCAACACGGGGGCTCCTCAGGAGTACGTGCATAGTCCCCTCCTATACTCCCTGTTCAACCGACACTACGTAACTGTGCACAACTCCAAACACCAATATTAAGTTTTCAGACGACACGACGGTGGGAGGCCTGATCACTGACGTCGATGAGGCAGCCTATAGCAGGGATGGGCAACTGATGGGGGTGTGGGGGCCACAAAAAAGCAGAACTCATTATAAGGGGCTGCAGTGGCTCGTGGGTCAGCTACTTTCCTGCAATTCTACTTATTTTGCCATAGGGTGGAGGCAAATGTTTGCAGTTTTTAATATGATAACTGATGATCAATGGGCCCCACCCCAGTCGGTAATTCGACCTTGCTTACTACAAGTTTAGATAGCTGGTCGCTAGACTAACTTACCAATCTAAAAATGCTTTGCTGACATGGGCTAATTAAGTGACTGCTGATGCACAACCAAATTGCACCTTCTGTATTCTATTATTCTAACTCTCAACAGTAAATTGAGAGACAAACCTTTGTTTTTAATTAGTCCGCGGGCCTACAAAAGTTGACCATCCCTGGCCCATAGGGAGGAGGTCAGAGACCTGGCAGTGTGGTGCCAGGACAACAACCTCTTCCTCCAACGTCAGCAAGACAAAGGAGCTGATCGTGGACTACAGGAAACGGAGGGACGAGCATGTCCTCATCCACATCAACAGGGCTGTAGTGGAGCTGGTCGAGAGCTCAAGTTCCTCTGTGTCCACATCACTTTAAGCCAATTTATGCCTACTCCGTATTTGCGATCCGGAGGGTTTGACATAATTGCAGGGCCTCCGGAGGCCAAATCAAGCTCTGTACCATATCGCCTTGCATCTCCCAAATTTTGTAACAATGCCTAAGGCTCCGTATAGCTCCGCGTTGACATGATTGGTTGATGGGAGGTGCTGGATAAACAGAAACTCACTTCCTTGACAACTTGTTTCACAAGAGCTCTGCTCTATGAAGCGCAAGATGTATGAATGCTCTGACGCGACAATGCCTCTTCCCCCTCAGGAGGCTGAAAAGATTTGGCAAAGGCCTTCAGATCCTCAAAAGGTTATACAGCGGCACAATTGAGAGCAGCTCCCTGCCATCCAGGATGTCTATACTAGGCGGTCTCAGAGAAAAGACCCAAAAAATGTCAGACTCCTGCCACCCAAGTCAGAATGTTCTTTCGGCTACCACATGGAAAGTGGTACCGATGGACCAAGTCTGGAACCAGCAGGACCCTGAACAGCTTCTACCCCCAAGCCATAAGACTGCTAAATAGTTAGTTAAACCTCCTAAGCATCTGCCCCTTTTTTTCAATTTTCTTCTGAAATGACATACTCAAATCTAACTGCCTATAGCTCAGGCCCTGAAGCAAGGATATGCATATTATTGGTACCATTTGAAAGGAAACACTTTGAAGTTTGTGGAAATGTGAAAGGAATGTAGGAGAATATAACACAATAGATCTGATAAAAAAGATCATTCAAAATTCAAAAGGCACTCACACATCTGAGCAATCTTTTTTGCAGGTGCATGGTAACAGTTGAACAAGATGAAGGAAAAAGGAAACCGCACACTGCTCTTGATAGTATCACTGATCTTTAATACGCTTACCTATCGGCCTCACGGCCTTCGTCAGAGCTTTTGTGAGTAAAAAAAAATAATTGCACCCTTATGTAGACCTAGTCCCACCCACATCCATTCCACACATCGAAAGGAGTTGAGGCGAAGGAAAAACAAATAAGTGCTACCAAATATAACAATATGCATTTCATAAATATTTGAAAAGTGTCTAAATAAGACGTATTAAAGACGTCTGTAAAACCACAATGAGGACATAGACCTACCGAGCAAGTTTTCATTAATCATTGTGTACATCATACGAAAAACAGTCATCTTAAATAAGGGCATAGTTCATGTTCAAATTCACAACATAACATACATAGGCAAAAGATAATACAAAAAAAAAACATTTTGTATTTTATTTGTACCATCATCTTTGAAATGCAAGAAAAAGGCCATAATGTGTTATTCCTGCCCAGGTTCAATATACATTTTGGCCACTAGTTGTCAGGAGTGTATGTGCAAAGTTTACCTGATCCAATGAACCATTGCATTTCTGTTCAAATTTTGTATCAAGACTGCCCAAATATGGCAAATTTGTTTATTAATAACTTTTTGTGCTCTCCTCCTACAATAGTATTGTATTCTTTCACTGCTACTGTAAATTGGACAGCGCAGTTAGATTAACAAGAATTTAAGCTTTCTGCCAATATCAGATATGTCTCTGTCCTGGGAAATGTTCTTGTTACTTACAACCTCATGCTAATCGCATTAGCCTACGTTAGCTCAACCCTCCAGTGGAAGGGACACCTTCCAACTGACTTGCCTAGTTAAATAAATACAGATAAATACATTCTAAAGTATAATTTCACCTGATCATCGAAGTCAGTCATTTCAACAATGGCACGCACAGCATTCTCCCTCAAAATGTGTGACATTGTGTTGTGTGACACAACTGCACATTTTAGTGGCCTTTTATTGTCCCCAGCACAAGGTGCAATGATCATGCTATTTAATCATCTTGATATGCCACACCTGTCAGGTGGATGGATTATCTTGACAAAGGATACATTGCTCACTAACAGATATGTAAACAAATTTGAGCACACTATTTGAGAGAAATACGCATTTTGTGCATATATGGAACATTTCTGGACTCTTGAATTTCAGCTCATGAAACATGGGACCAACACTTTCCATGTTGTGTTTATATTTTTGTAAAGTCTCATTTTTTTCTCTTCACTTGGCCCTAATACTCTCCTGACCGTAGATTGCTGCAAACACCACCCCATTTCCGAAAATGGATTGCTCCTACAGACAGTGAGTCACGTGGCGGTGGCTTGCTTTATAAAGCAGGCAGACGGGCATCCAGCTTAACTATTCGATTTAACGTTAGAATGGGTAAAAAGAGAGATCTAAGGGACTTTGAGCGTGGTATGATCGTCGGTTCCAGGCGCGCAGGGTCCAGTATCTCACAAACAGCCGCACTCTTGGGCTTTTCACGCACAGCAGTGTCTGTGGTTTACCGAGAATGGCGCGACAAACAAAAAACATCCAGTCAGCGACAGTCCAGTGGGCGTAAACAGCTCGTTGATAAGAGGGGTCGAATGAGATTGGAAAGAATCGTGCAAACTAACAGGCGGGCTACAATTAGACAAATAACGGCGCAGTACAACAGTGGTGTGCAGAACGGCATCTCTGAATGCACAACTCGCCGATCGTTGTCACGGATGGGCTATAGCAGCAGACGGCGGGCAAATGAGGAGTGGAAAAACACCGCCTGTGTAGATAAGGTAAAGGAGTCAATGGAACACACTGCGTTCCAACATTTACTAGATTTTCGCACATTCAACAAATCTGATCTAACAAAAAAGTCGATATTCGTCAAATCAGGTCCGATTTCGATATATTTGGCTGTTTTCGCTGCATAACATTTAAAAGTAGTCCCTTTTCAGACTTAGAAGTGACTGCTAAATGCTAACTTCTAACTCCCGTTCATATAAACTGGTTAGCCTAGCTAGCATACAGAAATCGGTAGTAGTCAGTCGGTTTGAACTAATTACGTTGATTGGTGACGATGACATGAATGTATTGGGGTTGACATCATAAGTATTATACTCCGATTTTACCTCAATAACAAACAATAGCCTTAAGTTCGAATTACCTCTTTACCGCATCTGTTGCGAGCGGTCAGTGAATTGTTTGTTATTAAAGCATAGAAATGATGTTTATCTTTTTCATTCTTCAGGCGTGATGTCATACGTTGGCCCCCTTTATTTATAGAAGGACCCATACACACAGAGTGTATATACAAAACAGTAGGAACACCTGCTCTTTCCATGAGACTGACCAGGTGACTGCTATGATCCCATGTCACTTGTTAAATCCACCACAATCAGTGTAGATGAGGAGACGGATTGTTGAGCCATGAGACCATTGAGACATGCTGTCTATTTGTGCCACTGAGGGTGAAAGAGAAATACAGAAATGTAATTGCCTTTGAGCTGGGTATGGTAATAGGTGCCAGGCACATCGGTTTGTGTCAAGAATTGCAACACTGCTGGGTTTTTCATGCTCAAATCAAACTTTATTTGACACATCGGCTGAATACAACAAGTGTAGACCTTACTGTGAAATGCTTACTTACTATAAGCCCTTAACCAACAGGTCAGTTCAAGAAGAGTTAAGAAAATATTTACCAAATAAACTAAAGTTAAAAAATAAAAGTAAAAAATTATAAAAAGTAACACAATAACGAGGCTTTATACAGGTGGTACTGAGTCGGTGTGCGGGGGTACTGGTTAGTTAAGGTCATTTGTACATGTTGCTAGTGTAACAGAATAACTTTAGACCGTCCCCTCGCCCATACCCGGGTGTGAACCAGGGACCCTCTGCACACATCAACAACAGTCACCCTCGAAGCATCGTTACCCATCGCTCCACAAAAGCCGCGGCTCTTGCAGAGCAAGGGGAACTACTACTTCAAGGTCTCAGAGCAAGTAACCGATTGAAACGCTATTTAGCGCGCACCGCTAACTAAGCTAGCCGTTTCACATCCGTTACACTAGGGGTAAAGTGACTCTGCATAGATAATAAACCGTGAGTAGCAGCATTGTACAAAACAAATGGGGGGGGTCAATGTTTATTTATTTATTTTACCTTTATTTAACTAGGCAAGTCAGTTAAGAACAAATTCTTATTTTCAATGACGGCCTAGGAACAGTAGGTTAACTGCCTGTTCAGGGGCAGAACGACAGATTTGTACCTTGTCAGCTCGGGGGATTTGAACTTGCAACCTTCCGGTTACTAGTCCAACGCTCTAACCACTAGGCTACCCTGGTGACGTGGACACCAAGCATTTGGCCACACAGTCGTGGTTGAACAGGGAGTACAGGAGGGGACTAAGTACACCCCTGAGGTGCCCCAGTGTTAAGGATCAGTGTGGCAGACGTGTTGTTGCCTACTCTTACCACCTGGGGACTGCCCGTCAGGAATTCTAGGATCCAGTTGCAGAGGGATGTGTTTAGTCCCAGAGTCCTTAGCTTAGTGATGAGCTTTTTAAAAATATTTTTATTTCACCTTTTTTTAACCAGTTAGGCTAGTTGAGAACAAGTTCTCATTTACAACTGCGACCCGGCCAAAGTAAAGCAAAGCAGTGCGACACAAACAACAGAGTTAAACATGGACTAAACAAACGTACAGTCAATAACACAATTGAAATAGTCTAAATACAGTGTGTGGAAATGGCTTAAGGTTAAGGAGGTAAGGCAATAAATTTGCCATAGTAGCGCAGTAATTACAATTTAGCAAATTAACACTGAAGGGATAGATGTGCCGATGATGATGTGCAAGTAGAAATACTGGTGTGATAAAAGTAAATAAAAACAATATGGGGATGAGGTAGGTAGTTGAATGGGCCATTTACAGATGGGCTATGTACAGCTGCAGCGATCGGAAGTTAGTTAGATGCTTGAAGTTAGTGAGGGAGATATGTCTCCAACTTCAGCGATCGGAAGCTGCTCAGATAGCTGATGCTTGAAGTTAGTTAGTTGTCCACATATTCTAAGTCAGAACCGTCCAGAGTAGTGATGCTAGTCGGGCGGGCCGGTGCAGGCAGCCATCGGTTGAAGAGCACGCATTTAGTTTTATTAGCGTTTAAGAGCAATTGGAGGCCACGGAAGGAGTGTTGTATGGCATTGAAGCTCGTTTGGAGGTTTGTTAACACAGTGTCCAAAGAAGGGCCAGATGTATACAGAATGGTGTTGTCTGCGTAGAGGTGGATCAGGGAACCACCGCAGCAAGAGTGACATCGTTGATGTATACAGAGAAAAGAGTCGGCCCGAGAATTGAACCCTGTGGTATCCCAATAGACTGCCAGAGATCCAGACAACAGGCCTCCGATTTGACACACTGAACTCTGTCTGAGAAGTAGTTGATGAACCAGGTGAGGCAGTCATTTGAGAAACCAAGGCTGTTGAGTCTGCCGATAGGAATACAGTGATTGACCGAGTCAAAAGCCTTGGCCAGGTCGATGAAGACTGCTGCACAGTACTGTCTTTTATTGATGGCAGTTATGATATCGTTTAGTACCTTGAGCGTGGACGAGGTGCATCTGTGACCAGCTCGGAAACCGGATTGCACAGCGGAGAAGGTACGGTGGGATTCGAAATGGTCAGTGCTCTGTTTAACTTGGCTTTAGAAAGGCAGGGCAGGATGGATATAGGTCTGTAACAGTTTGGGTCAAGAGTGTCACCCCCTTTGAAGAGGGTGATGACCGCGGTAGCTCCATGGACTTTAGTGTCCCAAAACTTTTTGGAGTTAGAGCTACAGGATGCACATTTCTGTTAGGAAAGCAAAGGCTAGCTTTTTCAAACTGACTGTGTGTATTGGTTCCTGACTTCCCTGAAAAGTTGCATATCGCAGGGACTATTCGATGCTAGTGCAGTCCTCCACAGGATGTTTTTGTGCTGGTCAAGGGCAGTCAGGTCTGGAGTAAACCAAGGGCAAAATCTGTTCTTAGTTCTACATTTTTTGAAAGGGGCATGCTTATTTAAGATGGTGAGGAAATTACTTTTAAAGAACGAACAGGGATCCTCCACTGACTGGATGAAGTCAATGTCCTTCCAGGATACCCGGGCCAGGTCGATTAGAAAGGCCTGCTCGCAGAAGTGTTTTAGGGAGCGTTTGACAGTGATTAGGGGTGGTCGTTTGACCGTGGACCGATAGCGGATGCAGGCAATGGGGCAGTGATCGCTGAGATTCATATTGAAAACAGCAGAGGTGTATTTGGAGGACAAATTGGTCAGGATAATATCTGAGGGTGCCCATGTTTACGGATTTATGGTTGTACCTGGTGGGTTCCTTGATAATTTGTGAGATTTAGGGCATCTACAGTGGGGAGAACAAGTATTTGATACACTGCCGATTTTGCAGGTTTTCCTACTTACAAAGCATGTAGAGGTCTGTAATTTTTATAATAGGTACACTTCAACTGTGTGAGATGGAATCTAAAACAAACATCCAGAAAATCACATGGTATACATTTGTTTAAGTAATTAATTTGCATTTTATTGCATGACATAAGTATTTGATCACCTACCAACCAGCAAGAATTCCGGCTCTCACAGACCTGTTAGTTTTTCTTTTAAGAAGCCCTCCTGTTCTCCACTCATTACCTGCATTAACTGCACCTGTTTGAACTCGTTACCTGTATAAAAGACACCTGTCCACACCCTCAATCAAACAGACTCCAACCTCTCCACAATGGCGAAGACCAGAGAGCTGTGTAAGGACATCAGGGATCAAATTGTAGACCTGCACAAGGCTGGAATGGGCTACAGGACAATAGGCAAGCAGCTTGGTGAGAAGGCAACAACTGTTGGCGCAATTATGGCACAATTATTAGAAAATGGAAGAAGTTCAAGATGACGGTCAATCACCCGCGGTCTGGGGCTCCATGCAAGATCTCACCTTGTGGGGCATCAATGATCATAAGGAAGGTGAGGGATCAGCCCAGAACTACACGGCAGGACCTGGTCAATGACTTGAAGAGAGCTGGGACCACAGTCTCAAAGAAAACCATTAGTAACACACTACGCCGTCATGGATTAAAATCCTGCAGCGCACGCAAGGTCCCCCTGCTCAAGCCAGTGCATGTCCAGGCCCGTCTGAAGTTTGCCAATGACCATCTGGATGATCCAGAGGAGGAATGGGAGACTGTCATGTGGTCTGATGAGACAAAAATAGAGCTTTTTGGTCTGAACTCCACTCGCTGTGTTTGGAGGAAGAAGAAGAAAACCATCCCAACCGTGAAGCATGGAGGTGGAAACATCATTCTTCGGGGATGCTTTTCTGCAAAGGGGACAGGACGACTGCACCGTATTGAGGGGAGGATGGATGGGGCCATGTATCGTGAGATCTTGGCCAACAACCTCCTTCCCTCAGTAAGAGCATTGAAGATGGGTCGTGGCTGGGTCTTCCAGCATGACAACGACCCAAAACACACAGCCAGGGCAACTAAGGAGTGGCTCCGTAAGAAGCATCTCAAGGTCCTGGAGTGGTCTAGCCAGTCTCCAGACCTGAACCCAATAGAACATCTTTGGAGGGAGCTGAAAGTCTGTATTGCCCAGCGACAGCCCAGAACCTGAAGGATCTGGAGAAGGTCTGTATGGAGGAGTGGGCCAAAATCCCTGCTGCAGTGTGTGCAAACCTGTTCAAGAACTACAGGAAACATATTATCTCTGTAATTGCAAACAAAGGTTTCTATACCAAATATTAAGTTCTGCTTATGTCATGCAATAAAATGCAAATGAATTACTTAAATCATACAATGTGATTTTCTGGATTTTTGTTTTAGATTCCGTCTCTCACAGTTGAAGTGTACCTATGATAAAAATTACAGACCTCTACATGCTTTGTAAGTAGGAAACTCTGCCAATTTTGCAGGTTATCAAATACTTGTTCTCCCCACCGTAGTTTAGATTGTAAGGACTACTGGGGTGTTAAGCATATCCAGTTTAGGTCACCTAACAGAATGAACTCTGAAGATAGATGGGGGGGCAATCAATTCACATATGGTGTCCAAGGCACAGCTGGGAGCTGAGGGGGGTCTATAACAGGTGGCAACAGTGCAAGACTTATTTATGGAGAGATTTAAAAAAATATATATATATTAGAAGCTCGAACTGTTTGGGCATAGACCTGGAAAGTATGAGACAACTTTTCAGGCTATCTCTGCAGTAGATTGCAACTCCTCCCCCTTTGGCAGTTCTATGTTGATGGAAAATGTTGTAGTTGGGGATGGAAATTTCAGGGGTTTTGGTGCCCTTAAGCCAGGATTCAGACACGGCAAGGACATCAGGGTTGGCGTACTGTGCTAAAGCAGTGATTGAAACAAACTTAGGGAGGAGGCTTCTGATGTTAACATGCATGAAACCAAGGCTTTTACGGTTACAGAAGTCAACAAATGAGAGCGCCTGGGGACACACAGTGCCTGGGCTAACCTCTACATCATCCGAGGAACAGAGGAGGAGTAGGATGAGGGTACGGCTAAAGGCTATCAACTGGTCTTCTAGTGCTTTGGGGACAGAAAATAAAAGGAGATTTCTGGGCGTGGTAGAATAGTTTCAGGGCATAATGTGTGCTACAGGGCGGTAATAATTTAGGCAGATTACCTTCGCTTCCTTGGGCACAGGGCCTACGGGGGTCTGTTTGAAACATGTAGGTATTACAGACTGTCAGGGAAAGGTTGAAAATGTCAATGAAGACACTTGACAGTTGGTCCGCACATGCTTTGAGTACACGTCCTGGTAATCCTTCTGGCCCATCGGCTTTGTGAATGTTGACCTGTTTAAAGGTTTTGTTCAGATTGTGTGAAAACACTCCCGTATCCAGTCATCCAAAACCGTTGGCACTCGTGCATGCTTCAGTGTTGCTTGCTTCGAAGCGAGGCATATTTGACAATGGGTTTTACATTTTTTTTATCGAATCATGGCTTTGTTAATCAGAATCGATGTGATCAGATCTTTTTCTAAAGTGCTTAGATGTTTCTTTGCTGCAAGACTATTTGACCCATTTCATGACATCCAAATGCAATCAGTTATGTGGAATCTCAATCTCTAAAGAGGGTTTAACCGAACTTCTGCCTGGGAGGCATGTGCTTCCTCATGTGATGCCTGCTGCTACCGAACCAAAACAAAAGTGTGAATAAAGTCAATACAATTTGCCTCACGTTTTGAATGAAGTTACTGGGTCTAGTTCAAATCCCAAAGGCGACAAGGTGAAACATCTGTGGGTGTGCCCTAATTGCTCCAGGGTCACCGTAGATAATTAGACCCTGGCAGAGACTCCACTCTCCGAGGGTGTCTCAGGACATTTGTAAAATAGAAATAAGCACTCAAATGATTATTTATCATGTATGCATAAAATAAAGTTTGCATTCTCAATTGAGTTTGTAGTGCAGCTGTAAACAATGTACGCATGCATTAAAAAAAATAGAATCTTTGAATTTCATGGATTACAATTGTACACATTCAATATTTATTTTTTATCCTTATAGGTACGGGAACTTGTCCTGGACAACAGCAGATCAAATGAAGGGAAAATCGAAGGCCTCACAGAAGAATTTGTCAATCTGGAATTCCTCAGTTTGATAAATGTTGGCTTATTCTCAGTTTCCAACCTTCCCAGACTTGGGAAACTCAAAAAGGTAATGTTTTGCTTGATTTAAAACAAACACTCACTCACTCACTCTTAGAACACCTACTCAATCAACATTTTTTCTATATTTTTACTATTTTCTACATTGTAGAATAATAGTGAAGACATCAACTTGGAAATAACACATATGGATATGCATTAACCAAAAAAAGTGTTAAACAAATCTTAATGGATTTTATGTTTGAGATTCTTCAAATAGCCACCCTTTGCCTTGGTGACAGCTTTGCACACTCTTGGTATTCTCTCAACCAGCTTCACCTGGAATGCTTTTCCAACAGTCTTGGAGTTCCCACAAATGCTGAGCACTTGTTGCCTGCTTTTCCTTCACTCTGCGGTCCAACTCATCCCAAACCATCACAATTTGGTTGAGTTTGGGTGATTGTGGAGGCCAGGTCATCTGATGCAGCACTCCATCACTCTCCATCTTGATCAAATAGCCCATACACAGCCAGGAGGTGTGTTGGGTCATTGTCCTGTTGAAAAACAAATTATAGTCCCACTAAGCGCAAACTAAATGGGATGGCATATCGCTGCAGAATGCTGTGGTAGCCATGCTGGTTAAGTGTCCATTGAATTCTAAATAAATCACTGACAGTGTCACCAGCAAAGCACCCCCACGCCATCAAACCACCACCTCCATGCTTCGCAGTGGGAACCACACATGAAGCTCTTCCGTTCACCTACTTTGTGTCTCACAAAGACATGGCGGTTGGAACCAAAAATCTCACATTTGGATTCATCAGACCTAAGGAAAGATTTCCACCGGTCTAATGTCCATTGCTCGTGTTTCTTGGCCCAAGCAAGTCTTTTCTTATTTGTGTCCTTTAATAGTGGTTTCTATGCAGAAATTTGACCATGAAGGCCCGATTCACTGTCTCCTCTGAACAGTTGATGTTGAGATGTTACTGTTACTTGAACTCTGTCAAGAATTTATTTGGGCTGCAATTTCTGAGGCTTGTAACTTATGAACTTATCCTCTGCAGCAGCGGTGACTCGGTCTTCCATTCCTGTGACGGTCCTCATGAGAGCCCGTTTCATTGTAGCTCTTGATGGTTTTTGTGACTGCACTTTAAGAAATGTTCAAAGTTCTTAATTTTCTGCATTGACTGACCTTCATGTCTTAAAGTAATGGACTGTTGTTTCTCTTTGCTTATTTGAGCTGTTCTTGCCATAATATGGCCTCTGTCTTTTACCAAATAGCCCTATCTTCTGTATACCTCCCCTACCTTGTCACAACACAACTGATTGGTTCAAATGCATTAAGAAGGAAAGAAATTCCGCAAATGAACTTTTAAGGCACACATGTTAATTGAAATGACCTCAAAGCTGGTTTAGAGAATGCCAAGAGTGTGCAAAGCTGTCATCAAGGCAAAGGGTGGCTACGTTGCAGAATCTCATATAAAATATATTTTGATTTCTTTAACATTTTATTTGTTTACTACATGATTCCATATGTGTTATTTCATAGTTTTGATGTATTTACTATTATTCTACAATGTAAAAATAAAGAAAAACCCTTGAATGAGTAGGTGTTCTAAAACTTTTGACCGGGTGTGTGTGGAGGGGCCCTTTTTTTAATTTATTTTTTATACACAAGCTTACACTTATAGTAAAGTGACATTTGAGGGTTCTGGTCAAAAGTAGTGCACTACGTAAGGAATAGGGTTCCATTTGGGACATGGTCATTGTTTTCTGAAAGATTTGTTACTTGCTTGGGCATTTTTTGACAGAAGTGACTGCTCAAAGTATTGCGACAGTGTCAATTTTGTTTTGGCTCTACTCCAGCACTTTGGATTTGAAATTATACAGTGACTGAGGTTAAAGTGCAGAATGTCAGCTTTAATTTGAGTGTATTTTCATCCGTATCAGGTGAACCGTTTTAGAAATTACAGTACAGTTGGCCCATTTTAGGGGACCAAAAGTATTGGGACATTCACTTTTACTGTACCTTCAGAAAATATTCACACCCCTTGACTTATTCCACATTTTGTGTTACAACCTGAATTTAAAATGGATTAAATTTAGATTGTTTTGTCACAGACCTACAGACAATACCCCCTAATGTCAAAGTGGAATTATGTTTTTAGATATTTTTTTACAAATGAATGGCTGTGATAGAACTGAAGATGGATCAGTTACTCCACAATACTAACCTAATTGACAGAGTGAAAATAAGGAAGCCTGTATAGAATAAAAATATTTCAAAACATACATCCTGTTTGCAATAAGGCACTAAAGTAAAACTGCAAAAAATGTTGCAAAGCAATAAACTTTGCCCTGAATTAAAAGTATTGGATTTATCCTAACACAACACATTACTGAGTACCTCTCCATATTTTCAACCATGGTGGTGGCTGCATCATGTAATGGGAACGCTTGTAATAGTTAAGGATGGGTACGTGTTTCAGTATAAAGAAAAGAAACAGAATGGTGCTAAGCACAGGGAAAACCTGGTTCAATCTGCTTTCCACCAGACCACTGGGAGGTTAATTCATCTTTAGCTGGACAATAACCTAAAACACAAGGCCTAATCTACACTGAAGTTGCTTACCAAGATGACATTGAATGTTCCTCAGTGGCCGAGTTACAGCGTTGACTTAAATCTACTTTAAAATCTAGGGCAAGACGTGAAAATGGTTTAGCAATGATCAACAACCAATTTGACAGAGCTTGAAGAATTTGGAAAACAATGATGGGCAAATGTTGCACAATCGCAGTGTGGAAAGGTCTTAGACTTACCCAGATAGACTCACAGTTGTAACCACTGCCGAAGGCGCCTATACAAAGTATTGACTCGGGTGTGAATACTTATGTAAATGAGAGATTACTGTATATAATTTAATACATTTGCAAAAATTTCTAAACATGTTTTCATTTTTGTGTTTATTCGATGTTGAATTCAGGCTGGAACATCTGAAGGCCCTGTATGTGTATTAAAGTAGTACAAAGTTAATTATTTGGTCCCATATTCATAGCATGCAGTGACTAAATCAGGGTTGTGACTCTATACATTTGTTTGATACGTTTGCTGTTTGTTTGGGTTGTTTCACATTATTTTTTGTGCCCAATACAAATTAATGGTTTGTCATTTTGTAGTCACTTTTTTTGTAAATAAGAATATATGTCTCTTGGCCATGTTCTGTTATCTCCACCCGGCACAGCCAGAAGAGGACTGGCCACCCCTCATAGCCTCCCTTCTAGGGAGTTTTTCCTAGCCACCTTGCTTCTACACCTGCATTGCTTGCTGGTTGGGGTTTTAGGCTTGGTTTCTGTACATCACTTTGTGACATCAGCTGATGTAAGAAGGGCTTTATAAATACATTTTATTGATTCATTTGATTGATGTTTCTAAGCTTATATTAATGTGGATGCTACTAGGGCTGTCCCCATAAAAATATATTGGTCAAACGAGAATCGTCCTGTTCTTTCGACCAATCGATTGGTCAATGTTTAAACTTCTTTATCCATAATTGACATACACACCCTATGTGTTTGAATAAAACCAACTACATGCACTGAGCTTGTCTGATGCTTTAAGCACACTGTTTGATTAAATAATTAAGCCACACAAATGATTCGGTCATTTGTGGTTAAACAGTGTTAAAAAAAAATGACGGGGAGTGCCTGTGTGACTGGTGCATGTTGTCTCGCTCACCTCCCTACTGCAGAAAAAGGCACCACAGCAAGTGTTTATTGCACTGTCCCTGCTAAAGCTGTATAGGAGCACACCTTGTGTGAGTATTATGTGTGCCAAACAGTTGCATTAACATTACAAAAAAAAATCTGACCATTTGGAACAGTGTAAACAACACTAAGTGTTGTACCAGAGTCTTATCTAACAAAAATGATATAGCCTTTATTACAGCAGATTAAAAACAGTTGCATGCATTAGTAAATTGCGGTTTATTTATTGTTTAGGTTAATTATTCAAAGCTTCCTTTTATTTCATTTTAAAACTAAAATGCTTGATTGCGTTTCAAAGCCTGAATGTTTCGTATGCTGTGTGATGACAGGAATGATTGATTGATTTGATACAGTAGCCTATATATTGAAATATAGGCCTAAGTTACGGTATTAAAACTTAACAGGACGCGTTCTTAGGTCTACAGCTCTATGGGGGTTACACAAGGATACTATACTATGCCTACAAATGATAACGACTTTACTTATTACAATTATGATCATTATAATAAGAAAAAGAGTGTATAGGAGCGAGAGCTGCGTGCATATTATGTATGACAAAGGGGTGCTGTTAGATTACCATGTCATTTTTCTGCCTGTTTGGAACAGTGTAAACAACCAAATTATAAGTAATCCCAGTCTGTTCTAACGGATAAAAAAATGTAAGGCTTTATTACAGCATAGCAAAGATTTTAAAAACGGCTAAATTCAGTTTTTTACCTTTTATTTAACTAGGCAAGTCAGTTAAGAACAAATTCTTATTTTCAATGACGGCCTAGGAACAGTGGGTTAACTGCCTGTTCAGGGGCAGAACAACCGATCTGTACCTTGTCAGCTTGGGGATTTGAACTTGCAACCTTTCAGTTGCTAGTCCAACGCTCTAACCACTAGGCTACCCTGCCGCAGTCTGGTATGAGAACGGTAGCCCCCATCTGCAAAAGCAGGGTGTCTTTTTTTTTTTTTACACAACATTTAAAGCAAACATCTTACAAGGTAAGCTTTGATTTGTTCTGTGTTTGAGCTATAGCTACATGGCATGGGGGGGTATGAAATTAATAATTGGGTTGGTTGGAACAAATCTAGCCTATAGCCAATGTTGTCGGAATCATTTCAGCCACCGGGCTTCCCTGCATAGTCCCAGTCTGAGATCCCCACATCTGGGAAGATGGCTACCATTGTTCCTCATGGGGTAATCATAAGAAGGCAAAGAACTCAAGTCCTTCTGCTCACCCGACCTAGAATTCCTTACAATCAAATGCTGGCCATTTATCATGAAATGCTTTGAGGCTAGTCAAGCTGATCATTCCCCGCCACCAAGACGGCCCTCAAGACCCACTGGAGTTTGCAAACTGGAAACTAGTATCCAGAGGCTGCATTTATTGTAGCTGGGGATTTTAACAAAGCAAATTTGAGAACAAGGCTACCTAAATTCTGACAGCATATTGATTGGACTGATACTCTCGACAACTGTTATTCTAACTTCCATGATGCATATAAAGTCCTCCCCCGCCCTCCCTTCGGCAAATCCGAAATCTTGTTCGTTCGGTCTTATAGGCAGAAACTCAAACAGGATTTACCGGGGACAAGAACCATTAAATGCTGGTTTGACCAATCGGACGCCACACTTCAACATTGTTTTGATCACCAGGACTGGAATATGTTCCTCTCCAACATTGACTGATATGTCAACACTGAGGCCCCATAATGAAGTGTTGGAGATGTTGTCAGCCAACTCCTGATTATTAAAACCTGTTCAACCAGAAACCATGGATGAATGCCATTTTGCCAAACTCAATCATCCACCGTATTTGCATGGAATGAGGTCTGGAAATATGGCAATAAACAGTGTGGTTATTCTCTGATCAATCAAACAAGACAATGCTAGTACAGGGACAAAGTGAGGACAACGTGGAGTGTGGCAGGGTCTACAGGAAATCACAGACTACAAAAAAGCCATGTCAAAGACAAATGAATCCTTGCCCACTTTGAAGATAATGCAGTGCAGAGCAGCGCAACACCGACTCCTCATCAAAGGGACTGCAGTGGTAAAACATTTGAACGTTTTTAACCCTCCTGGGCTGCTGGCCCAGACAAACCCTGAGCTGTGTCCTCAGAGCATGCACAGACAGCTGGCTAATGTGTTTACGGACATATTCAATCGCTCCCTATCCCAGTCTGTTGTCCCCACATGCTTCAAGATGGCTACCATTATTCCTGTACCCAAGAAGGCAAAGATAAGTAAACTAAATGACTACCGCCCCGTAGCACTCACTTCTGTTATCATGAAGTGCTTTGAGGCTAGTCAAGGATCATATCACCGCCACCTTACCGGCCATCCTAGACCCACTTCAGTTTGCATACTGCCCCAACAAGTCCACAGATGACACAATCGCCATCACACTGCACTCTACCCTGTTCCATCTGGACAAAAATAATACCCATGTAAGAATGCTGTTCATTGAATACAGCTCAGCATTCAACACCATAGTACCCTCCAAGCTCATCATCAAGCTGGAGGCCCTGGGTCTCAACCCCGCCCTGTGCAACTGGATCCTGGACTAACTCATCCTGGGTGGCAATGTCAGGAAACTAGGTGCACCGTCAACACTGAGGCCCCACAAGTTAAAAAACAGCCCTCTCTATCTCAAGGCTGTTCACCCAGACTGCATGGCCATCCAACTCCATCATCAAGTTTGCAGACGACACAACAGTAGTGGGCTTGATCAATGACGAGACCGCCTCAGCGATGAGGGCACTTTAATAAATGCATCACTAGTCAACAAAACAAAGGAAATGATCGTTGACTTCAGGAAACAGCAGAGAGAGCACCCCCCTATCCACATCAAAGGGACAGCAGTGGAGAAGGTGGAATGTTTTTAAGTTCCTGGGCGTACACATCACACAAACTGAAATGGTCGACACACAGACATTGTAGTGAAGAAGGTGCAACGGCCATCGCTCATCCATATACTTATGTACATATTCTCATTCACCCCTTTTAGATTTGTGTGTATTAGTTGAGGTTGTTGGGGAATTGTTAGATTACTTGTTAGATATTACTGTACTGTCGGAACCAGAAGCACAAGCATTTCGCAACACTTGCATTAACATCTCTTAACCATGTGTATGTGACCAATAACATTTTATTTGGACATCTAAACTCAGCAAAAAAAGAAACGTCCTTCACTGTCAACTGCGTTTTATTTTAAGCAAACTTAACGTGTAAATATTTGTATGAACATAAGATTCAACAACTGAGACAAACTGAACAAGTTCCACAGACATGTGACTAACAAAAATGGAATAATGTGTCCCTAAACAAAGGGGGGATTCAAAATCAAAAGTAACAGGCAGTATCTAGTGAGGCCACCAGCTGCATTAAGTACTGCAGTGCATCTCCTTCTCATGGACTGCACCAGATTTGCCAGTTCTTGCTGTGAGATGTTACCCCACTCTTCCACCAAGGCACCTGCAAGCTCCCGGACACTTCTTGGGGGGAATGGCCCTAGCCCTCACCCTCCGATCCAACAGGTCCCGTAGGAAGTGCAATATGACCCCATAGACACTGTATATTTGATAGGCAATGACTTGAAAAACTACAAACCTCAGATTTCCCACTTCCTGGTTGGATTTTTTTCTCAGGTTTTTGCCTGCTATATGAGTTTTGTTATACTCACAGATATCATTCAAACAGTTTTAGAAACTTCAGTGTTTTCTATCCAAATCTACTAATTATATGCATATTTTAGCTTTTAGGACTGAGTAGCAGGCAGTTTACTCTGGGCACCTTTTTATCCAAGCTACTCAATACTGCCCCCCAGTCCCAAAGAAGTTAATGGCCGTTCCACTGCATGTTCATTGATTGTTTATGCTTGTTCAATGAACAAGCATAAACAATGTTTAAACTCTTTACAATGAAGATCTGGGAAGTTATTTGGATTTTTACGAATTATCTTTGAAAGACAGGGTCCTGAAAAAGGGACGTTCTTTTTTTTTTTCCTGAGTTTTGCTGAGGCCCCACTCCTTCAACCTCCCCCACTGCAGGCCCTGGCACAACTCCCCTCTCTGTAAGTTCACCTGGAGGTGCTGGGGCAGGGAGGAAATCTAGGCCTCAACAAAGAGGCTGTGGAGGCAGCAGAACAGAGGGAGATGAAACTGAGGACCGGTGGCATACAGTCCTTGAAGATGAGGAGCCAGAACAAATTAGGTCTATACCCAAACAACCTGAAGGCCCACAGTTGGTTAGTGATTAAACATACACCCCCTTACAGCTGTTTCAGCTCTACTTTACCACCTCTGTACTGGGAACACTAATTAGTAAGACCAACAAGTATGGGGACAAAAAGCAGCAGGGTGGAAACCAAACCATGGGTGACATGCTCAACTACCTTTCCTTGGTGATTTATATGGGACTGGTAAAGGTATCAAGACTAGTTGACAACTGGAGCAAGTCCCCACTCTATCGGTTTGAGTTCCCGCCTCCATCATGAGTGAACCTATTCTTGGCCATCAACCATACTCGTCACAGAGTGACCCACAAAAGGATCAGGAGAATGACCAGAAGGGGACTTCAGGGTATGATCGTCTTGCAAGAGTCAAGCCCCTTTATCATGACATGGTGGAGGCATGCAAAACTTATTTCCAGCCTGCTCAAAATCTATCTATAGATGAGCATATGGTTGTCTCAAAGGCTTGAATTGGCTTGATGCATAATATTAAAAATAAGCTGACCAAATGGGGTTACAAGCTCTTTGTGTTAGCCGATCAGCCTCTGCCTACATGGGCAAATTTTTCATCTATGAAGGCGATCACACCCACTGGTAAGGGTCTTAGTTATGACTCATGCAGCTGATGGGCTTCCCCTTCTTTGTGGACAATTGTTATTGTAGTCCCATGCTTTTCATAGACCTCTTGAAAAAGAAAATAGGTGCTTGTGTCACCATTAGTCCTAACAGAATCGATTTCCCCAAGACCAAGGTAAACGACATGGCAAAGACTGCAGAGAGTGGACCATTTTTTGGGATCAGGACTAACAAGCTGCTTTTTGTGAAATAGAAGGACACTAGGGAAGTAACCATGCTCACCACACAGCATAAGGCATTCAATCATTTCCATGTCACAGGAGCATGGTTGAGGAAGGCATTGCAATGTCATGATGCTCTGATAGGCATCCTCCACAGTCTCAGACATTGACACAGTAGTTAAAATAGCCAAACCCCTTTCCCAGGGCCTTCTGAGCATGGTGTTAGAGGAAAAGCAATTTCTGGTGTCTGTGAAGATAAAAGAAGAACTGCAATGCCAAAACACAAGGGGGAAAAATGGGAAATGCCAGATCTGATGCTTTTTGTTTCTGATAGGGGACTGCTTCAGACTATCACGACATGCACAAGAAATCTAGTCATCTACACCTGGGATGTAAAATGAAGACTAATGCCATTTGTAAATAGTTCAGTTTATTTCTATTTTTGCACCTTGTTTAAGTGAAGGTCACGTGTGTAACCAAGTTTGTTTGATAAGCTGTTTTATGTATGTCCTGACTAAATTTAATTGATTTTATAAAATAAGTCATCACATAACTAATTATTACGTGATTAAATTAATCATGTAACAATTAACTCATTAGTAACTTGGGGTACCATGGAAAAAGTTTGTTTAATGAGTTACCGTTTTCCGAATTAACTCAAGAATATATTATCATACCAGTCATCCATTAATCATTATTACCTCATCAGTCTCATTCTTAAATTCTTGACCTCTTAAATAAATCTGCACGAACCATAGTCTAAATTATTCAGCGACACAAAAATTGGCTTAATTTATTTACTAACTATACACAGAAATACATATAGGTTGAATTGATTACTAACAATGCAATGAAAGGTCCCTAGTGGACTAACCCGATTTGAAGGCTTGTTAAACAATGGAAAGAGGTGGGGAGAAAGAGAGCTGGGAGAGACAGAGGGAACCCATCGTATATACAGTTGGAAAACTATGCTCATGGGAATGTGAATACATTGCACATGAACGACCGCTCATTTGAAAATAATTGCAATGTGTTTATTTACACTTGTCTGTCTTCTCTCTGTTGAAATTGCCCGGTCCGTCTAATGCTGGGGTGGGCAACTCCAGTCCTCGAGGGCCTGATTGGTGTCAATCAATTCTCATTTAGAAGGCTAAAGTCACATTGCTATCTTTTCACAGCTAGTTTCATATTTAATCATACGTTTTAGAACATTTAGATGCAAATCTGATATCTACATTGTGAAAGCTCTTAAAGATAGTTATTGTTATACCATCTGTAATGACATCACAAAATGCTAAATGATATGACATGATTGTTTCAATCCCCACCAACCATTTCCCGCATAATTTGTGTTTGGAATGTCTGAGACACTTATTCTCAATACTGAAAAGGCAAGAGAAAGTTTACGACCAGCCTCCTCTCTGGTGGCACTTTGGAGAGGTTCAGGTACTTTGGAGAGCTTGAAAAAACACTTAGATGTCCCTTGACACCACCACAATATTTGAGAGGTTGGTGTTTTAGAAAGTTTGTTTTTATAGTGAACAATAACTTTTAGGCACATCCAGTGTGCAATTACTGCATTCATACACTTGAATTTACCCCGGATACCCCATAACACCACCACAATGTTTGAGTGAGGTTGATATGGTAGAAATTGTGTTTTTATACTGAACAAAAAGCATTTAGGGATTGGCAAATATGTAGTGGCACTGGAATTGTCTAATTTACAGACAAATGCCACTTTGGAGAGTTTTAGGGACACTTGGAAACGTCCCGTGACCTCACCTGACACCACTTACTAAAACATCTGCCCATTTCTAGTGGTTAGGTCTTTCAATCCCATTTTTTTTCCTGCTATTGTTTACATGTTGTGGAAGCCAGCTGACGTGTTTCCAGCTCTGGGCATCAATAATTCACTTATAGTTTGTAAATTAAATTACTTTCAAAATAAAAAAAACTAAACTTTGAGCTTGATCTTGTGTATTCTGAACTATGTAATTCCTATCGTCTGATCATTTCCTAAATCTCCCAGATCTCTTTCCAAATATACCAAGTTTTGGCATGTCAGAATCACGTAATTACACATGAATAGCAGTTACTTTTGGGTGTGTTTATTTAGGAGTAAATATACATTTTGCCGTTGCTACTAAAAGGTTAAACATACAGGCAACAGAAGCAATATGTCATTTCTGTAGATCTATATGGATGGTTTATATAGCCAGGTTAGGCTATTGATTTACAGTATAGACAGAGTTGGTTTGTGCTCTCGATTTTCTTAAACAATTATGCTTAGCCTTATTCGCACAGGACTAGTATTACTAGATAATGTTATGTAATTATTACCCTAGAATGTCCGTTATTCCAGAGAACGATTTAGAGGGGATTCGTTTTTTCCAAACTGCCCCTGTAATTATTTTTTTCCAATTAATTGTCAGTTATGACCAGTCGCGGTTCTAGACCATTTCAACTGTGGGGGGGGGGCAGTTGTGCTGTTAGAGGGGCCAGTTACATTAGATGTTATTGTTGTCATATCATAAAAAATTATTTCATACTCCACATTTAGTGGGGCCACAAGGGGGTCCAACATTGTTGTCACAGGGGCACGCAGAAATATCATAGCCCCCCAAAAAATGCTAACCTCCTGTTATTGTAATGGTGAGAGGTTAGCATGTCTTGGGGGTATGCTATTTGTGCATCTAACTTTCTCATCATTATTCACAAACAAATTTGTGGAGTCACAATGTTGTCACAATGTTGATGTAGTCATTGCGTGCCATGAATATGGGACCAAATACTCAACTTTTTAACTACTTTAATACACAAGTGAATTTGTCCCAATACTTTAGGTCCCCTAAAATGGGAGAAATACTGTATGTACAAAAAGTGCTGTAATTTCTAAAATGCTCACTTGAAAATACTCTCAAATTTAAAATTGACAGTATTCACTTTAACCACAGTCATTGTATAATTTCAAATCCAAAGTGCTGGAGTACAGTCAAAACAACAAATGTCACTGGCCAAACACTTTTTGAGCTCACTGTATATCTTCACATTATGTTGCAGTTGGAACTCGGTGACAACAGAATCTCTGGTGGCCTTGACGTGTTAGCAGAGAAACTCCCCAACCTCACACATCTAAATCTAAGCGGGAACCAACTGAAAGACATCAGCACGTTGGAACCTTTGGTAGGTACACCAAACTCCCGGTAGAGCACAATACAGTGCAACACTGTCTCAGGCTATGCCTCAAATGACACTTTTCCCTATGTAGAGTTTTGACCATAGACCTAGTTGGCAGTGTGATGTTTGTTTCCCTATGTGGCTCTGGTCAAAATTAGTTTGCTAGCCTATATGGGGATACGGTGTGCTCTAAAATCTAATTAGAGATTTATTCAGGCAGTGTTGTTCACCCCCTAATTACCCGACACCCATTTGGTCCCACAGAAAAAGCTGGGCAGCCTGAAGTCTCTAGACTTGTTCAATTGTGAGGTGACCAACCTGAACGACTACAGGGAGAGTGTGTTCAAGCTGCTCCCTCAGCTCACCTACCTGGACGGGTACGACGTGAAGGACCGAGAGGCATCTGACGTGGATGGGGTGGACGACGACGATGAGGGTTGGCAACCATTTTGTTTTTTTTCCATGTTTTGAGGAAGTAATAGAAAATGAAAATGCAGTTGTAATTTGAGTTGAGAATGTGGGTCTTCTGTAGCTCAGTTGGTAGAGCGTGGCGCTTGCAATGGCATAATAGTGGGTTTGATTCCCGGGACCACCCATATGTAAAATTTGTGCACACAATACTGCAAGCAACTTTGGCTAAAAGCATCTACTAAATGGTATATCATTATACACTGAACAAAAATAAACGTAACATGCACCAATTTCTTATTTTTACTGAGTTAGTTCATATAAGGAAATCAGCCATTGAAATAAATTCATTAGGCCCTATTCTATGGATTTCACATGACTGGAATACAGATATGCATCTGTTGGTTACAGATACCTTAATGGTAGGGTCGTTGGATAGAGTTGATCAGGCTGTTGATTGTGGTCTGTGGAATGTTGTCCCACTCATCTTCAATGGCTGTGCGAAATTGCTGGATATTGGCGGGAACTTGTCGTACAAGTTGATCCAGAGCATCCCAAACATGCTCAATGGGTTACATGTCAGAGTATGCAGGCCATGGAAGAACTGTGAAATTCAGCTTCCAGGAATTGTGTACAGATCCTTACAACAAGGGCTCCTCCATTATCATGCTGAAAGACGAGACAATGGCGGCAGATAAATGGCATGGCATGACAATGGGCCTCAGGATCTCATCACGGTATCTCTGTGCATTCAAATTGCTATTGATAAAATGCAATTGTGTTCATTGTCCATAGCTTATGCCTGCCCATACCATAACCCCACCGCCACCATGGGCCACTAATGTTCACAACGTTGACATCCGCATTCCACTCGTCCACACAACGCAATACACAAAGGTGAGCATTTGCCCACTGAAGATGGTTATGACGCCAAACTGCAGTCAGGTCAAAACCCTGGTGAGGACGACAAGCATGTAGATGAGCTTCCCTGATACAGTTTGTGCATACATTCTTCATTTGTGCAAACTCTGTGTCATTAGTTGTCCGGGTGGCTAGTCTCAGATGATCCCGCGGGTGATGAAGCCAGATGTGGAGGTCATGGCTGGCTTGGTTACACGGTCTGCAGTTGTGAGGCCAGTTGAACGTACTGTCAAATTGTCTAAAATGATGTAGGCGGCTTATGGTAGAGCAATGAACATTCAATTATCTGGCAACAGCTCTGGTGGACATTTCAGCAATCAGCATGCAAATTGCATGCTTCCTCAACTTGTGGCATTGTGTTTTGACAACTGCACATTTTAGTGGTCTTTTATTCTCTCCAGCACATTGTGCACCTATGTAATGATCATGCTGTTTAATCAGCTTCTTGATATGCCACACCTGTCAGGTGGATAATTATCTCGACAAAAGAGATGCTCACTAACAGGGATGTAAACAAATTTGACAAATACACTTTTTGTGCGAATGGGAAAATTATTGGATCTTTTATTTCAGCTCATGAAACATGGGACCAACACTTTATATGTTGCGTTTTATATATACATTTTTTCAGTACATGTTAGAGATCATGTTCGTACATCGTGGATATTGTCATGCATTCTATTGTGTTGGGTTTTTCGACAGTGGGTGTGATGTATTTCTTTGCTTTTTTTATGTTAGGAGTGAAGGATGAGGATGGAGAGGAGGAAGACTTTGACGAGGAGGATGATGAAGTCAGCGGCGACGAAGAGGTAAAGCCCGTTTTTTGGTTTGTTTGTGACCCAAAAGATCAACGGGGGATATGGTTTGAAAGCACTGTCCTATCTCCCCAGGAAGAAGACCTCAGTATTGATGATGAGGACGACAATGATGATGGTATGTCATTCTTGTACTTTTTGTCACAAGCTTATGTTAAAAAGTTTAACTTTTTGATACTTTACGAAGTATTATATAATAACCCTTTCCCATTTCCCCCAGAAGTTGAGGCTGTCCAAGGAGAGAAGATGAAGCAAGAGCCTAACGACAATGATGATTATGAGAAAAAAAAGAAAGCCAATCAACTTACCAACCCCTTCCCTCTCCACCCTGACACCCACCCACACCCTCCCTACTCCACGTCTCTCCCCCAGCTTTGAGCCCCCGTGTGGGGAAAGACTGTACCGGACAGGTGGTTCAAGTGGAGCTGCCTCCGCCCCATGGAACCGAGAGCCATCCTCAAGGAGCGCACCACTCCGCATTCCACTTTTTCACTGTCAACTCCCCCTTTATGTATACCTGTGTGAGGACTTTGGGACAGGTACTGTATCTAGTTTTGGGTCTGTGCTTTTTAATATTTTGTTGGATGAATTATGAAGAGAAAGTTGTTGTTGGGTTTATTTCTTCCCTCTTCATCTTTTCTGTTATTTTTTTCACCAATAAAATGTATTGCTATAGCAACTGTGTGAAGAGCAAGCTAAGATTCAGTGTGGCCGACTGTTGCACAAATCAAGGTTGTAGCTACAAGTGCCTGTCGCTCAACTCCTGCTGAGTGCAATGGGTTGCCTCAGTGGGAAAAGTTGAGAACACTCATCACACAATATGCAGCAAATACCTCAATGGATACTTCAGTCACTCCACGAGATGACATGTTGCAGCTTATTTTATTTTGAATGGGAGGGAAGGTGAAAAGACGGCAATAGGAACACATGAAATCAAAGTTTATTTGTCACTTGCTCTGTAAACAGATGTAGACTAACAGTGAAAAGCTTACTTTACAGGCACTTTCCTATAGAGCTTCCCAGGGCTAGGTGGTCATCTACCTGGCTGATGTAGTCCTTGAGCTCCCCCAGCACAGGGGTGATGTCTTTGCCTTGGTATGTAGGAGCATAAGAGCTGGAGGCATCGCCTGGATGGAGGATGTGAACTTTGGATTTGTCTTTTGAGTGGAGTATTCTGGGGTCTGTGCTATGACTATCCCGTCTCTCAACCCCCAAGTCCAACTGGGGATCAACAGTACAGGAGAACGAAGCTACTGGGTCTGAATGCAGCGTCTCCACACTGGTGGTCCCCTCTTCTGATGGTACACTGGTGCTCTCAAGTTGGACGCCACAGTCACAAGTATCTGTGTCAATGTCCACTCTACTGTGTGGGGAGTCATAGAGATGTAGGGTGCCTGTGATCGTATCACAGAGACAGATCTGAATAGATTAAATAGATCTGAATTCATACATCTGATTACGTTGTAAGATATCAGTGATTGTTTATGCCGCCTAACAAAAGTACACACGGGCAAATGTCATAGGTTTCTGTGCATGTCGTAATTTCTAGCTAGCCAACCAGCAACTTACTGCCAACCAGACAGCCTGCCAGGCCTCATGCCACATTCAAGTGCTGGTCGGAACTCAGAATGCTAACTGGTTGAACGTAGCATGTGTATAACTAAAACCTATTAGCAAGTCTGACATTTCCGATTTGCACATGAATGGGGCATCACTGCCGATTTTATTTTGCTTGCTGGCATTAGTGCAGTGTTTAACCAATTCACAGCCTCCTAGTGGGTTGCACACACACATGGTTTAATTGCAAAGTTGTCTCAATCATTTAACTTCTACATCAGTGTTGTAGGAGGTCAACGTTTTCACAATGCATTACACAGGCGGAATGGTTTATTATATATTGACCTTGGTAGCCATGTTTGTTGCTAGCATAAATGCTCAAATGGGGGCACCCTTTATTACAGTGCACTTTTATATATCCCCCAGCAATACACAGTTTTTACAGCATGTCCAACTATATTTGTGCTAAACTGAGTCCTAGACATTTTTCCTGATTCAGTAGGGACCCAGATATTTAGCTAGGCTAGCTACGCAAACAAATGTTTCACTAGTTCGGGTCATCCACATCTAGGCTATAACGACCATTAGCCCCCCCCCCCCCCCCTTAAGCTACCTAGCCATAATGTAACGTTTTATATTTAAGCAATAAGGCACCTCGGGGGTTTGTGATATGGCCGCGGCTACGGGCTGTTCTTATTCTTATACATGACGCAACGTGGAGTGCCTGGATACAACCCTTAGCTGTGGTATATTGGCCATATATCACAAACCCCAAGGTGCCTTATTGCCAACTTTTAAAGGGAGAAGGGGGATACTTACTCAGTTGTACATCAATGCCTTCAACTGAAATGTGTGTTCTGCATTTAAGGGGGCTGCCTTAATCGACATCCACGTTTTCGGAGTCCGAGGAACAGTGGGTTAACTGCCTTGCTCAGGGGTAGAACGACAGATTTTTACCTTGTCAGCTCAGGGATTCGATCCAGCAACCTTTCGGTTACTGGACCAATGCTCTAACCAATAAACTGGTTTCCAATGAAATGAGAGCAGTAAAAATACATGGTATACCATGGCTATCAGCCAATCAGCATTCAGGGCTCGAACCACCCAGTTTATAATACTAGCTTGCTAACAGTCGATTGAAGTTATTGAGGGGCCATTGCCATATACAATGTCGCAGATCATCTTCTACTCGCCTAGCCTCACATCTCGACAAATGTTATATTGTTTGATTTGATAATCATAAACAAATGTATTTTCTGGAAAGTTAAAGCTGATTTGTTACATACTCTGGTCAGTTTTAGGTAGACCCAATGATGTATATAAACCCTGGATTGCTGATGCTATTTATTGGGCATTGAGGCTTTGAAGCCACCGGTTGGCCATATTGGCACTCCATAGTAGGAGTGAATGGGATTCTGCACTATTTCAATTATGTTTCATGGGGGGGGGTCAAAATCAAAAGTAACAGTCAGTATCTGGTGTGGCCACCAGCTGCATCTCATCGACTGCACCAGATTTGCCAATTATTGCTGTGAGATGTTACCCCACTCTTCTACCAAAGCACCTGCAAGTTCCCGGTCATTTCTGGGGGGAATGGCCCTAGCCCTCACCCTCCGATCCAACAGGTCCCAGACGTGCTCAATGGGATTGAGATCTGGCTCTTCGCTGGCCATGGTAGAACACTGACATTCCTGTTTTGCAGGAAATCACACACAGAACGAGCAGTATGGCTGGTGGCATTGTCATGCTGGAGGGTCATGTCAGGATGAGCCTGCAGGAAGGGTACCACATGAGGGAGGAGGATGTCTTCCCTGTAACGCACAGCGTTGAGAAGATTGCCTGCAATGACAACAAGCTCAGTCCGATGATGCTGTGACACACCGCCCCCAGACCATGACGGACCCTCCACCTCCAAATCGATCTTGCTCCAGAGTACAGGCCTCGGTGTAACGCTCATTCCTTCGACGATAAACGTGAATCCGACCATCAGCGAAGAGCACTTTTTGCCAGTCCTGTCTGGTCCAGTGACTGTGGGTTTGTGCCCATAGGTGACTTTGTTGACCGGGATGTCTGGTGTGGACCTGCCTTACAACAGGCCTACAAGCCCTCAGTCCAGCCTATTTCAGCTCATTGCAGACAGTCTGAGCACTGATGGAGGTATTGTGTGTTCCTGGTGTAACTCGGGCATTTGTTGTTGCCATCCTGTACCTGACCCGCAGGTGTGATGTTCGGATGTAGCTGTTTAACAGTTTTACTTTAGTCCGTCCCCTCGCCCCTACCCGCGCTCGAACCAGGGACCCTCTGCACACATCAACAACTGACACCCACGAAGCATCGTTACCCATCGCTCCACAAAAGCCGCGGCCCTTGCAGAGCAAGGGGAACCACTACTTCAAGGTCTCAGCGAGTGACGTCACCGATTGAAACGCTATTAGCGCGCACCACTGCTAACTAGCTAGCCATTTTACATCGGTTACAGTTACACGTGGCCTGCCACTGTGAGGTAGATCAGCTGTCCATCCTGTCTCCGTGTCTTGGGCATCTCACAGTACGGACATTGCAATTTATTTCCCTGGCCACATCTGCAGTCCTCATGCCTCCTTGCACCATGCCTAACGCACGTTCACACAGATGAGCAGGGACCCTGGGCATCTTTCTTTTGGTGTTTTTCAGTCCGTAGAAAGGCCTCTTTAGTGTCCTAAGTTTTCATAACTGTGACCTTAATTGCCTACCGTCTATAAGCTGTTAGTGTCTTAACGACATTCCAGGTGCATGTTCATTAATTGTTTATGGTTCAAGTATGGGAAACCGTGTTTAAACCCTTTACAATGAAGATCTGTGTTATTTGGATTTTTACGAATTATCTTTGAAAGACAGGGTCCTGAAAAGGGGACGTTTCTTTTTTCTGAGTTTACTTTAAGGAACATTTTTATATTTTATGCTTAGCTCATATAATTTAAAAGAATGCATTAAGTTGTCTGTAATAGAATACACGTGTCAAAAACGAATGTAGACACATGCTTTTCTATAGCTTCTAAAATACTGTTTCACAATTGAGTGCCAAGATGGCTGCAATACAGTACCCCACTCCAGGGGTTAAACACATAATTTGGTGCACCACCCCGTTCCCGAAAATGGATCGCTCCTACAGACAGTCACGTGGCCGTGGCTTGCTATATAAAGCATGCAGACAGGCGTCTAGTTATGTTATATTGAACGTAAGAATGGGCAAAAAGAGTGACTTAAGGGACTTTGAGCGTGGTATGATCGTCGGTTCCAGACGCGCCGGATCCAGTATCTCACAAACAGCCGCACTCTTGGGCTTTTCACGCACGGCAGTGTCTGTGGTTTACCGAGAATGGCGCGACAAACAAAAAACATCCAGTCAGCGACAGTCCAGTGGGCGTAAACAGCTCGTTGATAAGAGGGGTCGAATGAGATTGGAAAGAATCGTGCAAACTAACAGGCGGGCTACAGTTAGACAAATAACGGCGCAGTACAACAGTGGTGTGCAGAACGGCATCTCGGAACGCACAACTCGTCGATCCTTGTCACGGATGGGCTATAGCAGCAAACGCCGGGCAAACGAAGAGTGGAAAAACATCGCCTGTGTAGATAAGGTAAAGAAGTCAATGGAATGCAGACAGTTCCATTGATTAGATAGGTCAGATTTGTTGAATGTGCGCCAAACAAAGTGGATGTATCAAATAAGGGTTTATTTATGTATTGTCACAGGCCCACAATGTGGTTACTTAAACCCGATTGATATGTTTGGCTGTTTTCGCTGCATAATGTTTAGAAGTTGCCCCTTAAGGCTCAGAAGAAGTGACGGCTTAAATACTAACTCCCGTTCATATAGCTGAACTTGTTAGGTAGCATACATAAATCGATGGTAGTCGTTTAAAAAAAACTGTAACACAGTTGATTGGTTACGATGACATGTTGACATCCATATAAGCGTTCTACTCCGATTTTTACCTTAACGTGTAAAATACATTGCCTAAATGTAAACTAATTTCGTTGGGGCAATGAAGAAATTCGGAATCTTTCCTCCACAGCCCTTTCCCATATGCGTTTCCATGGCAATTCCATTGTTTTGGTCCAGTTCGATCGACTTCTTTACCGCATCTGTTGCGAGCGGTCAACGAATGTATATTCCCAGCCATATTATTCCTCGCAACTACCACGAAGGAAAACAAAAAACTTACTGAAACTGGCCAACAAGCTCCACGTTCATTGTCGATATTTTGTACTTTGTGTTAATAATTTCACATTTTATAATGTATAGGAAAGACAATTAACATGTTGGTCGCAGTCTTGTGAAAAAGCTGGCCTGAATGACATGAGACCGAGCAAAAGGCGTTCGGTGTGTGGGTTGCTAAAACTCCGTTCGACCCTCTGGCTTTTCATGCATGCATGAATACAAGTATTTAACATTGAATGCATTTTAATTTATATTTTTACGGTATTACTGCGAGTAAACAGTCATTCTTATTTGGAGCGTTTAGATCACTGCATCTCAGGAATCACCATGTTGTCATTCTGTCGTCTTTGAAGCTCTAGAGGAAGGAACTCCATCTTTGTTTTACTAATTTCCAATAGTGTGCAACTGCAACCTGCAATTCAGGGCGTTGTTGCATGTGGGCATTCCTGCATCTTTAGGGACGTCCCCTCCTGCATCTGTAGAAACACCCCGATAAGTCCATTGGTTCCCGCATGAATGCACCCCTAGAGCACAACATCTTCATGCTTGTGTGACACCTTTTTGAATGTGGATCAAAAGGGAAATAAATGTTTCACCCTCTCCTGCTGTGTACCGGAGTCCTCTTTGCCTGCTAGCGGGACACTGTCTAGTGGTCGCTAGCACAGCAGTCGGGAGGCTGGGGTGACACTGCTAGCTTGTTAGTTAGCTAGCTAGCACATTTTCGCCCCCACATACCGGAGAAAACCATGCCTGACAGGCGGGTGCGAAGGACACTGTTTACCGGTCGCCCCCCCACCTCCCACTAGCACAACACGTGGGAGGCTGGGACGATACCATGTGCTAACTAGCTAGCTTGCTAGTCAGCGACACTGTTAGCTTATTAGTTAACGCACGGCGTCGCCCCCGCCTGCTGTGTACCAGAGTCCTCTTTGCTAGCTAGCGGGACACTGTACCGGGTCGCCCCCACGTACCGGAGAAAACCATGCCTGACAAGCGGGGGCGAAGGACACTGTCTAACGGTCGCCCCCCACAACAGGTGGGAGGCTGGGACGACACCATGTGCTAACTAGCTAGCTTGCTAGTCAGCGACACTGTTAGCTAGCTAACACACGTCATCGCCCCCGCCTGCTGTGTACCGGCGTCAGCCTCATGACGACCTGCGGGAAAACAGTGTCTGACCAGTGGGGGTGAAGGACACTACTGGTAAAGATTTTTATAACTAACCCAAGAGCACAGATGGCTGCTGCGGGGAGAACGACTCATAATGGCCGGAAACCACGTGTTTTGATGTATTCTACCATGGTTGCCCTTAGTTTGAAGATGTAATCCAGAGACTGGTGTTTTCTCCATCTCCTTAGCTATCATTATCTAATTCCGCTGGTTAAAACTTGGTCCTCCAGAAAGTGGAGAGCAACACTTATGCAGTTCTCCTACGCAATATACTTGTTAAAAAAAAAAGCAGCACAAGACGGGATTACCTACACATACTGACCAGCTCAAATGGACAGAAGCGTGCTATATGGCAGACCAATCCGAACTCATCTCTCGGCATGTCTAGTCCACTCATTATCTCAGCCAATCATGGCTAGCGAGAAGGTTGCTGTCTTTCTGTGGCTAAACCAACTAGGCTCAGTATTTAACTATTTTATTTGTATTTACAGAAGGCATACAAGTTTTATTAAGGCACATGAAAGTTATGTTTCAGAAGACATTTCTGCCAAAATATGCATTTTGATTTAAAAAAATATATATATATTCAATTGGCTCTCCTGTGAAATAGTGACCCGTGACATACGCAAGGTTTTTACTGAAACGAGTCACATTTGATACCATTCCACTCCAGTCATTAACACGAGTCCATTCTCCCCAATTAAGGTGCCACCAACCTCCTGTGCCCAAGATAGACCTGAGCCTGTCATTTCCAATGGGAGCAAATGAATCATAGTTGGCAGAACAACCAAGGAGATGGGCAGAGCATGCACAAGCTAGTGAGCTCCTATTGGCACGTTCTATCATTTATTGCATATTTTTTATATGGAACACGTACATTTTTTAAAAACTTTGGCAAAGGGTAAAATCTACAAAACTCTTGTCTGTTACAGATTCTAGTTTTGGAAACACAATACTGTATGGAGATCAAATGTTTAATAGATGAGAAAATTAGCAGAATGTCGGCCCAAACGCCATCTTCTCCCATTGCTGGCCACTGGGCTTCCTCTCATCACCATATTTAGTATTGAGTGACCAGATGTTTCACATTCATACAACTGGTGAAATATCTGTCTGATTGTTCTGTGCTACTGGTGTGTACTAGCTATAACAAAGAGGAAGTGAGGCCTAATTTGGCTGAAAATCTTTCTCCCTCCAGCAAGTGGGGTTGTTTCGCCAACCAAGCAAGGAGTTTTTGTATGGCGGTCAATGAGTTTCGAATTTGGTCAACAAAAATGTATGGCCTATTTGCTACGTGAGGTGTATTTGATCTAATATATGTTTCATAATGTTCAAGTTAAGTGTACTGATATAGGTCACGTGACAGGCAGCAACCTTCGGAAAGTATTCAGACCCCTTGACTTGTCCACGTTTTGTTATCCCATAATGACAAAGTGAAAATGGTCTTATTTACATATGTATTCAGACCCTTTGCTATGAGACTCAATTGAGCTCAGGTGCATCCTGTTTCCATTGATCATCCTTGAGACACCTGTGGTGAATTCAATTGATTGGATATGATTTGGAAAGGCACACAACTGTCTATTTTAAGGTACCACAGTACACATCAGAGCAGAGTGACCACTGCACAGCGAAAAAGGGACCCCCAGGCCGCTCTCGTGCTCAGCTCTAACAGTTCCCAGTGGGGGCTCCCATGGAGAGGGTGGGAGTGGATGTAGTTGGGCCGTTCCCCACCACAGACAGTGGAAACCGCTGGGTGCTCAAGGCCATGGACTATTTCACAAAATGGCCTGAGGCCTATGCTCTGCCTGACCAGGAGGCAGAGACCATTGTCGACGCCCTGACAATGGGGCTGTTCAGCAGGTTTGGAGCTGCAGAGTCCATCCACAGCGACCAAGGCAGAACATTTGAGTCCCGTGTGTTTGCCACCATGTGTGAGAGGCTGGGTATGCACAAGACCCGCACTACTTCTCTCCATCCTCAAAGTGATGGCCTTGTGGAGCGCTTCAACACAATGCTTGGACAGCAGCTGGCCATCGTCTCTTCCAAACACCAGCGTGACTGGGACAAGCACCTGCCTATGGTCCTCATGGCATGCTGCTCCGCTGTCCAAGCCTCCACCTCCACCGCATGAAGACAGCCCACACCTTCGCCAGAGAGCAGCTGGTGAATGCAGGTGTGAGGCAGAAAAGGAACTATGACGTGCACACCTGGGGAAGGCACTTTGCCTGGGGAGCTGGTCTGGGTCTACAGCCCCCTAAGAAAAAAAGGCAGATGCCCCAAGTTGGACAGGCACTGGGTGGGACCCTGCAGCGTCCTGGAGAGGGTAGGGGAGGTTGTTTACCGGGTACAGCTTCCTCCCCTGGGTCCCACATCTGGACACTCTGCGACCATCACGGCCACGCAGACAAAGGAGACCTCCGGGTCGCTTCAGAGACTTTATTCCCTCTGGGACGAGGGACTTTGTGGTGGGGGGGCTGTGTAGCGACCCGCACAGACAGCTGTGTGTTAGGCTATAAGTGGGTTGTGTTGTACTTATCAGTATTCTTGGTGTCCGACATGCCAATCAACCTGCTATCTCCCAATCACGGGAATGCCTGGAATGTTCTGATGCTGGGCATCCTGGTGGTTGGCGGAGTGGTGTGGAGGGGGGTTGGGCAGGGGGATGGAGCATTGGAAGTTAAGACCAGGTTTAGCCATTGTTCTCTCTCTTACGTCTGGGCTTCACAAGAGAAGGTCACGGTTGGTTTGTGGGGTATCCTTAATTTATTTGGCATGAAGCTACGGCCAAACAGTAGCCTGTGTAAAGTTGGGTTAATAAACCGTCAATTCGTAAACTCGAACCTCAGTCTAGACAATTGTTCCTTTTATGATCTAGTCAGGTCATTACAATATAGAGAGGCTCCTGTAGGAACACCCCGATTTGTGGGCTGCAGTTGCAACCTAATTTCTAACAAACTGTCCTATCAGTTGTTCGCTCGACGGCTAGTCAATCAATTTACCTCAATGTTTTCGCTTTAGAGTATATTTGCAATCCTTTCCATTGCTGTAGGGTAGGTAATGGCGTGCAGTCAAGCTTCTCTTGCAGGTCCTCAACTGCACGGCAGCGCTTAAAAGGGCAATGGCTAGCCTGTAGCGAGCTTGCTAACAAAAAGCATTGCATGTGTCATTAGTGACTGAACAGCGGGCAAGTGAAGGTAGAACTGTATTGTGCGGTTCTTCCTCGTGGCAGCTGGTTTAAAGAAACAACCGCGGTGCCTCGACATAAAACATCATGCAACCAAATACCTTTATTGATGGCTCCACTCGACAGCCTTATCAATGTTTCACTTTGTTAGTGTGCAAATCATGACCTTTGACGTTCAACGTTAACTTTCTTAAACCTTTTTGTTGCGCAACGACTGTCCTTGACTATTAAATGTGAACTCTGCTCTTTAAACAATTACATTTAACATTTTGTAACTAGGAACTGAGCAGTTGCAAGTATTCATACACAAGTCAGGAAAACTGTCAGTGGAATAACAACCACTCCTATCATTGCGGTCCATATTTTGTGTATTGACCTCTTTCATCCTGAAGTTTAGATTAAAAGCTTTTTGTTTTTATCCATGAAAAATATTGATGCAGCAAGTTACTGTTGCCAACATGTGACTATTCTCACATGTTTCCCACAACTTTTATATAAATGCATCAAATGTTTTTCATAATATGGGTGCATTATCCATTGAGTGTTTTAATGCATCTGAAACAACGCATGCATGTGTTTATTTTTAATTACATGGATTACAATTTAACAAAGTATTTTATCCTTATAGGTACGAGAACTTGTCCTGGACAACTGCAGATCAAATGAAGGGAAAATCAAAGGACTCACAGAAGAATTTGTCAATCTGGAATTCCTCAGTTTGATAAACGTTGGCCTAATCTCAGTCTCCAACCTTCCCAAACTTGGGAAACTGAAAAAGGTAGGGTGGGGGGTTCTCTCCATTTTTAACACAAGCTTACACTTACAGTAACATTTGTGTTAACTCCTTTTGAAAAATACCTTAAATTCTGCCGGGGGTGTAGAAAGAGCCATTTGTTCGTCCCTAATGGCACCCTATTCCCTATATAGTGCACTTTTGAGGGCCCTGGTCTAAAGTAGTGCTCTATGTAAGGAATAGGGTTTCATTTGGGACGTAGTCATTATTTTCTGAAAGGCTGTTACTTGCTTTGGTGTTTTTGGACAGAAGTGACTGATATCTTCACATTATGTTGCAGTTGGAACTCAGTGACAACAGAATCTCTGGTGGCCTTGACGTGTTAGCAGAGAAACTCCCCAACCTCACACATCTAAATCTAAGCGGAAACAAACTGAAAGACATCAGGACATTGGAACCTTTGGTAGGTACACCAAACTCCCGGTAGAGCACAATACAGTGCGACACCATCTCATTGGCTCAGGCTATGCCTCAAATTTCATTTCCCCATATAGTTTTGACCAATTTGGTCCCACAGAAAAAGCTGGATAGCCTGAAGTCTCTAGACTTGTTCAACTGTGAGGTGACCAACCTGAACGACTACAGGGAGAGTGTGTTCAAGCTGCTCCCTCAGCTCACCTACCTGGACGGGTACGACGCGGAGGACCGGGAGGCGACCGGCTCGGACGGAGAGGTGGACGATGACGACGATGAGGGTGGGCAGCCATTTAGTTTGTGTTTTGAGGGAATACAAGGAAATGTAAGTGCAGATGTGTGTTGACTGGAAGGTATTCTGTAGCTCAGTTGGTAGAGCATGGCACTTGTAACGGCAGGATACTGGGTTCTATTCCCGGGACCACCCGTTCGTAAAATGTATGCTCGCATCACTATAAAGCATCTGCTAAATGGAATATTTATATATTGCAATCCATATGTTTTGTCATGGAAGGCAATTCTGTTGTGTATTTGTAGGGTTTGTCGGCATTTCTCTGTGATGACTGACAATGGAGGTGGTGTATTTGTTTTTTAGGAGAGGATGAGGACGTAGAGGAGGAAGACTTTGACGAGGAGGATGATGACTATGAAGAGGAGAGAGTAGTAGTAGTAGTAGGAGAGGATGATGAGATCAGCGGAGATAAGGAGGTAAAGCCATTTTTGGTTTGTTTGTGTTGTGACCCAATAGTTTAAAAAGATCAACATGGTTTGAGAGCTCTGTGGATGTTGACCTGCTCTGTCACTTCTCTCCAGGAGGAAGATCTCGGCATTGATGATGAAGTTGACGAAGATGGTATGTCATTCATACTTTGTCACAAGCTCACTTTTGGACACTTTACTAAGTACAGTACCATATAGTATAGGGATGCATGATATATCGGTGAACATATCTGGTTAATGCCAATGTGCAAAACCGATGTCAAAGCTGACATGCATACCTATAAAGTAGGTACATGAGCTAATGACGCCATGTAAAAATGTTGCGCTACACGTGCAACACAGCATTCCTAACCTAGCCCACAATGTCTGCTGTGTGGATCGAGTAGACAACAAGTCGAGCAGTCATTTGAAAGAGTAAGAATTTCAACAAGACAACCCAAAGGCGAAATCCATTAAAGCCAAGATAATGGAATTCATTGCCCTTGACAATCAACCATTCTCTGTCGTGGGTAATGTTGACTTTCGCCGACTGGTCGAGCACTGGTACACACTACCAATTGCGCTATTTTTCAGAATAGCTCCTACCGGAGTTACACAGTAGTAGCGTTACGACATACATACTATGGAACGCCGTTTGGGTCTTTGCGTGTCAAAAATGATACAGTAGAACTGTCAAAGCTCTACAAAAAAGTCTGCAAACACCGGCCATGAACGATGTTTACAATACCGCGTTTAATAAAGCGTCATTTGTTTGACTGCATCTTCTGAGGTAGCTAGCTTTAGGTAGCACCAATACAACCAGCTTGAAAAGCAATAACAGTAGAAACTGCAGTCATTTTCATTATTCTTAGCAATGATTTAGGAATCGTAAGTGTTAGCTAGGTAGCCACTTGTTGTTCACCTATTGAAATTGAACTGAAGTTCATGAAAATAAATAGCTAGCCAGCTACTGTTGATGAATCGATACAGGAGACAAGTTGAAACACTGGACAAGGTGGATCAGATATAGTAAAGACAGTTTATTTTATAGTGTAGAGATATCTGGCATAGCGTGCACGGACTCTCGTTCGTCCAGTCCTTAGGGAACCTTCAGACAACAGCCCCGAATACATTGTGTGCAGTCATTTTATTCATGGGTATGACGTAGGTAGATTCTGGTAGATCTGGCCTCTGGTAGGTTGCTGGTAGTTGATTGGCAGTTCCCTCCAGACTGGTGTCGACGTCCCATTGGCAGTTTGGAAGAGTTCTTTGTCTTTGGAGTCCATCCCCAGGAGAGGGAATGAGTGTGTGTATGTGTCTTGGCAAGTTTGTGTGTCCTCGCAATGCGTGTGTGTATGTGTGTGCGTTCTTGTCTCGGCAAGTCAAGGCTGTGTCTCCTCGCAATGTGTGGGTGTATGTCTTATCTGTGTGTCCTCGGCAGTTAGTGTGTGTATGTGTGTGTGTGGGGTGTGGGAGCTATCCTGTATGGGACCTAACATGTTTTACTGTGAAAATACGTTGTCTCAGTTATAGCAATGTAATAGCAGTAAGCTGGTCATTTGCATAAGAAATAGCACTTCCTTACAAATCCCCCTCTTCACATCTCCTAAGAGACGTGACAACTAATCAACAGCCAAATAGCTGCACTCAGCCAAATCTATAGGTTCCTCAATCCCGAGCAACGGATACATTTGAGCTTTATCCCTGACCACCTGACTGGGATCAATAGCAGTAGTAATGATTCTAGTCACTAGGGCGCGAATACATGGAATGCAGCAGCATCCACAGAGCACTAAAATTGCGGCAAAAACAGCGATCGATACAAGAATAGAAGAAACAAGCACTTTATATTTGCCAAAAACTTCCATCCAGGAATCCCACATAGAAGTGTCCGCACCTGAATGGGATTTCATCTTACCATTAAGGGCCCGTAGTCCGTCTAAAGCTACAGTCAGGCTACCATCAGAGGCTGTGTTATTAGGAATGAAAGTACAACACTGTTCACCAAACATAGTACAAACTCCACCTTTCTCCGCCAGCAGCATATCCACTGCAATACGATTCTGAAATGTCATAAGAGAAGTTGCAGCTAACTGACCATGCACGGCTTCAAATCCTTGCTGGGTCCAATTACCCAGTTTCTGTACATTAAAATGTATGTATTTGATTCTATCCACATTTTTATTAATAGTACACCACCAACAAATGGAGGACTCAAAACCAGCTGCCACCTGATCAACCAACTTATACTCGTCAGGAACCCCCTTGGGACTCCAATGGCATCTATGTATGTGGAATCACCACTAGATGGGGTGGTGGCACGCCTGGAACGTCCATTCAAATATCCTGGGTTCACCATCTGGACCCTAAGAACGAGGTCTGCAGCCCTGTAGGGTAGATAAAAACAGGCAAAAGGAGAGTAACAAGGGCACAACTTCCAGTAGCATTAGAGGGTAATTTATTGAACAGGACAGGGTTCCCACACCACCACCATACATCTGCTCTGGATATTGGCCTGAAACTCCCTGCAACACTAAATGTATCAAGACACCAATCCCCTGGAACATGTCCCACATTTGTACCTCCCCCCGTCATATTAACACAGGTAAAATTTGCAACTTCGTTGGAAAACATTGGTTTCCTAGCGGTAGATCTAGTTATGGGATAGATAACATCCCATGCAGTACAATTAAAACTGGGTTTATCTTTAGTCATTAATGGGATTAGGCATGTCAAAGCCACTACAGCAGGGACATTGCGAAGCAATGGACGAGCTCCCATACACACCACACAACTCTGTCGAGTGCTATTAGCAGCTTCCTCTGTCCATAATAGCCAATTATTAGTTAAGCCTGAAATCCCTGTTGTAGTCAGGATAGCATCATCCATTGTGGCTGGGGTGGTGGTCATGGTGACAGGGCTCCATCTAGGGTCATTTGTATTTACCGGTTCTCGTTTTGAAAGTACCGCAAGGGGTGTGGTTATGTTAGTAAAGCATATCTTTAGGTGCCAATAGAGTCTCTGCTCTTCCCACAGTGCCAATAAGAAGGGAGTACACCCAGTACCACCTACCCCATGTTTAATTACCAGTTTCAAACCAATTTCAACTTTAGTTAACGTCAACCTTCTCCGCCACAGGAGTGCATTCTGATGCCCTGTCCAATTAGACCAGTCAGGACCAGTTTCTGCCACTAGATTTTTCCATGTCCATTTAGAGTACCCCCCTTCCGTCATGTACCACACTGATCTAGACCAACTAAGGGCGTGGGTACCGTATCCCTCCCCAGGGCTTCCCAGTACTCCCCATGGTAGGGTGACAGTGGTGGTAGTATTGAGAGGTATGCATAGGGTGGTGCTTCTAATCTGCTTTGCGGTGCACTCTGTCTCTACAGCCTGAATGTTGCGCCTGTGAATTATGTGTTTGTCTGTAGATGTAGTGGAGTTGGATGACACATTAGTTTGTCCTATGTTTGTTTTTGATGGATATGTATGGTGCTCTATTACCCACAGGAGGATTCCCATGGAAACTCCCGTGACTATGATAAAAATAACAAACATGGGGCCTGATATCCCCAGTCTCGTCCAGGGATAACCCTTATCCCTGGGAGATCGGTTAGTTTGTGGGTTTGGGATTCGCTCCCACATCCTCACGAACTAACGGTTCTGTGGTTGGGATCAAATTTAGGTCGCTCAAATCGACCCTGACTTCAGTCAAAGTTCTGGAAGGAGTTGGTGCTGGAGTGCAATGTGTGAGGTGGTGCCAAGGTGTGCCTGATTTACCTTTGACCTGGACTGAGTGTGAAGTAACCTCCTTCACTTCGTACGGTCCAGTCCACCTGGGTTCCAGCCACTTACTTTCGTGGACTCTTACCCTCACTCAGTCACCAACCTTGACCTACAGTGGATCTGGGTCTTCCGTCAGTTCTCTCTCCTGGACCTTGCGAACCTGAACAGAGAGAGCTGCAGAAAGTTCCGTTAGTTTTTTCACATAATTATACATTACAATTTGTTGTACATCAAGAGCGGGCATATGACCTCCCTCCCTTGGTGGACCAGGCATGACTCTACCAGTCATTACCTCATGAGGAGAGAGATGGGTGCCTGACCCTGGTGAGGCTCTCATGGCCATCAACGCCAGGGGCAGGGCTTCGACCCATTTCAACTTCGACCCGGCACATATTTTAGCTATTTTGAATTTTAGCGTTTGACCTGCACGTTTCCACGAGACCTTGGGATTGTGGCCTATAAACAGACCCAAATTTAATGCCTTATTTCGCATCCTCTCCCGCTGTTGGAATTGCCTCTACCCACTTGGAAAACCTATCCACCATCACTAATAGGTATCGTTTCCCATTAACCATTAACCACACTATCCGCCCCCATGTCTGTGTAATCTATGTTAATGTCCTGAAAACATGCACTGGGTATGAGCCCATGGGTGTCTGATAGGGTTTCTTAGGATTGTAGCTACCATAAATGCTGCACTCGTCTCAAAATAAATCATCGTCATGAAATAAGTCAGTCATATATTTATGTGTGGATGCCAGCATATGTGTGAGACCCTTTGCAGGGTCTTTAGTTTGCCTTCGTGTGTGTGGCTATGTGCTTCTCGTAAAAGTTCTGGGTCCATCAGTGTGGACTACTCCATGGGCATAGGCTGAGTCTGTATAGATATTCAGTCTTTCCTTTTCCTCTGATGAGGGCCTGCGTCAATCCGATGATTTCATCTAATTGGGCAGGTGCTGGTTGAAGGATGTTGGCTGATTCAAGGGTAACGTGTGAGCCGTCTGGGCCTGCTGCACCACTTGGAGTAGTCAGGGGAGGTGAGAGAGGCAGCCGTGGAGAGGTCAGTTCCTTCTCTCGTGGTGATGATGGGCAGCTTCATTGCCAAGGGGGGTATTCTCCTGACATACCCTGGGACGGCGCCTGTTGTGGTGGGTAGGAGGCAAATGGCACTGGGTGGTTGTATGCAGGTTGTTCACTCTGAATTCTTGATTGCGGCTGTGGTTGTGGCTGAGGGGATATCCTGTAGCCACCCCTCCCTCTAGGTGGACTGTAGAAGGGCCTTCCTCCCCTGGGTGGGCGCTGAGGTTGAGACAGTGGATATGGGCAGTCCCTAGCGTAGTGACCGGGTGTCCTACAGTTGTAGCAAAACCCCCCTCTAGGCAGTCCTGGAATCCATTGTGGCTGGAATGCAACCTGTGGCCCCCCTTCATCATCTGGGTGACTGTCTTAGTGACTATATCAGTAATGTCTGTAGATGCCTCGGGGTGTGAATGAATTTTGAGAATAGGGAGGTGGCGCTGTAGCCTTCTCTTCCAGTGGTAGTGTCAGTGCCGGGTATAGAGAGGGCGAGGCTGATGGGGTGGTGGTGGTTGCCATGGGTGTTTTGTGTCCGGTGTTCGTGCCTTCTCTGACGTCAGCTGAGGGCTCAGTTACCACACCCATCATGTCTGGCTTTTTGTATGGGCGGACCCTTTTCATTTCGTCTAGCCCACGTCGCTATCCTCATCTCAGCCTCAACTCTCTCTCTATGCCTTGACCCTTCCTTTCTGAACAAGTGGTTCTTATTTCGCTCAGCCTCACTTTCCCTCCCTTCATTTACCGCTTCTCCTAGTTCTCTCTCCATAGCGATGAGTTGCTCTCTTAACGGGGCGACTCCACTAAGATAACCTGCCTGGGTCCATCTCAACTTCACTCCCTCCCATACTTTCTTAATCGATTTATATTCCTGTTTTCCCCCTGACCTTTCCTGTATTCTCTGATCCAAATAATCGTTGAATTTGAATTTGGGAATGGTAACAAAAGCCATGTTGTCGTTTAACTATGTCTGAGTTTAATAACTATCTTGGTGCACTTAGCCCGTCGCTTGCTCGAAACCAGCGATGTATTCTCGGTGCCAACACAGCCTTATCTCTTGTGTCTCACCCTCGTGCACAAAGAGTTTTGTAGAATTACTGTACTAAAATATAATTATTATAATAATAATAAAGAGATATTCGTGAGGCATTAAGCGTCTGGGGCAGTTTGTTAGAGTAATTCTACAGCTACACACACTTCTACTGCCTGGCTAAATGTTTTCATCTCCCTAACGTCTACCTGTTGGTTAATGACAGTGTATGCAAATGCCTTCTATAATGATTGTCAAATTAGTTCTATGCAATACCAACAGCACAAAAGGAATTGTTACTCGACACGGCGGTCGAAAAACTTCGCCCAAACTTTTGACTCGGCGGTCACTTCAGTACAGTTACACCACGGAGTCCCCAATCGATATTACCCGGTCTCACGAAACGGCCAATCAGTCACATCAATCTGGAGAGATCGGGTTTAATTCCTTCACTCCTAGTCCAAACTTAATCTATCAACTGATTCTCCTAGTGGGATGTCGACTCCACTAGTCCTAGTCCTGGTTATACTTTATCAATTAACAAAACATTTCATCATCACATACACATTAATTAACAAAACATTTCACTAAGTCATCAAATCCTCACTGTACACCTAGCTGAGCGCCACATCGACTAGTGTCAGGCTATATGGATAAGATTTTAACACTATATCACCGATTCATCAAATCCTCACTGTACACCTAGTAGATTCATATCTACTAGTGCCAGACTATCTGAATAAGATTCAACACTATATCTCTGAGTCATCAAATTAACCCTGTTGCCCAATGCTAACGTTATAAGCAGCCAGTTAACTTCATCTGGCTAGTGATTCTCGACCGGACCGGGTTATGTGTCGTGAAGCTAGCCACAATAAGGATTAGTGTCATTGACAGTGATGCAAATGAATACAAATAGTATAATTATGCCAAACTTTTATTTTGAAGGCTAACCGCAAAGTCCACTATTGTGGCTAATCCTTATTGTGGCTAGCTTCACATAGATGGGTCCGACCACCATTAATCAAATAAGAACTGTCTTATAAATTAGGGTTATTTTTGATGACACCTAGCTATGCTACTGAAACATGTGGTTTTGCTATGTTTTTGGGGAAGAACATTGTTTGCATCCATGAGCTAGCAAGCATTTTTTTTAATGATCAGCACTGTGCGAGACAACTTTACCAGCATCATAGCATACGTACCAATGAATCGTTGTGACATATGAAATAGGAACTACGTAAATTAATGAACATGTTAAATTATTGTGACGTACAGTCATATTCAGGTCCTGATTGGTCAACAAGCTTATTTGACACGTCAAATGGTGTGACCAATCAGGATCTGAATATGACTGCATGTCACAATAATTTAACGCGTTCATAAATGTTTTACACTATCACTTGAATTTCATGTCACAACAATTCATCGATATGTATCTTTTTTGACGTGCAAAGACCCAAACGGCGTTCCATATCAATCCTGGTTGAGAATGAAACGACTGAACAAATGAACGACACAGCAAGTAATTGAAATAAATGCGTTTTTATGATGTTTTACTGGTAATGGAGACATGCGTAAGTGCCATCAAAATAACTTTTTGGTCAGTTTATGTGTAACCTTTTATTTAACTAGGCAAGTCAGTTAAGAACAACAATGACGGCCTACCCCGGCCAAACCTGGACGACGCTGGGCCAATTGTGCACCGCCCTATGTGACCCCCAATCATGGCCGGATGTGATACAGCCTGGATTTGAACCAGAGACTGTAGTGACGCCTCTTGCACTGAGTTGCGGTGCCTTAGACCGCTGCATCCATGTTTGTGTGTGTTAACTATTTAACTGTACGAGAATGCTTAAAAGGCTGCTAAAATGTTAAATATTGGTTATCGGTATCAGGTTTTTTGGCAAGGAAAATGTTGCATATCAGTATCGGCCAAAAATGTCATGTCAGTGCATCACTAGTATAGTATAATGACCCTTTCCCATTTCTACCAGAAATCAAGGCTGTCCAAGGAGAGAAGAGAAAGCAAGAGCCTGACCAAGATGATTATGAGCAGAAAACGACAGCATATCAAGTTACCAACCCCTTCCCTCTCCACCCTGACACCCACCCTGCCTATGCCACGACTCTCTCCCAGCTTTGAGCCCGTCTAGGGTAGAGGTCGACCGATTAATCGGAATGGCCGATTAATTAGGGCCGATTTTCAAGTTTTCTCAAAAATCGGTATTTTTGGGCGCCGATTTTATATATTTTTATTTTATTAATTAATTTTATACCTTTTTATTTAACTAGGCAAGTCCGTTAAGAACACATTTTCAATGACGACCTAGGATCGGTGGGTTAACTGCCTTGTTCAGGGGCAGAACGGCAGATTTTCACCTTGTCAGCTCAGGGGATCCAATCTTGCAACCTTACAGTTAACTAGTCCAACGCAATAACGACCTGCCTCTCTCTCTCGTTGCACTCCACAAGGAGACTGCCTGTTACGCTAATGCAGTAAGCCAAGGTAAGTTGCTAGCTAGCATTAAACTTATCTTTATAAAAAACAATCAATCATAATCACTAATTAACTACACATGGTTGATGATATTACTAGATATTATCTAGTGTGTCCTGCGTTGTATATAATCTGACTGAGCATACAAGTATCTAAGTATCTGACTGAGCGGTGGTAGGCAGAAGCAGGCGTGTAAACATTAATTCAAACAGCACTTTCGGGCGTTTTGCCAGCAGCTCTTTGTTGTGCATCAAGCACTGCGCTGTTTATGACTTCAAGCCTATCAACTCCTGAGATGAGGCTGGTGTAACCGAAGTGAAATGGCTAGCTAGTTAGTGCGCGCTAATAGCATTTCAAACATCACTCGCTCTGAGCCTTCTAGTAGTTGTTCCCCTTGCTCTGCATAGGTAACGCTGCTTCGATGGTGGCTGTTGTTGTGTTGCTGGTTCGAGCCCAGGGAGGAACGAGGAGAGGGACGGAAGCTATACTGTTACACAGGCAATACTAAAGTACCTATAAGAACATCCAATAGTCAAAGGTTAATGAAATACAAATGGTATAGAGGGAAATAGTCCTATAATTCCTATAACTACAACCTAAAACATCTTACCTGGGAATATTGAAGACTCATGTTAAAAGGAACCACTAGGTTTCATATGTTCTCATGTTCTGAGCAAGGAACTGAAACTTTAGCCTTCTTACGTGGCACATATTGCACTTTTACTTTCTTCTCCAACACTTTGTTTTTGCATTATTTAAACCAAATTGAACATGTTTAATTATTTCCTTGAGGCTAAATAGATTATATTGATGTATTAAGTTAAAATAAGTGTTAATTCAGTATTGTTGTAATTGTCATTATTACAAATAAATAAACAGAAAATCGTCCGATTTAATCGGTATCGGCTTTTTCGGTCCTCCAATAATCTGTATCGGCGTTGAAAAATCCTAATCGGTCGACCTCTAGTCTAGGGCAAGGCTGTACCAGACGGTTGGTCAGAGTGGAGCTGCCTCCGCCCCATGGAATCCAGAGACATTCCCAAGGTTCTCAAGCAGCGCACTACTCCGCATTCCACAATTTCACTGTCAACTCCCCTTTATGTATACCTGTGTGAGGACTTCAGGATTGGTATTTCATTTTGGGTCTGCGCTTTTAATATTTTTGTTTGATGAATTATGAATACATTGTTAGGTTTATTTCTTACCCCTTTTCTTTATTTTTTTCCCCCAAAATAAAATTGCTACAGCAACTGTGCGACAAGCGAGCTATGATTTTGTGTGGCCGCCTGTTGCACAAATCAAGGTTATAGCTAAAAAAATGTTTACGTTTTGTGCTAGTGACAAGTCTAGAACTCATATTTATATCACACAATATGCACCAAATTCCTCAATGGATACACTAGTCACTCTACGAGATGACATGTTGCAGCTTATTTTATTTTGAATGAGAGGGAAGGTAAAAAGACTGCAATAGGAACAGGAGTTTCACTGCAACTCAAATTTTATGTCACATGCTTTGTAAAAAGGTGTAGACTAACAGTGAAATGCCTACTTGCAGGCCCTTCCCAACAATACAGAGAAAGGAAATCAAGTAAAGCATGTAATAAAAATAATAGCAGATGTACAATGAATAATGATAGCATGGCTATATACAAGAGGGACCAGTACCAAGTCTGTGCAGGGGTACGAGGTAGATGTGTCCATATAACTAGGAATAAAGTGACCGTAGCAGCAGTGTGGTGAGTCATGGTTCGTGCAAAAAGGGTTATTGCAGATAGACGGGGTAGCTATTTGGTTAACTACTTAGAATATGCAGAAATCGCACTGCCATTACATGGTTGCTAAAATTCTAGTTTGCCTAATTTCAGTTTGTGCCTAAACTCTGGACCACGAAGCCAGTTCCACTGTTTATTTTTCATTGTTCCCCTCTAATCAGGGACTGATTTAGACCTGGGACACCAGGTGGGTGCAATTCATTAACGGGTAGAACAGAAATCCAGCAGGTGCCGGACCTCAGGGTAAGAGATGAATACTACCTGTGTAGAGAATCATTGTACCATCTAAAACGCTGTGAAATATATTCTCAATAACCAGAGTTTTTTTCCAGCTGTTTGAAGCCGGTGTAAAAGACCACTAAAAACTTGACATGAAGCATAGAAATAGAACAGATCTACTGATTCTTAGACTTGCTTTCAATGAGCATGAAAGCTCTATAACCCACATTTCTATGTGAATTTGGTCAGGGCGCCCAAAAAGTTGCTTTGTAGCTTTAAGAACAATTTCCTCCTCAGCAGGGTGTTAGTCGGTAAAACATCAACTAGACAGTTATGAATGTGTAATTGGATCAAATATAATTTTGTTTGAATTCCCAATGCTGTGTAGAACTCAAACTGCTTTCATCACTGCCCTGTAAACCCATTCTTGTAAATTGGAGCTACATGATTGTCTGGGTCTGAGCTTTTTTCCCCCAATACCACTCACTTTCAGCTCCTCCAAGCTAATGTAGTCGTTTTGAGGGTTTATCCATAAGGCCTGGGTTTGAGAGCTCGACAAGACGTTGACCATTTCTGGGTATGTCTCACCTGTAACATAATACCCAGCTGTGCTGGGTGCAGAGGAACCAGGCTCTGGGGGTTGCTAGTCCTTTCTAGCTGTGCTGGGTGCAGAGGAACCAGGCTCTGGGGGGTGGCTAGTCCTTTCTAGCTGTGCTGGGTGCAGAGGAACCAGGCTCTGGGGGGGGTGGCTAGTCCTTTCTAGCTGTGCTGGGTGCAGAGGAACCAGGCTCTGGGGGGTGGCTAGTCCTTTCTAGCTGTGCTGGGTGCAGAGGAACCAGGCTCTGGGGGGTGGCTAGTCCTTTCTAGCTGTGCTGGGTGCAGAGGAACCAGGCTCTGGGGGTTGCTAGTCCTTTCTAGCTGTGCTGGGTGCAGAGGAACCAGGCTCTGGGGGGTGGCTAGTCCTCTTCTAGCTGTGCTGGGTGCAGAGGAACCAGGCTCTGGGGGTTGCTAGTCCTTTCTAGCTGTGCTGGGTGCAGAGGAACCAGGCTCTGGGGGGGGGTGGCTAGTCCTGAGGCCTTATCGATGTTCCAACGTTCATAGATAATAACCAGGGTTGCTATGAGCAACAATTCAACACCTCAGGAGTCAATGTCATTTGTCTTCTTCATAGCCTGGCATAGAGGAAAATAGATCATTCAATATATTTCAAATGTGACTCACATCTGATATTATTTTTAATTGTTAGATTCCTTGTCAGGTTCATCAATTAAGGACTCGGGTACTAGGGGAACCTGAATAATAGATGATCTATTACATCAACTTATCACAGATGCCTAACATGAATAATTCACCAAAAATTGTCATTCTTTCACAACTGTTGCAATACAAAACATTTAAACATTTTAAACATTGGTATGTTTAAAGATAGTAGAAAGAGAAATATCAGTGTTCATTCACCTTGACTTATTCCACATTGTGTTACAGCTTGAATTCAAATTGGATTAAATCATGTTTTCCCTTCACCCATCTACACACAATACCCCATAATGACCAAGTGAAAAGAAGTTTAGAAATGTTTGCAAATTTATTGAAAATGAAATACTTGTAGAAACACCCCCGTTGATCGTTGCTAAACAAACATTTTCAGGTATTTACATAGTTTGGACTTAAATCAAACCAGGGCTGCGTTCAGTACAGAAAAAAACATGACAAGGCTGAAGAAATTTGGTTTGACCCCTAATACCCTCAATCTTCTACAGATGCACCATTGAGAGCATCCTGTCCGACTGCATCACCGCCTGGTATGGCAATTGCACAGTTCGCAACCGCAAGGCTCTCCAGAGGGTGATGAGGTTAGCCCAACGCATCACCAGGGGGCACACGGTCTACCCTCCAGGACATTAACAGCACCCAGTGTCACAGGCCAAGAGATCATCAAGGACCCGAGCCACGGCCTGTTCAATCCGCTACCATCTAGAAGGCGAAGACAGTGCTGGGAACGAGAGACTGAAAAACAACTTCCATCTCCAGACCATCAGACTGTTACTCAGTCACCACTAGCTGGCCTCCGTCCAGTACCCTGCCCTGAACTTAGTCACTGTTACTAGCTGGCCTCCGTCCAGTACCCTGCCCTGAACTTAGTCACTGTTACTAGCTGGCCTCCGTCCAGTACCCTGCCCTGAACTTAGTCACTGTTACTAGCTGGCCTCCGTCCAGTACCCTGCCCTGAACTTAGTCACTGTTACTAGCTGGCCTCCGTCCAGTACCCTGCCCTGAACTTAGTCACTGTTACTAGCTGGCCTCCGTCCAGTACCCTGCCCTGAACTTAGTCACTGTTACTAGCTGGCCTCCGTCCAGTACCCTGCCCTGAACTTAGTCACTGTTACTAGCTGGCCTCCGTCCAGTACCCTGCCCTGAACTTAGTCACTGTTACTAGCTGACTACCACCTGATACTCAACCCTGCACATTAGAGACTGCTGCCCTATGTACATAGTCATTCAACACTGGTCACTTTAATAATGTTTACATACTGTTTTACCCACTTCATATGTATATACTATATTCTAGTCAAGGCTCATCCTATGTAACTACTATTGGAGAGGGAAGGAGTTGGTAACGCTATGCTTTTGTTTTTTGCTCTTATTCATCATCGTCGTCAGGCTCTCGCTTTCTCTTCTCTCCTTGGACAGCCTTGACTTCTGGGAGAAATGGGAAAGGGTTATTATACTATATGATACTGTACTTAGTAAAGTATCCAAACGTGAAACATGAGCTTGTGACAAAAAGTATGAAAATTACATACCATCGTCAACTTCATCATCAATGCAGAGGTCTTCCTCCTGGAGAGAAGTGACAGAGCAGGTCAGCATCCACAGAGCTCTCAAACTATACCCCACATTAAACTATACCCCACATTAAACTATACCCCACATTAAACTATACCCCACATTAAACTATACCCCACATTAAACTATACCCCACATTAAACTATTGAGTCACAAACAAACCAAAAAAGGTTTTACCTCCTCCTCCTCTCCTACTACTCCCTCTTCATCACAGTCCTTGTCAAAGTGTTCCTCCTTTCCATCCTCATTCCCTTCTAAAATTAAAAAAAATATATATATATCACATCCATTGTCAGTCACACAGATACATGCTGACAAACCCTACCAAATACACAATAGAATTCCCTTGAATGACAAAACACCCACGATGTACTAATCTGGATTGTAATATATAATATGCCATTTAGCAGATGCTTTTATCCAAAGCGACTTAGTCATGCAAGCATACATTTTATGTATGTGTGGTCCCGCGAATCAAACCCACTATCCTAACTTTGCAAATGCCATGAGCTACAGAACACCCCCATTCCACTCACATCTGCACTTCCTCGTATTCCTGCAACAAGAAAACTAAATGGCTGCCCACCCTCATCGTCGTCACCGTCGACCTCTCCGTCCGAGTCGGATGCCTCTCGGTCCTCCACGTCGTACCCGTCCAGGTAGGTGAGCTGAGGGAGCAGCTTGAACACACTCTCCCTGTAGTCGTTCAGGTTGGTCACCTCACAGTTGAACAAGTCTAGAGACTTCAGGCTGTCCAGCTTTTTCTGTGGGACCAAATGGGTTAGGGGATTTAGGGGGTGAACAACACTGCCTGAATAAAATCTCTCATTAGATTTTATAGCAGAGTGCCACATCAAATGATCACATATTTAGCAGATGTTATTGCGGGTGTAGTGAAATGCTTGTGTTCCTAGCTCCAACAGTACAGCAGTATATAACAATTCACAAATCTAAAAGTAAAATAATGGAATTAAGAAATCTATAAATATTAGGACGAGCAATGTCGGAGTGGCATTGACTAAAATACAGTAGAATTTAATACAATATACACAAACACACACGCGAGATGAGTAAAGCAGTATGTAAACGTTATTAAAGTGACTAGTGTTCCATTATTGAAGTGACCAGTGATTTCATGTCTATGTATATAGGGCAGCAGCCTCTAAGGTGCAGGGTTGAGTAACCGGGTGGTAGCCGGCTAGTGATGACTATTTAACCGTCTGATGGCCTTGAGATAGAAGCTGCTTTTCAGTCTCTCGGTCCCAGCTTTCATGCACCTGTACTGACCTTGCCTTCTGGATGATAGAGGGGTGAACAGGCTGTGGCTCGGGTGGTTGATGTCCTTGATCTTTTTGGCCTTCCTGTGACATCGGGTGCTGTAGGTGTCGTGGAGGCCAGGCAGATTGCCCCCGGTGATGCATTGGGCAGACCGCACCACCCTCTGAAGAGCCCTATGGTTGCGGTCAGTGCAGTTGCCGTACCAGGCGGTGATACAGCCCAACAGGATGCTCTCAATTGTGCATCTGTAAAAGTTTATGGGGGTCTTAGGGGCCAAGCCGAACTTCTTCAGCCTCCTGAGGTTGAAGAGGCGCTGTTGCGAATTCTTCACCTCGCGGTCTTTGTGGGTGGACCATTTCAGATTGTCAGTGATGTGTAGGCCAAGGAACTTGAAGCTTTCCACCTTCTCCACTGCGGCCCCGTCGATGTAGATAGGGGCGTTCTCCCGAAGTCAACGATCAGCTCCTTTGTTTTGGTAGGTATTTTCATTATTAAAACATACAATTAACTATATGGAGGGGAAAGTACACTGTGCATTCAGCACCACGGACAGAACTCTTGTTAACAGGTATGCACAAAAACAGAAGAAAGTTAAAGCGCTCAACATTACATTTAAACTACTGTGTGAGGAGTGAAGTCTGATGGGCATTGACTAGAGCAGTGAAGTCAGGTATAGTTTCTGACGTCACTATGTGCAGGATTGCTGAAAGGTGGGAGTTAGTAAGAGATGATCTGTGCCTTGACTTGTTATATTTCATCACTGAAACGACTTGATTAGTGTAGTGTCAACAACGCAGACACTGCCAGCTAGCCTACATAGTCAACAACGCAGCCTCTGCCAGCTAGCCTACTTCAGCAGTACTGTATCATTTTAATCATTTTAGTCAATAAGATTCTTGCTACGTAAGCTTAACTTTCTGAACACTCGAGACGTGTAGTCCACTTGTCATTCCAATCTCCTTTGCATTAGCGTAGCCTCTTGTGTAGCCTGTCAACTATGTGTCTGTCTATCCCTGTTCTCTCCTCTCTGCACAGACCATACAAACGCTCCACACCGCGTGGCCGCGGCCACCCTAATCTGGTGGTCCCAGCGCGCACGACCCACGTGGAGTTCCAGGTCTCCGGTAGCCTCTGGAACTGCCGATCTGAGGCCAACAAGGCAGAGTTCATCTCAGCCTATGCCTCCCTCCAGTCCCTCGACTTCTTGGCACTGACGGAAACATGGATCACCACAGACAACACTGCTACTCCTACTGCTCTCTCTTCGTCTGCCCACGTGTTCTCGCACACCCCGAGAGCTTCTGGTCAGCGGGGTGGTGGCACCGGGATCCTCATCTCTCCCAAGTGGTCATTCTCTCTTTCTCCCCTTACCCATCTGTCTATCACCTCCTTTGAATTCCATGCTGTCACAGTTACCAGCCCTTTCAAGCTTAACATCCTTATCATTTATCGCCCTCCAGGTTCCCTCGGAGAGTTAATCAATGAGCTTGATGCCTTGATAAGCTCCTTTCCTGAGGACGGCTCACCTCTCACAGTTCTGGGCGACTTTAACCTCCCCACGTCTACCTTTGACTCATTCCTCTCTGCCTCCTTCTTTCCACTCCTCTCCTCTTTTGACCTCACCCTCTCACCTTCCCCCTACTCACAAGGCAGGAAATACGCTCGACCTCATCTTTACTAGATGCTGTTCTTCCACTAACCTCATTGCAACTCCCCTCCAAGTCTCCGACCACTACCTTGTATCCTTCTCCCTCTCGCTCTCATCCAACACTTCCCACACTGCCCCTACTCGGATGGTATCGCGCCGTCCCAACCTTCGCTCTCTCTCCCCCGCTACTCTCTCCTCTTCCATCCTATCATCTCTTCCCTCTGCTCAAACCTTCTCCAACCTATCTCCTGATTCTGCCTCCTCAACCCTCCTCTCCTCCCTTTCTGCATCCTTTGACTCTCTAGGTCCCCTATCCTCCAGGCCGGCTCGGTCCTCCCCTCCCGCTCCGTGGCTCAACGACTCATTGCGAGCTCACAGAACAGGGCTCCGGGCAGCCGAGCGGAAATGGAGGAAAACTCGCCTCCCTGCGGACCTGACATCCTTTCACTCCCTCCTCTCTACATTTTCCTCTTCTCTCTCTGCTGCTAAAGCCACTTTCTACCACTCTAAATTCCAAGCATCTGCCTCTAACCCTAGGAAGCTCTTTGCAACCTTCTCCTCCCTCCTGAATCCTCCCCCCCTCCTCCCTCTCTGCAGATGACTTCGTCAACCATTTTGAAAAGAAGGTCGACGACATCCGATCCTCGTTTGCTAAGTCAAACGACACCGCTGGTTCTGCTCACACTGCCCTACCCTGTGCTCTGACCTCTTTCTCCCCCTCTCTCCAGATGAAATCTCGCGTCTTGTGACGGCCGGCCGCCCAACAACCTGCCCGCTTGACCCTATCCCCTCCTCTCTTCTCCAGACCATTTCCGGAGACCTTCTCCCTTACCTCACCTCGCTCATCAACTCATCCCTGACCGCTGGCTACGTCCCTTCAGTCTTCAAGAGAGCGAGAATTGCACCCCTTCTGAAAAAACCTACACTCGATCCCTCCGATGTCAACAACTACAGACCAGTATCCCTTCTTTCTTTTCTCTCCAAAACTCTTGAACGTGCCGTCCTTGGCCAGCTCTCCCGCTATCTCTCTCAGAATGACCTTCTTGATCCAAATCAGTCAGGTTTCAAGACTAGTCATTCAACTGAGACTGCTCTTCTCTGTATCACGGAGGCGCTCCGCACTGCTAAAGCTAACTCTCTCTCCTCTGCTCTCATCCTTCTAGACCTATCGGCTGCCTTCGATACTGTGAACCATCAGATCCTCCTCTCCACCCTCTCCGAGTTGGGCATCTCCGGCGCGGCCCACGCTTGGATTGCGTCCTACCTGACAGGTCGCTCCTACCAGGTGGCGTGGCGAGAATCCGTCTCCACACCACCTGCTCTCACCACTGGTGTCCCCCAGGGCTCTGTTCTAGGCCCTCTCCTATTCTCGCTATACACCAAGTCACTTGGCTCTGTCATAACCTCACATGGTCTCTCCTATCATTGCTATGCAGACGACACACAATTAATCTTCTCCTTTCCCCCTTCTGATGATCAGGTGGCGAATCGCATCTCTGCATGTCTGGCAGACATATCAGTGTGGATGACGGATCACCACCTCAAGCTGAACCTCGGCAAGACGGAGCTGCTCTTCCTCCCGGGGAAGGACTGCCCGTTCCATGATCTCGCCATCACGGTTGACAACTCCATTGTGTCCTCCTCCCAGAGCGCTAAGAACCTTGGCGTGATCCTGGACAACACCCTGTCGTTCTCAAATAACATCAAGGCGGTGGCCCGTTCCTGTAGGTTCATGCTCTACAACATCCGCAGAGTACGACCCTGCCTCACACAGGAAGCGGCGCAGGTCCTAATCCAGGCACTCGTCATCTCCCGTCTGGATTACTGCAACTCGCTGTTGGCTGGGCTCCCTGCCTGTGCCATTAAACCCCTACAACTCATCCAGAACGCCGCAGCCCGTCTGGTGTTCAACCTTCCCAAGTTCTCTCACATCACCCCGCTCCTCCGCTCTCTCCACTGGCTTCCAGTTGAAGCTCGCATCCGCTACAAGACCATGGTGCTTGCCTACGGAGCTGTGAGGGGAACGGCACCTCAGTACCTCCAGGCTCTGATCAGGCCCTACACCCAAACAAGGGCACTGCGTTCATCCACCTCTGGCCTGCTCGCCTCCCTACCACTGAGGAAGTACAGTTCCCGCTCAGCCCAGTCAAAACTGTTCGCTGCTCTGGCCCCCCAATGGTGGAACAAACTCCCTCACGACGCCAGGACAGCGGAGTCAATCACCACCTTCCGGAGACACCTGAAACCCCACCTCTTTAAGGAATACCTAGGATAGGATAAAGTAATCCCTCTCACCCCCCCCTTAAAAGATTTAGATGCACTACTGTTCCACTGGATGTCATAAGGTGAATGCACCAATTTGTAAGTCGCTCTGGATAAGAGCGTCTGCTAAATGACTTAAATGTAATGTAAATGTAATGTCTGTTTACATACATATGTTCTGCGTTATATTGGCATCGAACATGTCACCCTCCCTAGGAGAGGGCGTGACCTTGATAATTTATTGTTAAAACGAGAGACTGCCTGGCACTTTAATTTAAAGACCCTTGCTCCCTTCGGTCTCAACGTAGACTTTGATCTGAAGCCATTCTTGTGACTTTACCATTGTAATTGTTTGTAAGCTTGTGTAGTCTAAAATGAATCTATTATCCTATGCTATCCATTTGTTTTTTGTATGCCGTTTTAATATTTGAGAATTAACCAATGATATTAGGCCACTCTTGGCCATGATTACAGACACCTGTGTCTTTTGACACAATATAAAAACGAGTCATCCCACAGTGTTTGTAATTATACCCTGATGAAGACAGCTTGGCTGTCGAAACGTTGGATATTAAATGTTTGCATCTGAGCTCCTAGAGTGTGCGGCTCTCCTTTATTTTCAAGTTTACTCCGATAGCCAGCACCTCACCTAAATAGGTGTGCGTTTCTTTTTCTTCTAGACACATACATAGGTTGACCTAAAGAGTACAAACATCTTCTGAGCAGGACTCCTCATCTTTGGAAAGTTTTGTTCGAGACATACATAGAACTTTGTCAGTGACATTACAGAACTATTCAAAACAATCACTGCATCAGACTAAAGTTCAATAATCTCAAGTTGCAGGTCAGTGGGAGCGTTATCCACATTGAAGGTGAAAGGAAACTAACAGCATGCCATTTTCCAACACTTTGAAATCCTCAAAACGATGAGAACGCACCGTTCAAAGCACGCAGCAGCGATGTATACTTCTCCCCGCTGGTCATCTGATAGAGAACAGACTAGACTGGTGAGTTGTTGTCATCTGATAGAAACAGACTAGTAGTGTAGGAAGGTGGGTGAGATTGTTGTCATCTGATAGGGAACAGACTGAGTGTCGGAAGGTGGGTGAGATCTGATAGAGAACAGACTAGTAGTGTCGGAAGGTGGGTGAGATTGTTGTCATCTGATAGGGAACAGACTAGTAGTGTCGGAAGGTGGGTGAGATTGGGTTTGTCATCTGATAGAAACAGACTAGTAGTGTCGGAAGGTGGGTGAGATTGTTGTCATCTGATAGAGTAGTGTCGGAAGGTTGAGATTGTTGTCATCTGATAGAGAACAGACTAGTAGTGTCGGAAGGTGGGTGAGATTGTTGTCATCTGATAGGGAACAGACTAGTAGTGTCGGAAGGTGGGTGAGATTGTTGTCATCTGATAGGGAACAGACTAGTAGTGTCGGAAGGTGGGTGAGATTGTTGTCATCTGATAGAGAACAGACTAGTAGTGTCGGAAGGTGGGTGAGATTGTTGTCATCTGATAGAGAACAGACTAGTAGTGTCGGAAGGTGGGTGAGATTGTTGTCATCTGATAGGGAACAGACTAGTAGTGTCGGAAGGTGGGTGAGATTGTTGTCATCTGATAGAGAACAGACTAAGGTAGTCTGATAGAGAACAGACTAGTAGGCCGGAAGGTGGGTGAGATTGTTGTCGGAAGGTGGGTGAGATTGTTGTCATCTGATAGGGAACAGACTAGTAGTGTCGGAAGGTGGGTGAGATTGTTGGCTTCTACTTGGCGTGTCAGGAGGAGTAATTTTCCCTTGAAGGTTTTGATCAGGCTGTACATCTGATGTGTAAAAAGGCCCTTCTCTTGTAGTTTGGAATTCAGTTCATTCATGAGGGCCATGATGTCCACGGTGAAGGCAAAAAAAGAAATCTGCCAACCATTCTTTATCTTGCAGTTGAGGGAAATCCACATTTTCCCTTCACTTGCAAAAACTCAGCAATCTCTGACTTCAAGTCCCACACCCTTTTAAGCACCTTGGCCAAACTCAGCCATCTCACATTTGTCTGGTAGGTGAGATCTGCATGACCCTTCCAACAGCGAGACAAACCGCCTGTGGTTTAAAGATTTTGTGCTTATGATTTTTGCTCTTACTTTAGTGACTTTATCCACAACACAGCTCATTTTCAGTACACATTTACAGAGCACCTCTTGATGAATAATTCAATGCAGGAAAATAATTTTCTGATCTGGGTTCAGCTCAGCTACTTGATCTTATATCCTTTTCAAAAGGCCAAAGTTTTCTCCTGTCAAGTTTGGGCACCATCAGTGGTCACACTGGAGAACTTTTCAAAACGCAGTCCCAGCTTTGCCACACACTTATTAACCTCCCCCAATAAACCTTTCCCTGTGGTTGTCGTCTTCATTGACTGCACTAAAGCAAGCTCCTCTGTAGTCTGGGGTTATGCCTCGTAAGAATATCAACAACTGTGCCATGTCACATGCATCACTGCTCTCATCCAGGGCCAAGGAGAAATCCTTTACTGTGTCTTTCAACTGTTGTTCCTTATTCTCTGTGACGTCCTCAACACGCCGTGTCACTGTTCGTCTTGACAGGGAAACATTTTCAAACAGCTCTTTCTTGTCGGGGCAAAGTATTGCTGCAGAGTCAATTAAACATTCTTCAATGAATTCACCCTCAGCGAATGGCTTGCTATGTTTAGCAATTTTGTGGGACAGTACATAGCTAGCTCTCGTAATTCTGTCATTTGCTGAATGCAGTTTTGTGAAAAGTCCTTGCTGCTTTTGCAACTGACAAAGCAACTCTTTCGATGCACTTGCCCACTGCTCAGAAAACATATTCCTATATTTCTCTGCATGCTTTGTCTGGAAGTGTCAGAACAAGTTGTAGTCTTTCAGGACAGCGATCCACTCTTTGCATACAGCTTTTCCTGATACCTCAATAAATAAACATTTCGATGTCCACTCTTGCTGGAACACCCTACATTCATTGTCTACTTTCCTTTTCTTTGAAAAACTAATTTTTGCACAATTTCTAGCTAGCCAACAGGACGCGTGTGTCAGCCTGTCAGTCACGTTCTGTCCTCGTGCAGTTGTTATTTATACATACCGGTACCTTCAAAATAAATGTCCCACAAGCGCTGGGAGTTAAATCATTACGCAAAGGATTGTATTCATTGGGCTTTTAATTTGAATAACAAACACATTTTTCAAAACTTTCCTATTGCAAATTCTTTGTGATCCGAACATGATTCCACGGGACGTATTGAATCAGGTTGCGGGCCGCATACGGCCCCCGGGTCGGCCTTTGCACAGGCCTGGTCTAGGGTGTAAGGTAGAGGTGATATGATCCTTAACCAGCCTCTCAAAGCACTTCATGATGACAGAAGTGAGTGCTACGGGTCGATAGTTATTTAGTTCAGTTACCTTCGCTTTCTTGGGAACAGGACCAATGGTGGACATCTTGAAGCAAGTGGGGACAGCAGACTGGGATAGGGAGAGATTGAATGGGTCCGTAAACACTCCAGCCAGCTGCTATGTGCATGCTCTGAGGACGCAGCTAGGGATGCCGTCTGGGCCGACAGTCTTGCGAGGATTAACATGCTTAAATGTCTTACTCACCTCAGCCAACGGAGAAGGAGAGCCCACAATCCTTGGGAGCGAGCCGCGTCGGTGGCACCGTGTTATCCTCAAAGCAGGCGATGGCGGTGTTTAGCTTGTCGGGGAGCAAGTAGTCAGTGTCCGAAGTGGGTGGTTTTCCTTTTGTAATCCGTGATTGTCTGTAGACCCTGCCACATATGGCTCGTGCCTGAGCCATTGAATTGCGACTCCACTGTCTCTGTACTGATGTTTTGCCTGTTTGATTGCCTTACGGAGGGAATAACTACACTGTTTTTATTCAACCATATTCCCAATCATCTTGCCATGGTTAAATTCAGTGGTTTGCGCTTTCAGTTTTGCGTGAATGCTGCCATCTATCCACGGTTTCTGTTTAGGTTTTAATCGTCACCGCGGGAACAACATCCCCAATACACTTAATGATGAACTCAGCCACCGTGTCTGTGTATACGTCAAATGTTATTCTCAGAGGCTACCCGGAACATTTCCCAGTCTGCGTGATCAAAACAATCTTGAAGCATGGATTCTGATTGGTCTGACCAGCGTTGAATAGACCTTAAAACAGGTACTTCCTGTTTGAGTTTCTGCCTCCTAGGAAGGAATGGAGTCGATCTGATTTGCCGAAGGGAGGGCCTTGTAGAAATTGCGAAAGGGCGAGTAGCAGTGGTCTAGTGTTTTTCCGAAGCGAGTACTACAGTCAATGTGTTGATAGAACTTTGGTACCGATTTGCTCAAATTTGCTTTGTTAAAATCCAGTTACAATAAATGCGGCCTCGGGATGTAGTTTCCAGTTTGTGGTATCGGCTTGAGGGTGAATATACGCGGCTGGGACTATAAACGAAGAGAATTATCTTGGGAGGTAATACAGTTGGCATTTGATTGAGGTATTCTAGGTCGGGTGAACAAAAGGACTTGAGTATCTATGTTATCACATACACACCATGAGTAGTTAATCATGAAACGTACACCATCGACTCTTCTTCCCGGAGAGTTCTTTATTCCTGTCTGCACGATGAACTGAGAACCCAGCTGGCAGTATGGACAGGGACAGTATATCCCAAGAGAGCCATGATTCCGTGATGTCTCTCTGGAAGGAGATCCTCACCCTGAGCTCGTCTACTTTATTGTCCAGAGACTGAACATTAGCGAGTAATATACTCAGAAGCGGTGAATGGTGTGCACGCCTCATGAGTCGGACTAGAAGTCCACTCCGAATACCTCTTCTCCGCCGGTAGTGTCTTGGAGCAGCCTCTGGGATAACTTAAATTGCCCTGGTGGGTACGAGCAAAGGATCAAATTTGGGAAAGTCGTATTCCTGGTCGTAATGCTGGTGAGTGACCGCTGCGCTGTTATCCAAAAGTTATTTCAGGTTGTATGTATTAACAACTTTCTGGGCTAATGACAAAATACTGCAAAGTTGCTTAGGAGCTAGAAGCAGAGCTGCCGTGTCTGTCAGCATTAACTTTACTATCATAGGGAAACAATCACCACACTGCCAACTAGGTCTATGGTCAAAACTCTAAAAAGGGAAAAGTGTCATTTGAGACAGCGAGATTGTGTCGCACTGTATTGTGCTCTACCGGGAGTTGTGTACCTACCAAAGATTCCAACGTGCTGATGTCTTTCAGTTTGTTTCCGCTTAGATTTAGATGTGTGAGGTTGGGGAGTTTCTCTGCTAGCACGTCAAGGCCACCAGAGATTCTGTTGTCGCTGAGTTCCAACTGCAACATAATGTGAAGATATCAGTCACTTCTGTACAAAAACACCAAAGCAAGTAACAGCCTTTCAGAAAATAATGACTACGTCCCAAATGGAACCCTATTCCTTACATACTACTTTAGACCAGGGCCCTCAAAAGGTAGTGCATTATACAAGTGCCATTAGAAATGTAGTCAATGGCTTTTTTTTACCCCTTCTCAAAACTTTACCTTCTTGAGTTTCTCAAGTTTGGGAAGATTGGAAGCAGAGATTAAACCAACGTTTATCAAACTGAGGAATTCCAGACTGACAAATTCTGCTGTGAGGCCTTCGATTTTTCCTTCATTTGAGCTACAGTTGTCAAGGACAAGTTCCCGTACCTATAAGGGATAAAAAAAATGTAATTCAAAGACAGAATATGTTTTAATGTTTGCGTACATTGTTTACAGCTGCACTACAAACACTCTAAATTGAGAATACACACATTCAAATGTAACTTTATGCATATAATAATTTGGTGAGGGCTTATATTTGTCCTATTTTCCACATATTAGTGTGTATTAATACACATGTATGAATTGGAATTATTATTTTTGCATATCCCCCTCGCCCCGAGACATCCTTGGAGAGTCAGGTCACGGCCAAGGTCTGCCATCATCAATGTCGACCGTGGAGCAATTGGGGTTAAGTGCCTTGCTCAAGGGCACATCCACAGATTTTTCCCTTTGTCAGCTCGAGGATTCAAACTAGCGGCCTTTGGGTTACTTGCCCAATGCCCTTACAGCTGGTCTACCTGCCACCCATTATGCAAAAGTGTCGTGGAAAACATGTTTAGAATGGTCACATTTCGGCAACTATAAGTTGCTGCATCAATACTTCTTTATTTGAATCCATAACAAAGCTTGAATCTAAACTTCATGATGAAAAAAAAGGTCAATACACAAAATATGGACTTCAATGCTGTGTGGTTATTATTCCAATGATGGTTTTCCTGACTTTTGTATGAACAGCTGCAACTCTCAGTTCATAGCTACAAAATGTTACATCACTAATATTCAGGGTCAGTCGTTGCTCAATCAAAAGCTTGATAAAAAGGTTGAAGAAAGTTAACGTTGAACGTCAAACGATCATGATTTGCACACAGACAAAGTCAAACATTGAGAAGGCAATAAAAGTTTTTGGTTGCATAATGTTTTTGTCGAGGCACCGCGGTTGTTTCTTTAAACCAGCTGCCGCGAGGAAGAACCGCACAATGCGGTTCTACCTTCACTTGGCCCGCTGTTCAGTCACTAATGACACATGCAATGCTTTTTGTTAGCAATCCATTTAAGGGCTTCATTGGCATGGGAAACATGTTAACATTGCCAAAGCAAGTGAAATATATAATAAACAAAAGTGATAAACAATATCAAATGAACAGTAAATATTACTCACAAAAGTTCCAAAGGAATAGAGACATTTCAAAGGTCATATTATGGCAATATACAGTGTTGTAGCGATGTGAAAATAGTTAATAGTCAAAGGGAAAATAAACACATGGGTTGTATTTACAATGGTGTTTGTTCTTCACTGGTTGCCTTTTCTTGTGGCAACAGGTCATAAATCGTGTAACTTTGATGGCACACTGTGGTATTTCACCCAATACATATGAGAGTTTTTTTTAATTTCACCTTTATTTAACCAGGTAGGCCAGTTGAGATCAAGTTCTCATTTAAAACTGCGACCTGGCCAAGATAAAGCAAAGCAGTGCGACAAAAACAACAGAGTTACACATAAACAAACGTACAGCCAATAACACAATAGAAAATCTGTATACAGTGAGAGCAAATTAATTAAGGAGGTAAGGCAATAAATAGGCCATAGTGGCAAAATAATTACAATTTAGCAAATTAACACTGGAGTGATAGATGTGCAGATGAGGATGTGCAAGTGGAAATACTGGTGTGCAAAAGAGCAGAAAAAAAATAAACATGTATATATATATATATATATATATATATATATACACACACACACACACTGCTCAAAAAAATAAAGGGAACACTTAAACACAATGTAACTCCAAGTCAATCACACTTCTGTGAAATCAAACTGTCCACTTAGGAAGCAACACTGATTGACAATAAATTTCACATGCTGTTGTGCAAATGGAATAGACAACAGGTGGAAATTATAGGCAATTAGCAAGACACCCCCAATAAAGGAGTGGTTCTGCAGGTGGTGACCACAGACCACTTCTCAGTTCCTATGCTTCCTGGCTGATGTTTTGGTCACTTTTGAATGCTGGCGGTGCTTTCACTCTAGTGGTAGCATGAGACGGAGTCTACAACCCACACAAGTGGCTCAGGTAGTGCAGCTCATCCAGGATGGAACATCAATGCGAGCTGTAGCAAGAAGGTTTGCTGTGTCTGTCAGCTTAGTGTCCAGAGCATGGAGGCGCTACCAGGAGACAGACCAGTACATCAGGAGACGTGGAGGAGGCCGTAGGAGGGCAACAACCCAGCAGCAGGACCCCTACCTCTGCCTTTGTGCAAGGAGGAGCACTGCCAGAGCCCTGCAAAATGACCTCCAGCAGGCCACAAATGTGCATGTGTCTGCTCAAACGGTCAGAAACAGACTCCATGAGGGTGGTATGAGGGCCCGACGTCCACAGGTGGGGGTTGTGCTTACAGCCAAACACTGTGCAGGACGTTTGGCATTTGCCAGAGAACACCAAGATTAGCAAATACGCCACTGGTGCCCTGTGCTCTTCACAGATGAAAGCAGGTTCACATGTGTTATTTTAGTGTTCCCTTTATTTTTACTGCTCAAAAAAATAAATATATATATGGGGATGAGGTAGGTAGTTGGGTGGGCTATTTACAGATGGGCTGTGTACAGCGGCAGCGATCGGTAAGCTGCTATGACAGCCGATGCTTGAAGTTTGTGAGGGAGATAAGTCTCCAACTTCAGTGATTTTTGCAATTCGTTCCAGTCATTGGCAGCAGAGAACTGGAAGGTAAAGGCGGCCAAAGTAGGTGTTGGCTTTGGGGAAGAGCAGTGAAATATACCTGCTGGAGCGCGTGTTACAGGTGGGTGTTTCTATGGTGACCATTGAGCTAAGGCGGAGCTTTACCTAGCAAAGACTTGTAGATGACCTGGAGCCAGTAGGTTTGGCGACAAATATGTAGTGAGTACTTTTTACAGCACTGCTGACATCAAACGGTGTCTCCTGGAGATTACAGGCAGCTGACGTGGTAAAGAGGTCAATCAATCCAACCAAAACAAACAAAGGCATTGCCATGGAAACGCGTGAGTGAAAGGAGAGTGAAGGAAGATCCCGAATCTCCTCGTCCCCCAGCAAAATAGCCTATATTTAGGATATTATTTATGTGTATTTCACACTATACTGTGTGTCGAGGTAAAACTTGGAGTATAATGCTTGTATGGATGTCAACCAACACATGCATTACAGTTAAAAACGACTGACTACCACGATTTCTGTATACTAACTACGCTACCCAGTTTAAAGGAAAGGGAGTTAGAATTTGGCAGTCACTTCTAAACCTGAAAAGGGGCAACTTCTAAATGTTATGCAGCGAAAACAACCAACTATATTAAAATCGGACTTAACCACTGTGGGCCAGTTACAATAAATAAATCATGACGGATTTGACGACTTTCCACTTAGTTAGATCAGATTTGTTGAATGTGCGCCAATCTGGTCAATGACAATAGAACAGTCTACATTCTATTGCCTCCTTACCGTATCTACACAGGCGATGTTTTTCCACTCCTCATTTGCACGACGTGGTCGTCTGCTGCTGTAGCCCATCCGTGACAAGGATCGCCGAGTTGTGCGTTCCGAGATGCCGTTCTGCGCACCACTGTTGTACTGCGCTGTTATTTGTCTGTTTGTGGCCCGCCTGTTAGCTTTCACGATTCTTTCCATTCTCATTCTACCTCTCTCATCAACTAGTTGTTTTCGCCCACAGGACTGCCGCTGACTGGATGTTTTTTGTGTGTCACACCATTCTCGGTAAACCCTAGAAACTGTTGTGCGTGAAAAGCCCAGGAGGGCGGCCGTTTCTGAGACACTTGATCCGGCGCGCCTGGCACCTACGATCATACCACGCTCAAAGTCCCTTAGGTCACTCGTTTTACCCATTGTTACGTTCAATCGAGCAGTATAGCTGGTTGCTTGCCTGCCTGTCTGCTTTATATAGCAGGCCACGTGACTCACTGTCTGTAGGAGCGATCCATTTTCGGGAATGGGGTGGTGTAACTTGGGCTGGAGCGGTCTACTTCTTCTTCGATGGGGTTTAAGGTTTAACCGCGGTTGGCATCCAACGTTAACGGTGCATTACCGCCACCAGCTGGACGGGGTATTAAATAAGAAACTATAAAAACATTCCGGTGTTGTGCCGAAAAGCCCCCCTTGCCAGAATTCTCCACCCCTCTTCGCGTGGACGCGCACGCACTCAATTCTTCATTACTGTGACTTGCTTGAACGCGCACTCACTCAATTCTTCATTGCTGCGACTTGCTTGTTAGTTGAAATTTCTGATCACGTTCGGCTCCGTTTCATTTAATGTTTTATGTCGGTTTGATAGCTGGGGAGGCACTAGTAATGTCTGCAGTTTTCGGTTTGGCTATTTGTCCACATGAGCTACCAAAATGATTCTGAAGTATGCCAGGCCTTGCACTCGCAAAATGTTACTTTTTAAATGTATTTTTATTTCACCTTTATTTAACCAGGTAGGCCAGTTGAGAACAAGTTCTCATTTACAACTGCGACAAACAACACAGAGTTACACATGGGATAAACAAACGTACAGTCAATAACACAATAGAAAAATCCATGTGCAGTGTGTGCAAATGTATTAAGATTAGGAAGGTAGTAGGGCAATAATTAGGCCATAGTGACGAAATAATTACAATTTAGCAAATAAACACTGGAGTGATAGATGTGCAGAAGATGAATGTGCAAGTAGAGATACTGGTGTGCAAAGGAGCAAAAATAATAATAATATTGGGATGAGGTAGTTGGGTGGGCTATTTACAGATGGGCTGTGTACAGGTGCAATGATCAGTAAGCTGCTCTGGCAGCTGATGCTTAAAGTTAGTGAGGGAGATATAAGATTTGAATTGATTTTTGCAATTCGTTCCAGCCATTGGCAGCAGAGAACTGAAAGGAGAGGCGGCCAAATGAGGAGTTGGCTTTGGGGGTGACCAGTGAAATATACCTGCTGGAGCGCATAGTACGGGTGGGTGCTGCTATGGTGACCAGTGAGCTGAGATAAGGCAGGGCTTTACCTAGCAAAAACGTATAGATGACATGGAGCCAGTGGGTTTGGCGACGAATATGAAGCGAGGGCCAGCCAACAAGAGCATGCTGAGTAGTGTCGGAGGCTATTTTGTAAATGACAACGTCAAAGTCAAGGATAGGTAGGATATTCAGTTTTACAAGGGTATGTTTTGCAGCATGAGTGAAGGATGCTTTGTTGCGAAATAGGAAGCCGATTCTAGATTTAATTTTGGATTGGAGATGCTTAATGTGAGTCTGGAAGGAGAGTTTACAGTCTAACCAGACACCTAGGTATTTGTATTTGTCCACATATTCTAGGTCAGAACCGTCCAGAGTAGTGATGCTGGACGGGCGGGCAGGTGCGGGCAGCGATCGGTTGAAGAGCATGCATTTAGTTTTACTTGCATTTAAGAGCAGTTGGAGGCCACGGAAGGAGTGTTTTATGGCGTTGAAGCTCGTCTGGCGGTTTGTTAATTAACACAGTGTCCAAAGAATAAGTGTCCAAAATAGAAGGGGGGGATTTCGGCAGGCAAGAAAATAGCCTTATTTGCCTCAAGTCTGAATCTGTGAGTGACAGTAGGCTGTTGGAGATTACGCAAACTGAAAATGTGCCAGCCTAAATGGCATGATGCGCTGTTCCAAGTTGTCAAATCATTTTAGCATGTAAATCTTGGTGGGGCAAACTCAACCTTTTTGTAGATGCATTCCAGCAAAGCCACTACACAACACAACACTAAACAATACTTAACTCCACTATAACGGTGACAAACGGTGCCCACAAACTGTCCCAACAGCAAAGCTTTATTTTCAGCACCATGGAGTGAATTAATCCTTACCACTGCTACACCTGCCTATCAACGGAGCCTTGTCTGGTATCGAAACAGTTCATTCAGCATCATTTACTACTTTTTAAAAAAACGTCTGATATGGCTGCCTTGCTGAACAAATGTGGTTTCTACTGACAATTGAGATGTGCAAACTATGGCATAAGGGAACATTGAGCGGATAAGAGGCAATCTGTAATTTCGATTAAGACATTAATGAGCGAGCTAAAACAGACGTTGTCAAAAATCAATTAGTTCAGCACTTTTGAAATGTACAGCAACAGAATTCAGAACATGGGCCGTTCTTATAGTATTTTCCCTGTACACCAAGTCAGAAGGGGGCATATAAGCAGACAATGAAAGCCCTTACAATATTCGATTATTAAATTTTTCTAAAACAGGATATAGGCTAAATGTGCACCACCAAGTCAGAACAGTAGGCTTTGTTTTGAGGGGGAAAGGGACCAAATGACTAGGGTAAGCCACATGGGCTACTAACAGCTTACTACACAACATACACTTAGTATTACTTTCTTAGCCACAGTATACTTATCTCCCTGGCATATTACATCATTTATGCAGCAGTATACAATATATTTTTGGACTCACCGTTGTGCTGTGCTCACTTGAACAGGAAGGTGGCACTGGGTCCTTCTTGTGGGAAGAATTTGTCATGAAACTTTCACCAAAGTCTGGCATTCTCTGGATTTATGGTGCTTTCAAGATAACTGGGAACTTGGAAAAGAGGAAGGTTGAATCATGACGTCAGGGATCTTCATGTCGGAGCTCTAGAAAGAGGCCAGAATTCCAATTTAGTGCTCGTTTTTTTCCCCCGAGTTCCCAGCTGGATCAGGGAGCCTCCTGTGACCAGTCTGGAGGTGCACTTCACCCCCCATGCAGAGAGAGCGCTGGGAGAGTTCCTTTTACCCCATCAGTGCAGGTAAGCCTATAGAATTCTCCCGAGCTGAGGTTGACTTGAGAGCTTTATTGCTTTTTAAAAGGACTGAGTTGTGCATTCATCCACCAGAGAGCACCATTGTGGCGCCAATTGTTTTTGCAGCAGGTTTGTATAGACACCATTGCATCTCATGCCTAAACTATTCTACCAAATTAAAGTCAACGGTATTTAAAAAAAAGTAATGTTTCTCTGTCTCCCATTTTGCCATAATTGTTAAAGTAGATATATTTTCATTGGCTTCTTCCTCTATGAATGTCCCCGTTTCTCTAGAATCTCGTGACCGACCCAGGTTCCGGTTCCTGCACGATCCATAGGAGGCTGCGGCCGCCATTAAGGGGGTTCCTATCTGCTGACCCCAGGTCAGTGTATTGGAGGAGCCACTGTAAGAACAGACTCTTCTTCTTCACATTGGATATAGGCCAATATCAACAGTCTGATCAACTCTATGCGAAGAAGATGTGTTACACTGCATGAGGCAAATGGTGGTCACACCAGATACTGACTGGTTTTCTGATCCACACCCCTACTTCTTTTTAAAAGTAATCTGTGACCAGCAGATGCATATCTGTATTCCCAGGAATGTCAAATCCATCAGATTAGGGCCTAATTTATTTATTTCAATTGGCTGATTTCCATATATGAACTGTAACTCAGTAAAATCCTTGAAATTGTTACATGTTTCATTTATATTTTTGTTTTAAAATTGTTTAATTAAAACATTGTTTTATTTTTCTTGTAAAGATAGTGCTTGTTGAAATGGTTGGTTATACCGTATGATCGTAACACTTTATTTTACTAAGTAAGTTACATTATAGAGCATTTATTCCAAGCACCTCTAGGCTGGGAGAGAGCACCTCAGTACACTGCAGTGCACACTATCACTTATCAGATGGAATCTTTACGGTTGAGTTCTGTTTAGTAATGGTAGTGAACACGCCTTTACTATCTAAGTTAGATTGTTGCACAGTTTTAATAACGACTCCGCTATGATAGGATATGGATTCCAAAATTGCTTCCAGTATTTCCCTTGACCTTTGTCAACCTCTGTTTTAGTAATCCAATGTCCAGTACAAAGTCTTTTAAATTCAGGGATTTATATTGGGAACTTAATTGCCCTCTGTCTATATCCAGTGTGACAACAGTCTGTGGGATTGGTCTACTTGTCATTGTTGGATGGAGTGGAGTGGTGGGCCTTTCATTGTCTGGCATAGATTTACTACTAGAACCACTCCCCTTTCCAATAGCAACAGCAAATCGCTCTTTCACACTACTACTTTGTATTCTTGTGAGAGTGTGAGAGAGAGTTGGAGGCACATACACACACAGTGGGTATTTTCGTTTGAGGAGACGCTGTTTTTAGGGTCAGCAAATTACAACAAATGAATTGTGTGTTGTTAAATTGGATGTAAATAGTTCACTGAACAGAGAGAAAACAACTACGCCTTCACCAGTTGACTTGAATTGCCTAGGAAGCAATGGGACCACTGAATCTCCACCAGGCTATATTAAAGGCTGACTTCATCCTAGCTAGAAGGTTAATCGAGGCTGGGGCTAACGTCAACAGCAGGGATGAGGAGAGGAGGACCCCTTTAATGCTCTGCTGCCTCCATGATGGGGAGTCTTGGTCCCTCGGTGTAGCACGCATGCTCCTGATTCACAGAGGCCATGTGGGGCTCTGTGACCGCCACGGTCGAACCGCTCTGGTGTATGCGGTCTTGTATGGGCGTCTGGGTTTGGTTCGGCTGTTCCTCCAAGCGCTGGACTATGACCTGAACCACGTCGACAAGCACGGTCACATGGCTCTGTGGTACTCAGCTCAGGTAGGTAACGGTCCTATCAATGACCTGCTGCTGAAAACCATGAAGAAGTACTGTCTGAGCACTGACATATCTGAGGCCGCAGTCCCCGGGCTTTGTGGTCATGATAAACCCGGTCAAGTTCTGGTCAAACACCAGACAGCAGTCAAGCAGAATGCCATTAATTGTGACATTGACCACAAGGTCACAGGTCACCTGAAGCCACAGCCAGAGAAAGGTCTACCTCCATTGTTCCGAAAGGACTTGCCTTTCAAGCCCCTTCCAGAAACCCTATGGACAAAGAGGGAGAACTTCTATAAAGCAGTGAAGCCACCAGAGGCAAAACCTGAGACAAAGAAGGCCTTGACTGGAGGGTCTAAGCAGGGGAAGGAAGGGAAGACAACCACCCCCTCCCCATCTAAGGACTGGAAGTTAGACATGAGGAGTCTAACCGAGGCCTTACTGGGTCAGATCAGCCTTTCCTACCGGCCCCAGGCCCAGCCCCGTCCTCCTTCCTCTCTCCTCCACCGCAGGAGGACACCTCACTTGGGGGCCAGCCCCACCGTGGGGACCCTGCTCCGCCAGTGCCGGGGGAAGGGAAGGAAGATGTCCCTGGACGCCATCAGCGACAGCCTGCTGAAAGAGAGGACGGCCATTGGCTCGTTCCGCCGCCGGTGCAGTGTGACCGTGATACCCATGATCAGGATGGGGCTGACAAGCAGGAGCTCCAGCACCACAGAGCTAGAGGGTAGGGGGGGAGACAAGGGTCACTTCTAAACCACTGGTCAGGATCCAGGAACTGAAAAAGTTCAGCTTGTCAGACAGAAATTAATGTATATTTTGCTTATCTGAAGGTTTATTAATGATGATGGAATATGGATGGTCGTTTTTGTGTGATGGAATATAGTGCAGTATTCAATATAATGAAGTTTGATGTGTCTGTATTAAAAAGTTAATACCAATCATTGAGTGGGACAGATGCAATGAGGGTTAGATGCAGTTGATCCATCTGGCATTTCTGTAATCTCCCTAAAAGTTTGTTTTTGTATACAAATTGATTTGGAATGTTTGAATGTTAAGTCTTTTGTATGAAAATAAAATACAGTCTTATGAATAAAATTACTAAAATCCAGTATGGGCAGGGCTGTGACTTCCATTGAATTTTGCCTTTGAGAACATGTAGCATCTGAAACGTTTGAAAATAATACCATACACCAAACAAATACAACAGCAGGTGTCAGTAATGGGTAAAAGGCGACCCATAGATTTTACGTGAAGGCGTTGGAGAGTTTACATTTCCGGTTTATAGCCAATAGCAGCGAACCTACTCATGTTTGAAAGAAGAACAGGCGGTTGACGTTTACTCCTACAGCAGGTTTGTTTACTTCATTCAAAAACATTTTATTTAGCAAATATTTTAAGTAGCTGTTAATAATAACCATATGCAATAGCTCTGACTTTTATTTACGGCGTTTTGTAGCCGAATATTTTAAATCGGGTCACAACTCATAACGTTAGCCAGCTAACGTTATGGGATAACTCTAGCTAACGTTCGCTAACGAACGTTACACAAATGTCCCCGTGAAACTCAAATTCTGCATGAGCTCTGTCATTTAACACAATGGATAATATGCTCAATGGTAGGCCTATTAGCTAATTTCAGTCAACGTTAATAACGTTATATTTTCCATAGTTAACGTTACATAGCTACCTACATCAGGGGTGTATTAATTCCGGCGATTCTGTTGAAAAACGTTTATTAAACGGAACGAAACGGGGAGGGAGTTACTTGAATTAGTCCAATAGACGTTTTGCAACTGAATCCGACCAATGAATACACCCCGTCACTTTTATCTGAACGCTAACTAGCCAGGCAAGTTGGTAACAGGTCTGATATGGCTCCAACAATAATGCCAGGTTGTTTGTATTCTGACGGTAGCCCAGCCACGCAAGCCCTCATGTCCACGAGAAGATCGCATACATTTGGAGAGACCATGGTAAGATTTGCATTTCACACATGTATTATGAAGTTACTGAACATAACTTTCGACCATAATTGTGGATAGCAGTCACTAACATTAACTAGCTAAGTTGTTTATCAATAACTGGATGTTGGCTTCTCTCAATGCACCCAGCCTTCAACAAGATCTGGAGAACGCACCCCATTGAAGTGTGTCCAGAATGAAATGCGCCATGTCTCAACCCCATCTTCTAGACTCAAATCGAGATCAGGGTCGGGCAGCAATATCCTCAAAACACCCAAGGTATGACGAACAGCCAAGCTATGGGCCTATGGATCCTGTTCACTAAACTGTTTGAAATGTAAACTTGACCTTCTACTTCTCCCATTCTCCCTACAGAATGATGCTGTGTTCATCTACACAGACCCGTTAACAATTTGCCCTCCACCAGCTGAGGTCCTATGCTCTCCTAGTGTTCCAAAGCCCAGTGATAAAACTACTACCACTGAGGACACAGCTGTTGATACAAGCAGTGGACTTGGAGACATTACCTTCAAGTCCTTCATCTGTGCTGGGGGTGAGGTTGAGGTTTCAGAGCCCTCAAGGGTTGCAGACGAAACCATCCGGCTACCCAAGAATCAACTGAACATCTCTTCTCTTCCTGGCTATGACGATGAAAACACATGTCTCTCTGACAGTATGGTTACTCAATGCTGCGACAACCATGTGGATCACGTCTATTGTGATTTGGAAAGAGATTTGTCCACAACTAAAGCTGACCTGTCCTTTAATGGGGGTTCAAACGCCAGTCTTAGTGTTCCACAGTTCACCGATATAGCCCACATCACTGAGACTGTTACTGGCGGACAGGGAGATGTAACGTTTAAGTCTTTCATCTGCACCGGAGGGGAGGTGGAAGTTTCAGAGGCTTCCAGGGTGGCACTTGAGACTATACTCCTACCAACGGATCAGCCTGCAAACCACCATCAGCCATACAACGACAGTATATATCAAAGTGTTATAGTAGATGAGTTGGACATGCAGTCCATCGATGACCACGCAGATCACCTCTATTGTAATGTGGCCTCTAGTGCACACCTTTCCTTCAAAGAACCTACACATTGTAGAACTATGAAATCCATAGAGATGGTACATACCAATGAAGAGTCAACTGGTGTTCAAAATGCCACTGGCGGACGAGGACATGTGACAGTCAAATCCTTCATCTGCACTGGGCTTGAGGTTGAAGTCTCAGAGTCCACCAGAGTGTCCAAAGACACTATCCTCCTACCTGAGAATCAGACTGTGACAAGTCATCTACCATACAACGACAGGGTCAACCCAAGCATCATAGAGGAGCAGTCCTCCGATCATGCAAAACACCCTTACAGCCATGTGGAAAGTGAAGGTGCCGTGTGGAAAGCGGACGCCGCTGCCATCAGTGAACCCTCAATGGGAAATGCATCCTTAAGGTCATTGAAGGACCTGGATGAGGTCGCCTGTCAGCTTTTCCCTGAAGGCCCCAAACAGGGTTATTCTCATGATGAAGACAGCGCCGTGGTTCCAGCTATACAGTTGGAAACTGACCGCTCCCATTGCAATGAGTTTGGAGCCTCAGCCAGGAGCTCCACACCTGTAGATGAGGACAACCCATCAATAGCCTCTCACTCCCATTCTCATGGTTCAATGCAGGAGTCCAATGGGGCCACAGACAGTGCGCTGGGTTCAAGCAGTAACGCTCCTCTTCTCTCCAACACTACAGACAAAGCGAGCTCTGAGAACATTGCTGACGTGTTGACTGAGCTACCCAAGATCCCCTCTGTAGCGACGTGGGCCGGCGTTGGTGATGCTTTACAGTTTGAGATCTTCAGCCCCGTTCTTAGCACTACCCCCATGACCAGAAGAAGGGGCATTCAGAAATCGTCTTTCGCCCAAATGGAGGAATCCGCTCTGGAAAACGGTAGGGGTTGTGTCCTCAACTCTGCTGAGGGTAGCTCCGTTGTCCCCGCCAACCCAGACAGCCGACTCTGGGCGGCTGTCCTGGAGAGCCCCATGCCTCTGCCCAAGTTCAACTCGACGGCAGTGGGTGCCGCATCGACCTGCAAGCCCCCTCCTCCTCCAGACCCAGTCACAGAGACTGTGGAGAAGAGGCCAGAAGTGGATGTACCTCATGTAAAATCCCAACCAATGGTGGAGAAAGTAAAAATGGGTCTTTTTGATCATTTACCAAGGTTGGTTTGTGAGGAGCCCTTTCAGCAGCAACTCATCCAGATGGCCCACTTCCTCATCCTGGCATCGGGCAAGATGGACCCTGTTAGCAACCCTGCCCTAGCCCCTACACCCGCTCCCGCCCCTCCTGTAGTGGAAACTACAGCGGGGACCGTGGCTGTGGAGTGCCACAGCATGTGTGTTGGCACCACTCCAGTGAGGCAGAGTGAGTTCTCTGTGTCTGACGCCTGCACCAGCACCGAGACCCTGCTCTGGAAGTGAGTAATGGCCTGTGTGTTTTTGTGAGTGAGAACTCTGTCAAATGTTCTGTGTTTATGTAATATGAACCATGTAAATATTGTTTTTTGGTGTTTGTCTGAGAGACGTGTTCACAAGTATTTCCTGTGTGTGGTATGAGAACTGACTATTTTCTCTCTGTGGCAGTCTGGCCCCTGGGAGCCTGTGTGGGGTCCCCAGACAGGAGCTGGAGCAGAGGCTGACCTCCACTCTCATCATGGTGGAGGCCCTGGTGCAGCAGCTGTGCACAGCCAGGGGACAGGGCCACTCTAGGGGCCCCGGGCCCTCAGAATTCAGGGACAAGCTGGTCCAGACCGACCACACTGAACTCAGCCAGACGGTAACCTACAAAGACCTGTATGTGACGGCCCTGGAGAGGATCAAGGAGCTAGAACTGGACCCGACCACTCTACAGAACCTGCTCCACAGCATGCAGGACACCAGGAGCACCATGACAGCCCTGAGTGGAGACACTGAGGCTGCTCTCAGCAGCATGAGGCAGATAACAGACCTGGTTAAAGAGGACCAGCAGAGCCTGGTTACACAGTATGGTCAGATGAAGTCCCTTTATGAGAAGTACAAGGAGACCCAGGGCAGGATGGTGCAGAAGGTCAGAGACACCCTGCAGCAGAGAGAGGACATGAGGAGACGGATGGAGGAGGCTTTCACCGCCAAGGATGCAGCCTTCAGTGTAACTGAGCAGCTGAGGGTTCACTGTGCCGTGCGTATCTCTGAGCTGGAGGAGAGTGTGGGATCTCACCAGGAGCTGATGGCTGCCCTGAACAAGACCTACCCAGAACAGGTACCCCACACAGTCTGAGGTCAGGGCTAGAGGCAATCGCCTGGTTCCCGGCTTGTGCTTATTTTGGTGCTGTGTATTTGTTTTCCCGTGCTCATGTGTGTGTCCTTACTCAGGTTGCATTGAACAAGGCCTACGTGGAATCCCTCAACTCTGCATCTGAGCTTTTGAGAGGAACCATGAGCGATCACGACAGTCTGCATCAAGAGGTATGTCTTAACCTGGAGGCTACATTGTCTTGTCAGGAAAGAAAGAAAAGACATCCAAATGGTTGCAATGTGTCGTTTTGTTCTGTACGACGCGTGTGTAAGATGTCATATTCTCCCCAGCTGAAAACAGCCAGGCGTCTCCTCCAGAGGACAACTCCTATACTGGTGAAGCTGAATGAGAAGGCAGCCAACGCTATAGGAGAGAGAGACCAGCACCTCTCAGAGAGAGACCAAGCTGTGGAGGAGAGAGAGCAGGTCTGACCTCCCTATTCTCTATCATCTCCCACAACTCACAATGTCTCTACTGCATGTTCTATTTGCTCTGTTCTCTGTTATCTTCTGCAATTCGTCTCTCCACAATGTTATGGCTTCATTCCAATGCGTCGTGGCTCACTTCTACATGACAGATCCAAGAGGAACTGGACCAAACCAACGTGAGTCTCCAAGATGCCAGACAGGAGGTTGGGGACTTGAATCTGCAGGCCACCATCATCAATTCAGGTAGGGATTTAAACAAACTGTTGAAGATAGCATTTGAGTTTCAAGTGTTATTGTGGTAAGTTTAAAAATAAGTGCTGATATGTTTATAATCTAGCATTGTCATTCTCTCTTGCTCTCCCGCCTTCTCCCTCTCTCAGAGTTGGGTGTTCTGCGTCAGAAGCTGAGTGAGGGAGAAGAGGAGCGAGTTCAGCTGGAGAGGAAGGTCACAGAGCTGTCTGCCACCGTCTCATCTACCCTGGCCTCCTATGCCTTCCTAGAGCAGGCCCTGGCTGCAGAGTCCACCAAGTCAGTTCAAAGTTCACTCTAAGCTGTTATGGTGCTTCAACTATGGCAGTTGTCAATTAAACATATTTTTATATATAGAGAAAAATAACCTTAACTTTCTTATTTCAGGTTGCAACAGTCATGGCAAGAAGTCCAGCAAGCTACCGACAGGGCCAACCAGTAAGTGAACTCCGTTACCTCTATGCTAAACAAATCATTGGCATGTAGCTAGCTAGTAGAGATTCAATGATGAGATAAAAGAACTGTAATAAATAATGATTTATTAAATATCCAATAGGCCTACATAGGCTGCACTGGTTAAGGAATGAATGGAATTCTGAATTCTGTTTCCGGTTTCCATGGTGAATTATTAGTTTTGTGTTCAAGCCTACTGGCACAGGAGAAATCCATGTGTAAAATGATACATTGGTGCAAGGTCATAGAGGCAGACAGGTCGTTTTATACAAGCCCTAACTGTTGCAAACCAAATAGTAGCATGGAAAACTAATGTGGAGATGCTTTTTTTTTTACCCCGAGGTATATAAAGTTAATGGATTTCCTGCCTGGGCTGCAGGACAGTGGAATTAGCACATGCTATTTTGTGGGAGGAGTTGTCCCACAACTCTCGCATAGCAACCAATCAGCATCCAAGATGCAAACAACCCGTTTTATAACATTTCATTGAACCCCTCCTGTGTCCAGGTTGGAGGGTGCGTTGGTCCAGTCAGAGCAGCGTGTATGTGAGCTGTCCCAGGCTCTGGCCCACAGCGAGGAGCAGCTGAGCCAGCTGCAGAGCCACTCCCACAGCCAGAGCCTGCAGCTGCAGAAGCTCCATGAAGTGCACGTGCAGCTCAACAGCATGATGGAGATGAACGAGGTACGTGGACCTCTGGATATCTCTCTACAGTACTGTATGTGGTGGTGCTCTCTCTTGTTTTGAGTTCCTCTACCTTTTTGTCTCTTTCTCTGTTCCTTACCAGTCTCTCTCTCCTTCTTTTACTCTGTAGAGCTCCCTCTCTTCCTGTGTGCTGATCCTAAACTCAGCCGTGGTGAGTGCTGTGTGTAACAGCTCTGTTCCTCCTCCCCTGTGTAGTTCCTACAGATGGAGAATGATATGGCCAGGGAGCAGGTGGTGGAGAGTGAGAGGACACTCCGGGCTAACCTACAGGGGCTCAGGGAGAGGAACATCCAGTGTGAGGACCTGAAAGGAGCCCTCAGCCACCTCAAGTAAGACCCAATACCACTCACTGTGGAGTCATAGTACATTTAGTTATTAGACATGATTTATTTTTAATGAGTTGAGCTGTGATTAGTTCTGGGGGGTGGGAGTGGGGTTGTCTCATATGACTACATGGGACGTGGTTATTACAAACAATTGTCTTTAGCTGATCAAATCAAATTTTATTTGTCACATACACATGGTTAGCAGATGTTAATGCGAGTGTAGCGAAATGCTTGTGCTTCTAGTTCCGACGATGCAGTAATAACCAACGAGTAATCTAGCTAACGTGTGTGTGTGTGTGTCAGGGCTGAGAGGGAGGCTTTGCAGGCAGAGCTGGAGGACAGTCAGGCCAGAGCCCAGTCAGTCCAATTGGACCTGGTAGAGCAGCTAGCCCAGGCTGTTACTGACGTCACCCTGCTACACCACACACTGAGACGACTGACCAACGATGTTCACACTGCTCTGACCACCAAGGTAATCACACACACCCTGTTACACCACACACTGAGACGACTGACCAACGATGTTCACACTGCTCTGACCACCAAGGTAATCACACACACCCTGTTACACCACACACTGAGACGACTGACCAACGATGTTCACACTGCTCTGACCACCAAGGTAATCACACACACCCTGTTATATCACACACTGAGACGACTGACCAACGATGTTCACACTGCTCTGACCACCAAGGTAATCACACACACTGCACACACTCTGTACCAGTCCATAGAAGACTCAGTCTGTTGTGATGTGTGGCGTTATTTCAGAAGCCAGAGGTCTGTGGTAAAGACGAGGTGTCCCAGCCCTCCCTCCATGTTGAGCGTCATCCCTCCACCTCCTTCGTGGACAGCATCATGGTGGCCATCACCACTGACCTGGCCCAGGTCAATGACACACAGCCCCCCTTAGACATGACAGAGGAACCACAAGCTGAAGGGTTGGGCAGCGAGACTAGCGCCTTCACTCGCCTCGCACCCATCACTCCTAAGAAGTGTCAGGGTGAGGCCTCCATCGCATCTCCCCAGGGGGGTTGCTGGTAGCCCCAGGGGGTATCTGGGTTCTGTTCAGCAGGGTACACTGTAGCAAACCTTATAAAGAAAAAGTTTGTAGCACCTCCCCCTTTTCACTGTTTCAAAACATTTAGTACCTACTGGACACAACCCATTTGTTTGTCTGTATTGCTGTGTCCTGGGCCCAGTCACTAAATGCCCTCCCTTCCTGGTCTCCAGTGGTGCCTCCAGAGGAGGAGCAGAGTAGTGTGGTGGAGCTGCTAGCAGACCTGGCTAACACAGTCTCTGAGCTCGGCTCCACCATCACACAGCTACGACAGAGCAAGGACACCGAGCAGGAGGCACTGAACAACACCATGTAAGCACTGTGACGTGTGGCATTTATTTTGTGTTGACATGTGAAGCTTACAATTTCTCCTTTAAGCATTCAATTATTTACTGTTTTATTTACCTTTCTGGTCACCATAAGTCAGTGTTTCCCAACTCCAGCCCTCCAGTAACCCCAACACCACACATTGTTGTAGCCCCGGCAAACACACCTGAACTCATTGAGGGCTTGATGATTAGTTGAAGTTGAATCCAGTGTGAGAAACACTGCCTGCCCTGTGTCAAGTTCCATCATATTAGGGTTAAACCCAGGGTTTCCCAAACTCTGTCCTCGGGACCCTAAGGGGGGCACGTTTGGGTTTTTGCCCTAACACTACACAGCTGATTCAAATAATCAACTTTGGTGCACAGGGTTTGGGATACGCTGAGTAAACCTAACCAATAATTGTGTTGCTATACCAGCTGTGGGCTGCAGGGGGAGCAGGAGGCCCAGGCCCACAGACACAGGGCTGAGGTATCCGAGCTGAGGGGCCAGCTGAGCCGTCTCCAGACCCAGCTAGGCCGGGACCAGGTGGCTCTACAGAACAAGGCCCAGGTGAGACACTACACTGCTCTCAGATCAGACCGTACAACTAAAAACACCAGTATTAGTTACACTTAACTTCTTACCTGTGTTAAACCCTGTATTAATGTGCATATTGGCAAAGTGCTGCCAATACTTGTGCATTATAGATTATTTTACTGAGCAATCTACACATTTTTTATTACTTTCTTGGTTACAGGACATGAGACATGTCTGATTACTTGACTGACATGGTATTTTGGTGAATAGTGGTCTGTGTGACTGAGGCTGAACCCAGGTCATTTGTTCTGTTTTACCAGGAGGTAGACTCTATGAAGAGGATCTGCAGTGAAGTGGATGAGGCCAGGGAGTTTCTTTACAAGCACAAATCTGAGAACAAAGTAAGGGACTATATCACTTTTTCGACCCAAAAATACTGTCTACATTCACTTTATTTCGTCTTCCTAAAAGTTCTTAGGCAACATTGTCTCCTTGTGTGAATTGTCACCTATATGTCATGATGTGCTTCCATTTAGCCTATTGTTATTGCTGCTGTGTTCTGTAGGAGCTGCGTAAGGAGGTGGCAGACCTGCGCCGTTCACTGCACCAATCACAGGTGGAGTCCCAGGCTCTAAGGGACGAGCTAAGAAAGACCGGCAACCAATCAGCACACAGCATGCATTCCATGGACGACAAGATCCGCCTACTGAAAGAGGTACAATCCAGACCATAGGTTGCCTGTTATCCCTGTAAGAACTGCTAGGGCTACCCTACAGTGTCCATGTCTCTGCTGTCCCCACAGCTAGACACTTGTCATTCTGCCCAGAATATTTTGATCTGAACGCGCCACAGCGCCCTACATGACCCAACCTTGGGTTGTTTTAAATTGGCCACAATTACATCTCAAATACATCCCCTCACACCAACCCTGCAGCCTTGAAAGACCAAGCAATCCTCTCCCTCCAACACTAGTTGTCTTTGACAGGCAGTAGGACCTTAAACACTGTCTCCACCACAGGTGGAAAGACTAAAGAGGACTCTGTTGGAAGCTGAGGAAGGAAGAGCAAAGCTTCTGGAGAGAGCCAAGAGACATGTAAGTGTCTATACGATCTATACACAAGTGTGTCACCCCGCCTCTGATTTGGTAAACATTTGAGGGATGGGCCTAGAGAAATGTAACCACTCTCAAATTCCTATGCAGAGCTATGGATGCATCTCCATCTATGATATCAAAATTATAGTTTTAACCATGTTATGAGGCTATAAAGTGTTTTACATTTAAAACAAGCTTATATTCTGGGTTCTGATTGGGTATGACAGTTGAACTAAGCTCATGAGTCATTTATATAAGTTATATTCTTCAAGGATCAATGGGTGTGTGTAAATTAATTTACAAGTCCAGAAATGGATGTTGCAACTAAGGATTCCAGTTTTAAGGAAAGCACTTCAAGTCGGAAGTTTACTTACACTTAGGTTGGAGTCATTTAAAACTCATTTTTCAACCACTCCACAAATTTCTTGTTAACAAACTAGTTTTGTCAAGTCGGTTAGGACATCTACTTTGTGCATGACACCAAGTAATGTTTCCAACAATTGTTTACAGACAGATTATTTCACCCACTGGGAATGTGACGAAATAAATAAAAGCTGAAATACATCATTCTCTCTACTATTTTTCTAACATTTCATTCTTAAAATAAAGTGGTGACCAACTGACATAAGACAGGGAATTTTTACTAGGCTTAAATGTCAGGAATTGTGAAGAACTGAGTTTAAATGTATTTGCCCAAGGTGTATGTAAACTTCCGACTTCAACTGTAAGTGTTATCCAATGCACAAGTCACCATCTTCAATGTTCCCCTCTGTTTCTGCAGCAAATGATCCACTACACCAACCAGAAGAAAGCGGAGAAGGAACTTCGAGTCCTTGACGATATGATTGAGACGGTCAGAAAGGTGAGTACAGGGATATACATGTTTCTGTTTGAAATGTAAAGGTAGAGTCAGCGATATGACAGATGTTGAAAGTAAACAGCATAGTGGGTCCATTTCCATAATAACTAAGAGCACTGAAGCGCGAGGCTCCACTTCTCCCCTGTTTTGGTCCTGTGGCTGCCAAGTTGATAAAAGCGTGATGCGATTCCGTGCACATGTGCAAATACTGTGTGAGAGTGAAGTCTTGCAATTTGCTCATCTCAGTATCTGCAGTGCTGCTCGTGGCAACGTCATTTTGCCGAGTCTACCTTTAATAGAAATGGTCATATTCATATGTGTTACTTGGTGTATATTGATAGTTTGGCATTAGACTTGACACTTTTTCCTTTTCTTTCTCTACAGACTTTGTCTTCTGTTCCTGACGTTGTCAAGCACTGCAAAGAACTCGAGACTCTAGTCGAATATCTTTGTTAATGTCATATTATAAACTGTAGTTTAAATCAGTTCTGTTTTTTTTTTTTTTTCTTAAACCTATTTGTACAAATAAAAAATTCTGGTAACATGTCTGAGTAGTGTTGATGGAATTGATTTATGTTAACTGTATTGTAAACGTTTACAGCATTACAATATACAGCCGAACACTTCTGCAATTGCAAACGGTATCAAATTTAGTCATCTTAATATTACAGACCGTTCTGGTTTGATAGACTTAACACTCAATGAAATGATTCCAACTGCTCTCCACTAAGTTGAAAAAAAAATGTTTTAATCAAAACTTGAACAGAATGGAGTTGGTTTGAAATGTTTCTGGGTTTTCCATGAAAGTACATTCACACATTGTATTTATTATGTACAATTTACAAGTATGGCTACATCAATATGTTACTCTCACTTTGGATTGACATTACAATGATGTAAAGTGGAATTAATTTTGGGTGTTAAAAAAACGAACATCTCCAAAGATATACTTTTCAATGCTTTATCATTTGTTAGCCCACTGACAACGACAGAGGCCTCCTTGTTAAGTGTTGACAGAGCATGCAGTTCTAGCCTAATTGGTGGTTGGCAAAATCGATGATGTATTACAACAGTTTCATAAATCTTTCGACAAGTAAAATTATATGAAATGTCATCTAAATAATTTCTGTCTGCCATGCTCCTCGTCGGTTCTGCTTGGCTGCTTTTCAATACGACTAATTACCTTTTATATACACCGTCTCCAAACCACGTGCTGTCCGACTGTTCTCAATTAGATGTAACAAATACCGAAGACGTGAGTTGCTGTCAGCTCCAAGGAACGTATCCCACAGTCTATCCAGATGGATTTGTGATATTCACTTTATATTTGATTACCAGTAGGATATTAGAATTTGTATTGTCAAAAGGACTTGATCTTTGATAACTTAAATTAGTTTAACTTATCTGCAGATTTATTTTGACTAACTTCACCCATTTTAGATTCACTTATTAATGCATGATTAATATAGTCAATGTGTCTATCAAACAACTACATGTCGGTACAGAGCCTTCAAAGTATTCGCACCCCTTGACATTTTCCACATTTTGTTGTGTTAGTCTGAATTTAAAATGGATTACGTTGCGATGTTTCACTGGCCTACACACAATACCCCATAATGGCAAAGTGGAATTATGTTTTTAGAAATGTTTACAAATTAAAATGACAAGCTGAAATGTCTTGAGTCAATAAGTATTCAAGACCTTTGTTAGGGCAAGCTTAAATAAGTTCAGGAGTAAATATTTGCTTAACAAGTCTTAAGTTGCATGGACTCACTCTGTGTGCAGTAATAGTGTTTTAACATGTTTTTTAATGAATACATCTCTGTACCCCATAGAATTATCTGTAAGGTCCCTCAGTCAAGCATGAATTTCAAACCTGGAACACACACCAGGGAGTTTTTCCAATGCCTCACAAAGAAGGGAACCTATTGGATGATGGGTAAAAAAACAGGAAGCAGAATATCCCTTTGAACATGGTGAACTTATTAATTACACTTTGGATGGTGTATCAATACACTCAGTCACTACAAAGATACAGGTGTCCTTCCTTACTCAGTTGCAGGAGAGGAAAGAAACCGCTCAAGGATTTCAATCATGAGGCTAATTGTGACTTTAAAACAACATATATCGACATAACCTGAAAGGCCGCTCCGCAAGGAAGAAGCCACTGCTCCAAAACAGCCATAAAAATGCCAGACTACGGTTTGCAACTGCACATGGGGACAAAGATCGTACTTTTTGAGATATGTCCTCTGGTCTGATAAAACAAAAATATAACTGTTTGGCCATAACGACCATCGTTATGTTTGGAGGAAAACGGGCGAGGCTTGCAAGCCGAAGAACACCATCCCAACCGTGAAGCACGGGGGTGGCAGCATCATGTTGTGGGGGTGCTTTGCTGCAGGAGGGACTGGTGCACTTCACTAAATAGATGGAATCACGAGGAAAGAAAATTATGGGGATATATTGAAGCAACATCTCAAGACATCAGTCAGGAAGTTAAAGCTTGGTCGCAAATGGGTCTTCCAAATGGACGATGACCCCAAGCATACTTCCAAAGTTGTGGCAAAATGGCTTAATTAAGGACAACAAAGTCAAGGTATTGGAGTTGCCATCACAAATACCTGACCTCAATCCTACAGAACATTTGTGGGCAGAACTGAAAAAGCGTGTGCGAGCAAGGAAGCCTCCAAACCTGACTCAGTTACTCCAGCTCTGTCAAGAGGAATGGGTCAAAATTCACCCAACTTATTGTGGGAAGCTTGTGGAAGGCTACTCAAAACTTTTGACCCAAGTTAAACAATTTAAAGGCAATGCTACCAAATAATAATTGAGTGTATGTAAACTTTTGACCCACTGGGAATGTGATGAAAGAAATAAAAGCTGAAATAAATCATTCTCTCAACTATTATTCTGCCATTTTACACTCCTAAAATAAATTGGTGATCTTAACTGACCTAAGGCAGGACATTTTTACCAGGATTAAATGTCAGGAATTATGTAAAACTGAGTTTAAATGTATTTGGCTAAGGTGTAAGTAAACTTCCGACTTCAAATGTAGCTGATCTGAAACGACCTCATAATGATGGCATAAAACCGTTTTTTCCTTCTCTTCCTCCCTTTTAAGTCTTGTTGTCTTGAGTGTAAAGTATATTTAGACAATAGACTGTCTGAGCCACACACAAGTTTAACCTGACACCACTGAACACGTAGTGTACTGAGTTAAAATATCAGGTTCCAAGTGAATTAATTTGCTGATTGCTGGTTGTTTAGCGAAGATTAGGCCAGGCTTTCTGTCTGAGTGTGCGCTACAGATGTAGGATCCTAATTTGAGCCAGGTTGCTAGAGCAGGAAAATAATCTTGCAGCAACAGGAAATGTGAATTATTATGTGGATTGTAATTCATGGATATTTTTGTAGGGGTTAATAAGACATTTTTTGCAAGTCTGTAATATCCGCTTTGAAATGTCAGACTTCAGAAGCATTTTAAAACCTCAAATACACCACAGGTTTTAGATCTCCTGCAACAGGGTGATCAAATTAAGATCCTACATCTGTACACGGATGTCTGGACATGACACTTGTGCCTGCCGTTCACAGTGACAGATACTTCTATGGCTCCAGACACACTTCATGTCCAACTGAGCTGAAATGATGGAGGGGAGGAATGGGCTGCACAAAAGATGCAGTCTGAAATGTCTTAAGTGCCTGTTTCTGGCAAGGAATGAAGGAAGCAGGCTTTCTGTTAAAGTCATGAAGCCTGAAGTGTATGTGTTGAAGAGCTCTTTTACTTTAGCTCTTCTCTAAGCTGTATGCATTTCTACTACATTCCTTTAGCTGTAAATCTACAGAATTATGGACCTTTCAGTGACACATTCTATTACTATGCTTCTGCTAAAATGTTTATTCTATTCTACTGAGCCATTTACTTTATATTTGTGTTCTTATCTTTTGTTTCTTATAGTTGTTGCATTGTCGAGAAGGAACCTGCAAGTAAGCATTTCATTTTGTGTATCCTGACCTGTAGATGCGAATAATAAAAACATGAAACATTCCCATAACTCCTTGCGTGACCATTTCCAATTGTTGCACTTTAATTACAACAATTATTAAAGTGTTAAGTGGATCCAAATCAAGAGTTTTGATTTCTACCATTGAAACTCCTTTTGTCACAACTTGCACTACAGGCATCTGCATATTTTATTCAATGATACATTTATCTTTGAAGTAATTATGTTGTTTTGCTTAAATGAATGTAAATCAACTCTGATTCCTTATTTTAAAAAGGCACAAAATACTTAAGCATTTTTTTCAAAAAAATCTTTATCAAATGCACAAAATGAAACAATAATTTACACAGTTTAAATTCCATTACAAATATATTTAGACATTTACATAAAAAAAGACCCTGCACACATTCAACTCATGAAAATTGAGCTTTTGCAACAACAGATTTTCACCACAGTAAAGAAAACAAACTGCAAAACCTCATTCAGGCTTTTGAGATACACTCGATGAAGCTACAAAGTGATACAAGTCCAGACACATACTTTAACCTTTAAACTCAAATCTCAACTGTACACACATTATGGTGCATCATGATATGGATTTAAACAATGTATATTTAACAATGTAGTGTCCTGAGCATTGCACTTGATACTTGAGCGTGTTTACATTGTATTGCAGTCCATATCATATTTGTCACAGCCACTGAATTAATGACATTTTATATCTCAAAACATGCACATTGATTCAAGTCAAAACAACACACCAAAACATGACGGAAGAATCCTGTTCATCTTATGTCCTTTAGTCTTTTCTTTTTGAGTCATGCCATCCCACTATCACCAGTGTCTCTCACAGCCGCCAACTGAAACGGAAAAGTCCACTGAAACTGTTCTGTCCTAAAAACCAACCCAATGCATAATTCTTTGAAGACAGTTCCTCAGATGGCAGACACGAACCTATCCATGTTCCCTGAGTACGTGGGGTGTCTTAGGTAGGCTCCAGTGCTGGTGGTACCTGCACCATTATACTGGACCAACGAGCCCAACTGACCCGGGGACACTCTCCCATAATGCTCCACAGCATCTCCAGCCATGTGGGGTGAGGAGTGGGAGTGGAGGCGCCCTGAACCTCCATACCCCTGGCTGTGTCCCTGGCTGTAGGAGCCCTGAGGTGGGTGGTGGTGTGGGTGGTGGTGGTGTCCATTGGGGCCCGAGTAGGGAAACCCCACATGGGCCGAGGAGCGGGACAGCATGGCCCCTCCACATGACTGGGCCTGGAAGGCTGGGGCTCTGAGGTTACAGTGGCTGGGGCCCCCAGCGGGGCCTCCCTCTGGACTGAAGCTCCGGCTGGGCTGCTGCATCATCTCGGGCCCCTGACCCCCAGAGGGGTGCCCTATGATTGTGTTGATGCTGAACATGCGGGAGTGGGACTGGCAGTGAGGACCAAACCCGGGGGGCGAGGAGGATGGGTAGTAGGCAGAGGGTAGCTGACCATGCTGGCCGTACGGGGGACTCACCGCCATATTGGAGCCGTAGACGGAGCTGGAGTAGGTCGAGCGAGCGATCTGGACAGGCGAGAAGACAGGGGACTCATGTACATATGACGTGTAGGTCGTAAAGTCACAGCGCTTGAACCTCTTCCTGCGCCGGAGGAAGCTGCCGCTATCGAACATGTCCTCTGCGTTGGGGTCCAGGGCCCAGTAGTTACCCTTCCCGGGCCTTCCTGGCTCCCTAGGGATCTTGATGAAGCAGTCGTTGAGGGTGAGGTTGTGGCGGATGGAGTTCTGCCACTTCTTGGAGTTGTCTTGGTAGAAGGGGAACCGCTCCGTGATGAACTTGTAGATGCCCCCCAGGGTCAGCTTATGGTTGGGCGAGTTGGCTATCGCCATGGAGATGAGGGCGATGTAGCTGTAGGGGGGCTTTCCTCGCTGGAGGGGTCTCTTCCTGCGACGGCCCCTTGACGGTTCATCCGATACTGTTGTGGTCGTATGAGGAGGGGTGGGAGCAAGCAGGGAGATCTCAGAAGGACTGTCTTTCTCCACTTTGACCACCGGCATGGTTGAGGGTAGTTTGTAAATGTCCAAAAACAGAACGGACTAACTTACAAAGTTAATGGTCTAGGTCGTTCTAAGGTTGTCCAAAAGTGCAGTATGTCATCGACAGGAACAGTAGAAGACGCAGGGAGAGAAGAGCAACAAAATATTTACTAGAAAGGGAAGTTTCAACATTCCTTCTTCAAAAACTCACATTCCTCAAAAACTCAGTCCCCGAGTCCAAAAAAACAGCAGTTCAAACAAATAAAGATGGTCTGCATTCCCAGTTTTCTATATATCCAGGATAGTCTCGTCAGGTAGAGATGAGAGAATACAGTGACTGTAAACACGTTCTTCCAGTTGTGTGTGTGAGAGTGTCAGTGAGTTACCTGAGGTCTCGACTACCACCTCTGCAGCACACCTGAGCCACACCCCCAACCAGGGACTGACTCACCTCAGTAAAATGGATAAGGGTTTATTGTTCATGTGTTTTAAAATGTATGTAATGCCACTGGCAGTATTTTTAAAAGTGTATATTTATGATTTTTTGTTGTTGTTGTTGCTGTAAATATTGGATGTAGAGTAGCACTGACTTTTTAGTAACATGTACAAGACAGTAAACGATTGAAATTACGAAAACATATAAAAAGCATATTCTCTGTTTTTAGTTCATTCCAATTGAACCAGATTTCGGTAAATAAATTAATCTGATCATCTCAGTTCCGCACTACAGCTGTCCAATATGTTCTATTAAGGTACTTTTCAAACCCTGTGACCAATGAACAAACTGTCTTTCCTTCCAACCATTCAAATACAGCTCTAAAGTTACACCTCAAGTTGATTTGAAAAGGTCCAAAATGGAGCCTTGTTGTTTTGATGTTGAACACTAAAAGGCCTCTTTAGTGGTGATTTAACCTAGGGATTGTTGTTCTTCTGCGTTTCCTTGTTTGTTTTGGCCCAGTGGTGAGCCGGGCCCAGCTGTGTTAAGAGATGTAAATGTTGTCCAGACTGAACCTGCCCTGTGATTTTATGCATGCAAAGCAAGGCCATGCAGGCAGCACACTCCTGGACATAACCTGAGAATGAGGGACAAACATCAAATCAGAATTCGGAGTCATTTTAAAAATGTATAATGTTGCTAATTCATTGTCGTGAATATATGGCAGCATCATTATTTGAAGATAATTTCACTATTCTTCCTTTGTTTGTATGGTAGAGCTTTTACAAGTATTTTTGTGTTTGTACAATATGACCATGTGTTAGGACCATAATATTGATTGGCATTTTACTTCAATGAAATACACGTGCTATTAGATACGCTTGTCATCAACTTGATGAACAAAAACATTTTGCCATTTGACCAGCGCCAACAACAGTACCTCACGCACTCCTCTCAACAGCCCGTTTGGAATGTGATGATGAGTCACAGTCTACTCCAGAGTGCTGGGGTTAACTAACTCAATCCTTTAAGCAAACAGAATGGGGAAACCCCTGCTGCACTCTCCCAGCACTCAACACTAACAGAGTTACACAAAGTGCTAGTGTCAGATCCAGAGGGATGGAGGGAGGGAGCCCCCAGACAACAGCCCGATGAAAGGCCCTGCCTCCTGGGGTGGGCTGGGGCTGTAGGTCCCCTGGTCTGTAGGCTCTGGAGCTAAGGGCCTTACACCATGAGGTGTCATCACCACAGAGGTGAATACGCCCTGGGTTCCCGTAAGACTCCACATAGCTGTCATTTCCAGGTAATCCCTAGCGCCCGAAGGAATTATCCGGGGCATCTCACAATGGCCGCTTCTTGGCCCCGTGTCAGCATTGAGGCAAGGCTCCTGTGATGACAGACATTCATAACCTGCGTATTGATGGGGTCAATATTATATAATTCTATTGAATATACAATATTTGTATTTTATTTCACTAGGGAAGTCAGAGATATTGATGTCACATTTTTCAAGTAAGTCCTAGTGAGCCTCAAGTGAATGGAAGAACTTATTTGGCCCTTTTCTATTTATATGGAGAATGGACTGTACATGGTACATGGTACAATGTTTAATTCAATATTCAAAAGCTGTGTCAGTTAACAACAACTGTTTATGTATCTACCATATGTGAGTGATGCTTTATGGGTCAAAGAAAATAGGCCAGCTGGTGTCATAAATATTCCATGATCATCTGATCAACATAGCTTATTGTTGTCATTGTCTACAATGATAGAAATAGAATTTAGATGATAAAAAACACTGCACGTTTAGTGATAATCTAAGGCAAGTTGTGAGATGCCACACACTGGCCCCCAGGGTCCTCCATTGAAGCTGTATGTAAAACGGGGGTGTGTGTGTTTAGTGCATGCAAAGCCGGCTGACACCCCTGTCTGGATACCCATTGAGAGGAGATCGTGACATGCAAATACACCATCCACTCACTGCCTGTTGGGCTGTTTGTGTGTAAGTCGCTCTGGATAAGAGCGTCTGCTAAATGACTTAAATGTAAATGTAAATGTGTCAGTCATAGCCATTCATAGATAGGGAGAGAATAGTTTGATCATGTGATGCAAATTCTGGAAAGATCAGGTGTTTTTAATTATGCAAATTAATTCTGTACTCTATGCATAATGGCCTATTTTGAATTTTAATGGACCTTCAACATTTTGAAAATAGATTCAAACATGGATGACAGTATGGGTTTACCCAGCACTAACTTTCAATAGTGTTGCATTTAGTGTAAAGATCTTCATATTTTAGAAATTCAAAAATGTCTATTTTCATTCCTAATGGATATGTTAGATGTATGAGCCAGTATAGATAGATCTAACAAGATGCCTTGTTATTGTACATGGTTAATGACACATACTGATGACAGGTGAACAAGTTAAACAGTATCTGCATTGGACCTCACCTTTTTCCCCATAAGCCTGTACCTCATGCTCCGCGGTTGTGAACAATAGGATCGACTCATTTAAGAGACATTCACTGTGGGGGATGAGCACAAGCTCATATTTTCCATAGTTTATGAACGCCTCATCACATGGCCCTCACGCACAATAGCCCCAGTTGTTTTAATATTTGATTCAAATCTTGTTTATGATTGAGAATTATGATAGGACTTAGTAGTATCAACATATTCTACTAAATCTGAAAGCTGAAACCTTGGCTACTCATGTTTTAATGATTCAACTAAATGATAGGGACATGACAAGGAAAGGAAAGGTGAGGTTTTAGTGGGCAAGAGTGATTCTCAATTGACAATATCAAAACTAGACCAAGTGGTTTTCGGTCTGCTTTCAAGTTATTGTTACAGAAGTGAAGTGCATTTAGATAGGAACTTGTTTCTCAAGGTGGCTTACAGATTTTTGCAGTTTGCTACAGCAGGAAAATAATCCTGCAGCAACAGGAAATGTGAATTGTTATGTCGATTATAATTCACGTTTATTTCTATGCAAAAATAGTTATTTTAAAAACAAACTTTAGTTTCAAACCTATTCCTCATGTCAAATTTGAAGGATGCTTTAGTTCAGCATGAGTGGACACATAAAGGACCCCACAGCAAAGAGGCCTGTAGCTACGCATTGGTGCAACTTCGAGAGGATGTGGCCGCCGTCTGCGTCCAGTTAGCGCATCACTGCAACCCAGAGACGAATATGACCACTGTCTGGTCGTGGAATGAATCTGTCCAGCCGTGCCGCGTCGCAGTAACCATCCAACGCAAATGAAGAGCGCAAGGCCCAGTCTCTATACTAGCACTCCGGCTGACAGGGACAAACGGCTCTCTGCAAACAAAGAGAAACAAATCAAGCTATTTGAATGTCAGCGCTTTGCTTTAACCATTTGCTGGCCGTGTACAGGTGGGTTATTTGGGGTTGGTGTTTGCCACGCTAATGGTTGGGAACAATGGCCATGGTCAGGGACTGGGTGAGGACCTCTTCAGTCTGGTCTCCATGGTGGTTAGGGTCCCTGAGGTTGGAGGAGAGAGTTCTCATGTGATCACTGAGGTGAAGTTTCTGTAAGATATGCCACAGTTTAAAGTGCAACTGACAGTGTTGTAAAACCTACTTTGCAGATATGAAACAGTCAAATCAGTCAAAAATATAAAAATCCCAGTTTATGCTTCAAAACTAACTTTATAAGAGGTTTTAAAAATAGTTTATATTTGACAAAAAAGTACATGTCGTACAGTAAGGCATTGTTGGCAGAATAGATGGATGCAGTATTAATATAATTCACCAATACATTTCTAGTCCCAAAATATTGCTATCACAGCTGGCCTGGTACATTGTTTGCAGCCTCCGCCCATTTCGGGATGTGGCACTACTTCAATATGTTTAACAAAAGCAGATGACTGTAACTACGTCTGGGAATGTCAATTCCATCAAACTAGCAAGGGCAATGATCACAAATCAGTCATAACGTGGCTAGCGCACATGTGTCAAACACAAGGCCCCGCGGGTCAAATAGTACACACAAGCGAGAATAAACTAGTCAACAGTTTAGTCATCTACTTACCATTACAGCCCGATGCGCTCTCATCGGTGAATTTAACTTTAACTGAATGCTTACTTGTGTCCCATAAAAAACAAAACCTGCAACAAAACACGACGCAACGGAGATAGATGTGGGCCTATTACAATACATTTTAAGTGCACCATACAGCAATGCTGCATTCAAGTGCACCGGTGATCCATGCGGTGCAACAAAAAAATGAAAACGTTTTTTAAGTTGAAATGTTGCAACAACATACGTTTTGTTATTTTGAGTTATTAAATACTTTTTGATTCGGGTCGCAGCATATTATGCAAAATAAAAAACAAGATAACTAACTATACGTTAGCAGACACCAGTTCTGATGTTACTTCATTAAAATGTAATACATAAATTGAATACATATTCTATTCTAAATCTATTTTAAATCTAAAAATATTTTAAAAGTTTAGATTTAAATATTAGGCTAATTCCTGACTAGGCAATTTATTCCACTTATTCCACTTATGGCTATCTTGTTTGTTTAGATATCAGAATTGATATTGTGTTGGTTCTACTTTTCGTATGAGGTAACTATTTGTATCTGTCATCTCGGTGCTAATGTGTATTAGTGTGTGTATTTGATCGAATTATGTTCACATACTCCGTATACAGTGTGTGTTTGCCCACATGTGTCTGTTGTTCACCCTGTGTGTGTTTGTGTGCTGACACAACCAGTACACCCAGGAGCAGTAGGGCTTCAGTCTTGTTTGCATTGCAGCTGGATGGGGCCTGGTCTTGATGCAAAGTCCCGTGGACGGTTGACTGGCTCCCAGCCTGGATCGGTTTACATAACTGAAGCTGCGTGCAGCCCAGGGCCCACCACCGCCGTTAATTCACTGTGTGAGTATCCCTTGGACAGAAAATACAGCCAGGGATAGAGGCCATTGTAACATTGACAGTCTCACCTAATATGAAGAGTTTTATGCCATGTTGCTCTCCCATGACAATTTGTGATTGTAGTGTGATTACATTTCTGCATCGCTGGAGTTTTTAAAGCTCTGCTTCACTCTGTCACCGTCCTAATAATACAAAAAACATACATTCCTTCTTGCCTTTCTCTTTGTTGGTCTCTATCTCTCTCCCTCTCTCTCTCGATCTCTCTCCTCTCCCTCTCTCTCTCTCTCTGAGTTCAACTCCGACCCTATAGAGACAGTATATCCAGCTCTCTTTAACTATCTTGTGGTGTAGCCCACAATTAAGGCCATGCCTGATTGCAGATGTCAGTCCGTGCTTCACTGACGCCTCTGTTTGGATCCATGTGTGTCAACACCTTGTTAAGGCCTCCGCTTGCCACAACCACAGTGACTGGCTCGGGCTCCCCACCCTCACATCAGCATTTGTCCCCTGACCTGCTCCTGAATGGAGGCTCATGTTTCACAATAGAGACACATGTAAATGTTCAGCACCGGAGAAGCTGTAACGCACTCCTTATTTTGTTCTAGTTCATTAGGACGGATTTATCTCTTCATCGTCTGGGTTTCTGACAGGGCAGAGCAGACGGAGGGGATGGAGGGAGGGGTGAGCGAGGGAGGAAGGAGAGGAAGAGTGGCTTCCCATGAAATTGAGTCTCTGCCTTATTTTTCGTGGAAGCACAATTACGTGGAAACCACGTTGATTCCAACCAGTTTTTGCCCAGTGAGTTGGCAATACATGGGTCCTTCAAACACCTGATATGATATGCTTAATGTTTAATAAGATGTCACCAAACAAATATTTCAGCTGCTTGGCGATAAGACATCATCTCTTATCACCACAACTTAACATACAGTACCTGTCAAAGTTCAGACACACCTGCTCATTCAAGGGGTTTTCTTTATTTGTACTATTTTCTACATAGAATAATAGTGAAGACATCAACACAATGAAATAACACATATGGAGTCATAAATAGTCAAATAAAGGAAAACTCTTGAATCAGTCGGTGTGTCTAAACCTTTAACTTGTACTGTATGTGAACATTTTTATTACAATGGTATCAACTACTAACACAACCCGTAATTGGTTCTTTGGTCAAAAGTGTTGCAGCTCTCTGGTTGTGTACAATTACATCTTTGTTTGTCAGTTCCTGACAAGCTTTTCAACCGCTACTTAAATCCCCACAATTCCTAAGCAGGAAGATACAGGTATTCAACAGGTTTCCATTTAGATCTGTGAACACAGTGCTGTGTTTTCAACGCTGTCAAACCTTGACATGTCTTTAAAGCCCTACAGACTGAGGAAAGGACTCTGGCTCCGTACTCACACATCTGTCATGATGATCCGATGTTGAAATTGTTCAATTATTTGATATCACAACATGTTTGTATAATAAGCCCCACTGGTAAGTATTGCTTAGAAAAACAGATAGGTGCTATGAGAAATATAACACTCTTTCAATGATAAGTAAACTGTTAATCAACAGGTGTTTATATGCAAACTAATGCCAATTATCAGTCACAGTAAGCCACTCATAATTATCTTCTTAAAAAAGTCAATAGCAGTTATAACAAACCTCTATGTTTATTCACATTACAGGTAGGCTATGCAAATGTAGGCTCCTAATTTGATCACTATTTTGTTGCTGAGAAATTTCCTGCACCACAGGAAACGCAGATGAGCTTGATTTACACAAATTCACTGAAAACTCGCAATAACCCATGGTCATATTGACAGTATTGCACTTTTCATGTAGCCTAATTTTGGCCACCGATCAAGCAACATTATGGACTAAATGTTAAAATCCTGTTGTTGCAGGATTATTTTGCTGCGACAATACTATTCAAATTAAGATCCTACACCTGTAGTTTATTGCTCTTGCAATGGCTTCTTCTAGCCTTTCTTTCTTTGACTTTGCCAAAGTAGGGACCTGAGTAGGTTTGCTGTTGTTGTCTGTCATTACTTCAGATGCTTCCTCACTGCAAGACTTGTGTTTTGATAGCAACACACTTGACAAGACACACTGTCAAAATATTTACTGGAGCTTTTGAGGTTTCAGTTCCTCGAGATCAACCATCGGTGTATGATATCTACTGCATCTTTATACTGATCTCAGAACGGACTCTAAGGTAGCCTGAGGTTACATAAAGCAATTTATTGTCGTAATAAACATGATTATAATCTGATCTAATGTCAGGCATCAAATCCCATTGTTGCATGTTTCACTGCACCTATCTGGTGTCTGTGACCAATAAAACACGTTTTTTGGGGATGTGAAGACTTGTTGTGAGTCATAATGTATAGACTCAAGATACATCCTCAAACTCTCAACAGGACTGATGCAGCTATCTCTGCAACTAGCTCTCACAGTGTCACGTCCATTTTTCTCAAACGTCTAATTTCGATGTTGTTGCAAACGTCAAATTTCAAAGGGTTTAAGGTTAAGTTTAGGCCTTAACTCCAAATTTTTAAGGTTTGGCATTAACTCTGAAATCTTAAGGTTAGGCATTAACTCCGAATGGTTAAGGTTAGGCATTAACTCCGAAATCTTAAGGTTAGGCATTAACTCCGAATGGTTAAGGTTAGGCATTAACTCCGAATGGTTAAGGTTAGGCATTAACTCCGAATGGTTAAGGTTTGGCATTAACTCTGAAATCTTAAGGTTAGGCATTAACTCTGAATGGTTAAGGTAATGCATAAGGTTTGGGATAAGCTTAAAACAACCTTTGGATTCAGAGGCAGATGCTTATGCTACTGGGGTGGCAGGTACCCTAGTGGTTAGAGCATTGGGCTAGTGACCAAAAGGTTGCTGGATCAAATCCCTGAGCTGACATGGTAAAAATCTGGTGTTCTGCTCCTGAACAAGGCAGTTAACCCACTATTCCCCGGTAGGCTGTCATTGTAAATATTCAATTGTTCCTAACTGACTTGCCTAGTTACATAAAGGTTTCTTTTCTTTAATGCCCATCCACCATCCCCATCCACAACTCCCAAGCAAAACCGAAACCTACTTGAAGGTAACAGCGCTCACTGTCGCCCCTAGAGGCTGGTTTCCACGTCATCTCTTGACGTCCTCAGACATGGATGGACGTGGAATACTGACTTGTATCCCGGGTGACCTGGTCTCTGTGACGTGGCTGGGAGTTCGCCATGACCATTCAAACAGGATGCACTGCAAAACAGTCTACAGTGGCAAAAACATGACCTGTGTATGTGTGTATTTGCGTGCCTGTGTCTTCAAATGTGTGTGTTATGCATTAGCAGCTTGTCAGTCTCAAATTCCTCTGCAGCTCGGTTTGTCAGGGGGAGCTCGCTCTGGTCTGTGGCTCTGCATTCTGAATGGTAAGTATTTGAAGGGAAAGAGGTCTTAAACAAAGCTCCTGGCATGACGTTTCTTTCCCGTGCCTCCTGCAACGTCTGTTGCTGTGGGATTTGAACCTCCTCAATCACTGACACTTGTGGATTATCTGTACTTAAGGCAAAGAGCCAACACAAGCCACATCTTGTGTGCAGGCATTCAGGTACTCGTATGCTGCATTTTATTCTCATTGTGGGTAGGTTTCCCTAAAGATCACTGCTGGAGGCATAACGCGGCTAATTACACCACAATTTGGATCCCGTGATGTTTTGAATTAATTTAATGTGACCAAACATAGATGAACCCATTTAAAACAGACAGATAGAACGTATATTGTTTCATTGATAACTGTTACATTGACATCATATATACATGACATAATTGCGGATTCCTCAGGCACTTTGTAAGACGACTACTATGGGGCCTTCCTAAGTGGTCGGAGGTGCCTTGGGCTTGTGTCTGGCAAGGATATCTGCACCAGGGGTGAAAAGGTGAGCCCATTGTGGAGGAAACACACATACAGTAGGAAGTGACCCAACAATGTGGATAATCTCCCTCAACAGGCACCAACTCATTACTCTTTGCTTGCAGGTGCAGGTGTATTATCCTTTTTCTATTGATACATAGTTGAGTTGTCTGGCTACTCCATTTGTTACCTTCCAGGTCTTTGTGTGGTTTTATTTGGGAGTTTATGGACTATTTAGATTGCGGTTTCCTTTATATGTATTCTATAATCAAACTCTTGCCATAAATGTAAACCACAGGAGTGCAACTGTGACCAACTGGGTTTCAAACCTGGGTCTTCTGCACACCATAACACTGTGTTAGCCCGCTGAGCTAAAGCCTAAGCCTTAGTTCAGGGAGCTGATGCAGGTATTCAGGACTCAGGTAAGGTGGATGATGTTACAAACATAATCATCACTGTTTTGACACAAAATGAACGACTGAGGAGTTCCCGTCTTGTCAGTCAACATGTCATTATGGATCACCACTCCACATGTCACAATGCTGACCTCTGACCCAGGAAGGACTCACCTCCAGCTTTACATGTGGCCACACCTGCTAAGATGTTGTGGTGTTTTGGTTGGTTGGGGGCTTGAGGTAAGTACTTAGGTTGAATAACCTGACAGCTAAAGTAACCTTTCCTTCCTCTGGTTCCTATGGTTGTGTTAGACATAAAGGGCCAGGTGAAACCATGTGTGAGTGTGTGTATGTGCGTGTCTGATAGTCTGGATGTGTGTGTGTTCGATCCGACGGATCGGTCATGCGTAGAGGGAGTTTTCACCACAGCACAATGCTTCTCTATGGGTGTGACTCCCTGTTGGATTACCGTAGGAGAATGAGACCCAGCAGAGGACTGGTTCCACTAGCTAGCTCTGAGGGGAAACGTCCCTGTACTTTCTCACCGAAACTCATTGCTGGGCTCAGCCCCGAAACACTAAAGCCTTGTTCAAACTGCAGGCCTTAATGTTAAAATCAGTTTCGATTTTCAAATCCGTTTTGGACTACTGACTGTCCAAACAGCAAGTTACAAGTGACCAGATCAGATTTGTGTGTGTACAGACAGCAGTCATTTTCTGACATGGCTACGCTAGTTGTCATAGTAATGATGGGTGTGTGTGCAGTGGTGTAGGCTGATTGGTGGTGGTGCTCGTGGTTCCTATCACTAGGAAGTTATGTAACAAGCTAAGGTGACAACAATGCCATGGACATTTCCCAGTTCCTTTGAACGTTCAAAATTGTAGGGTAAGATCATGTTTAAAGCCTCAAAGGATTTTTACATTTATTTAACTAGGAAAGCCAGTTAATACCAACTTTTTATTTACAATGACAGCCTACCACAGCCAAACACTTGGCCAATTGTGTTGTCGGTACAGAGTCAATGTGCCGGTTAGTCGAGGCAATTGAGGTAATATGTACATGTAGGTAGAGTTAAAGTGACTATGCATAGATAATAAACAGAGTAGCAGCAGTGTAAAAGAGGGGTCTGGGTAGCCCTTTGATTTGCTATTCAGGAGTCTTATGGCTTGGAGGTAGAAGCTGTTAAGAAGCTTTTTGGACCTAGACTTGGCGCTCCAGTACTTGCTTTGCGATACCGGAGAGAACAGTCTATGACTAGGGTGGCTGTAGTCTTTGACCAATTTTAGGGCCTTCCTCTGACACCGCCTGGTATAGAGGTCCTGGATGGCAGGAAGCTTGGCCCCAGTGATGTTCTGGGCCGTACACACTACCCTCTGTAGTGCCTTGGGGTCAGAGTCCGAGCAGTTGCCATACCAGGCAGTGATGCAACCAGTCAGTCTCCTGAGGGGGAATTGGCTTTGTCGTGCCCTCTTCACGACTGTCTTGGTGTGTTTGGACCATTCTAGTTTGTTGTTGATGTGGACACCAAGGAACACGAAGCTCTCAACCTGCTCCACTGCAGCCCTGTCGATGAGAATAGGGGTGTGCTCGGTCCTCCTTTTCCTGTAGTCCACAATCATCTCCTTTGTCTTGATCACGTTGAGGGAGAGGTTGTTGTCCTGGCACCAAATGTTCTCCCTATTGGATGTGTCATCGTTGTCGGTGATCAGGCCTACCACTGTTGTGCCATCGGTAAACTTGATGATGGTGTTGGAGTCATGGCCATGCAGTCATGAGTGAACAAGGAGTACACATTCACAAATTTGTTTGTGAACAATTAACAAGCTAGTTAGCTACCACATGTTCTTGTCAAACTGTCAACAGAGTAGCTATATGAATGTGACTACAAACCACCTACGAAGGTAGTTTGAAGTGTGGCTTGAAATATCTAATTCTATGTGCTTTTTGGCTTTTCAGACTACAGAAAAAAGAACAGATTCGAATCAGAGAGGCAAATAAATAGGATTTGAGTTACTTTAAACTGCCAATTTGAACAAGCCTTTAGTGACATTTCACTGTAGCTTGACAAATTAGGCCAATGTCAAGGTCTTTGCCATCAGCAAAAGATGACTTAGTTGAGTCACTGACTAACTGTGCCATTGAAATCTGGTCTAAACTTGTTATTCAAGCCAAGGGCCTTACAGACCGACCGGTTGATTGGTTAGCAACAAAACCGATGCTTGCACAACTATGGGGAAAAACAGGCTTGGCTTAGATTGTTGACAACATGTAAACTATATTTAGTCTCCAAATGTTTATTGAAAACATACATATATTTGCACAATGAGCATTTGTTGTCTCAAATACATTGTTACAGTTGTTGGTTAGCTAGCTAGCTAATTTGAGCCATATTAGCATTGACATGAAATCAGTCAAAACACCTCAAAACAAGACATGGCATCAGGAACAAGACAAAACTAGCTGAAACAAACGATCCACCTACGATTCCCTACGTGGCAGCTTGTCATTGCTGCTAGCTATCTGACCGTTCAGAATCATAAAAACGCACAGCTTCTGGCCCCATTCCTGACTTTGTCTGCCAACCCCTCTATGGGAAGTGATCTGTCGACCTGTATGGAGGTAGATACAAACAGAAAGGTCAGAGGGAAAGTAAGTAGTAATACATTTTCAAATATGAACATGATGGCTATGTTTGTAAAACTGAAATGTTGACATTTTCAAATCTTCAAAGACCTAAGATGAGCGTATCATTATAGGCCTTAAGACTAGAGTTTGTACGAACGGCCCATGTGTGTTCTGTACAGTACAATATCAATGGAAGATAGGCATGTCCATTCTACATTATATATTTCACGTTGTGCCCTGCTGAATGCAGCCCTGAATTGGTTTTCCACCACGCCCCTCAGCTGATTGGTTAATTAGGTGAATTAGCTTGATTGACCCCAGGTGTGGCTACTTAGCATATTAGACAAGACTCTATATAGAAGGATGGTTGATACACCTGATTTTCCATGAGGCTGTCCACTTTAGGCTGTCCACTTTATGTGGCTGTCCACTTTATGTGTGTTTGCTACTGACTGTATTTGAATTGAGTTTGTATTTGCACTCCAGATGCTCTCCCACTGAGCTACTTTGCATGCTGTGTGGTGGCCCTTAACCCAGCAGCACCAGGAGACCTCTGTTTGATTCTCTGTTTGTCCTGCCCTTCCACCAAGTACACATCTAACTTGTGTGAGCTTGGAAATGTGTAGCTTTTATTGTATTTAAACAGATTTCAATAAATCAAATGTATTTCTAAAGCTCTTTTTACATCACCTTTTTACAGGCCAGATATGTAAACTGAAGGACCTACCATTTTAAAATAAGTCATCCTAATAAGGAGACTAACTGCCAATGGAAATCGAATTCGTATGGATGTATATTTGTATTCATATTACAACCACAGCATAGTATGAGGTTTTTGTGTTTTCTTGAGTCCTCTATAGGACAGCACCTCAGGGTGCCTCCTTCCTTCTGTCCCCCTCCCCCATCCTCCTACCTCCCCCTGCCAGATTCCTGTGTAAGCCTGACTGACGGCATCACAGGGAGACAGGACACATGTTGAGATCTGAATCCCGATCCGGAAACACCAGCCAGGGAACGTCCACTATCTTGAAGGGCTGCCAGACGTAGCGTGGAGTCAGACACCCTGCATGCTGCACCCCCATGGTGTTGTTAGCACACACACATACAGACATGGAACACACGTGTGAACACACACAGCCACGGAGCATGTACACGTGCCAAGACACACACACACACACACACACACCAACTTTCCTGAGAACCAGCTGCCAAGGCCTCCTATAACACCCACGGTCTCTCCCTTCTCTCTTCCCTGTAGCCGTCTGACCCGTCTTACTGCCTCGTTTGTCATCTCCCTTCGCTGGCTGTGTGAGCGGTAGCTGACAGACGGGGTATAAGCCTGTCTGGTGTTGAGAGCCGGGCTTTCCACGCTGAATAGAGAAACTATGCACCAACGCCGGAGGGAGGCGTGTAACGACACACACTGGCACACTCCCCCACTGAGAGCTGCCTCAGTCTTTTTCTCTCTATATTGGGTAGTCTAGCTCTCTCTCTCTTTCTCTCTTTGTCTCTCTCTTTCTCTCTTTTTTTCTCTCTCAATTCAATTGAAGGGCTTTATTGGCATGGGAAACATATGTTAACATTGATCTTTATTGGCATGGGAAACATATGTTAACATTGATCTTTATTGGCATGGGAAACATATGTTAACATTGATCTTTATTGGCATGGGAAACATATGTTAACATTGATCTTTATTGGCATGGGAAACATATGTTAACATTGATCTTTATTGGCATGGGAAACATATGTTAACATTGATCTTTATTGGCATGGGAAACATATGTTAACATTGATCTTTATTGGCATGGGAAACATATGTTAACATTGATCTTTATTGGCATGGGAAACATATGTTAACATTGATCTTTATTGGCATGGGAAACATATGTTAACATTGATCTTTATTGGCATGGGAAACATATGTTAACATTGATCTTTATTGGCATGGGAAACATATGTTAACATTGATCTTTATTGGCATGGGAAACATAACATTGATCTTTATTGGCAACATTGATCTTTATTGGCATGGGAAACATATGTTAACATTGATCTTTATTGGCATGGGAAACATATGTTAACATTGATCTTTATTGGCATGGGAAACATATGTTAACATTGATCTTTATTGGCATGGGAAACATATGTTAACATTGATCTTTATTGGCATGGGAAACATATGTTAACATTGATCTTTATTGGCATGGGAAACATATGTTAACATTGATCTTTATTGGCATGGGAAACATATGTTAACATTGATCTTTATTGGCATGGGAAACATATGTTAACATTGATCTTTATTGGCATGGGAAACATATGTTAACATTGCCGAAGCAAGTGAAAGAGATAATAAACACAAGTGGAACAAACAATATAAAATGAACAGTAAACATTACATTCACAAAAGTTACAATGGAATAGAGACATTTCAAATGTCATATTATGGCAATATACAGTGTTGTAAAGATGTGCAAATAGTTAAAGTGCAAAAGGGAAAATAAATAAACAGATATGGTAGTTTATCATAATTGGATTTGTTTTCAAAATTATTTTTGGGTCTGTTTAATCTGAGGGAAATATGTTTCTCTAATATGGTTATTTATACATTTGGCAGGAGGTTAGGAAGTGCAACGCAGTTTCCAACTCATTTTGTGGGCAGCTTGCACATAGCCTGTCTTCTCTTGAGAGCCAGGTCTGCCAATGGCGGCCTCTCTCAATAGCAAGGCTATGCTCACTGAGTGTACATATCTCTCTCACTCTTTCTCTCGCTCTGTCTCTCTCTCGCTCTGTCTCTGTCTCTCTCTCTTACACTTACTTCCCTTTTATCTGACTACCTCTCCTGTCTTGGGGCCCCTCCCGCCTCATTTTACTTCACTAGAACAAGAGAATGGCCTTTGATTTATACTGGTGTGTGTGTTTGCGTGTGTACGCGGTGTGCATGTGTATGGCTGATGGGTGGGCATTATTGAGCATGTAGAAAAATGTTGGACATGTCTGCAGGTGGTTTGGACGGCAGTCTTGCGGTCTACTGTGATCTGGGGTTGCACAGTGTGAAAAGCAGGCTGCCACCATGTGTGATTCAGATGCCAAATATGATGAAGTGTTATAGCGCCGCCGCCGTGCCTCTGCTTGCCGTAGCTGGCTGGGCCACCGCATAATATTGTCTCTTAAAGGCCCAGTCCGTTATTTTGCAGTCGTTTTTTATCATTCAAATTAATGCTGTTTGTTTTTAAATGAAGGAGTAGGCCTTTAATGCAGAAAGCTAGATACATTAATATTGTTGTTTTTCAAATGGAGTAGGCCTTTAATACAGACAAAGTGCCAGGCAGTTTCCTCGTCTGTAGTTTCATAGCCATTGCAAAACACAGCCATTGCTCCTGGTTGTTTTTCCAACTTCAACTGTTTTATGAATTCCATTTAAATCAAAACGCCTCATTTCTGGATGCAAGAGTAGAGTCAGCAAACTATCATTTCTGTGATTTATACTGAACAATATGAACTGAGTTACAGTTCATATAAGGAAAGGCGCAAATCTATGGATTTCACGTAACTGGGCAGGGGCGCAGCCACGGGTGGGCCTTGGAGGGCATAAGCCCACTAACTTGGCTACCAGGCCCACCTATTGATGAGCCAGGCCCAGTAAATCAGAAATAGTTTTTCCCAACAAAAGGGCTTCATTACAGACAGAAATACTCCTCAGTGGGTGGGCCGGATGTGGAGGTCCTGAGCTGGCGTGGTTACATGGGGTCTGCGGTTGTGAGGCCGGTTAGACGTAATTGCCAAATTCTCTAAAATGATATTCGAGGCAGTTTATGGTAGAGAAATTAACAATTAAGTTCTCTGGCAACAGCTCTGGGGGACATTCCTGCATTCAGCATTCCAATTGCATGCTCCCTCAAAACTTTGGCATTATGTGGTGTGACAAAACTGCACATTTTAAATGGGTCTTTTAATCTCCCCAGCACAAGGTGCATCTGTGTAATGATCATGCTGTTCAATCAGCTTCTTGATATGCCACACCTGTCAGGTGGATGGATTATCTTGGCAAACAAGAAATTCTCACTAACAGGGATGTAAGCAAATTTGTGCATTACATTTGAGAGAAATATGTTTTTTTTAGTATGGAACATTTCTCGGATCTTTTATTTCAGCTCATGAAACATGGGACCAACACTTTACATGTTGCACTTATATTTTTGTTCAGTGTAATATTTAAGTGAGTTCAACAGTAAAGTAAATTCTGTGGTTGTTTGGCAGTTTGAACTTTCTTTTACAAAATGTCCGACACTCCATATACATCAAGGGATGCATTAAACACCTGAATGAGTTTCCTGGTTCCCCATGGTCTTTTTAGATAAATCATCATTATTTGAACAAGTAGGTGGCCTGTAAATGTTTAATGAGGCTCTTGTGAAAGACATGTCTGAAGAACCAATGAAATGTGTTCAGTAATTGTAACATATTGTCTGACATTTAAATACCACAAGCATTCATATCTAATCTCTCGTCACGGTTTTGAATAGCAGGCCCTGTTGAGTGTCGTCGACATCCACTGAAGATCTGCATGGGTAGAGACAAATGCAGAAGAGCCGGGCCTCTTGTAAAGGTAGCTGAGCTGTCTCTATGGCGATTGGTCCAATACAGGGGCCTGGACCACCCACCAAGAGGACTAGTGGGCCTGTGGAATGCTTTATACTGGATTGCCTGTCTGTCTGTGTCCCCCCTATTACATCTCCTCCTGTGGCCGGCTCACAGCTGGGATGGTGGTTGGGGGGTGGCGCTAGCGTCATCACTACCTAGGAGAGTGAGAGGGTGTGTGTGTGTGTGCTTGTGGAGACTGTGTGTTTATGAGAGAAATGTGTGTGTGGGAAAGCTCTTAGATGTGTGTGAGCCAGGGAAAACCAGGCCTACCACAGGAGGCTTCTGAGGGAAGGACGGCTCATTATAATGGCTGGAATGGAGCAAATGAAACGGCATCAAACACATTCGATACCATTCAATTGATTCTGTTCCAGGCATTACGATGAGCCCTCCCCATTTAAGGTGCCACCAACCTCCGGTGATGCCTATACCCAGGACCTTTTTTCTGGTCAGTTCAGTTGGTCATGGATCCTACTCATGACTCATACATGGGTAGGGTCCGTTAGACTAGATCAATGGAACAACTCTGATAGATTACAGCTGAGCAATAGAACGGAGATCTTTGAATTTCTAAACGGTAGGCGAGTGTACAAATACAGTCCATGTAGATCCCTAACAAATCCTCCACCTGTATCCAAAGAACCCTCTAGACAAACATACAACAGGCTACATGTTGACATTCCTGCTTGGATAAGCCCCCGCTCCAATAGGACAACAGTGTTGGTTATGCCGTTGCCCAATGTGTATCAGTGTTTGCAGATCAGGTCAAACAGTGGCGTGCCACAGTACCAGGCTGTGTCTATATTTGCGGTGATCAGCTCTGTGACAGACTGACAGAACACCTGGCCGAGGGCCAGCACACACTGAGAGGTGTGTGGGTGTGTGTGGTGATATGCTTCAGTGACATTGAAAGACTAGAGCAAGGTGACTCAGTGCTGTAGGGTAGGCCTACTGTTTGGATGGGTCTGTGTGTGTGTGTGTGTGTGTGTGTGTGTGTGTGTGTGTGTGTGTGTGTGTGTGTGTGTGTGTGTGTGTGTGTGTGTGTGTGTGTGTGTGTGTGTGTGTGTGTGTGTGTGTGTGTGTGTGTGTGTGTGTGTGTGTGTGTGTGTGTGTGTGTGTGTGTGTGTGTGTGTGTGTGTGTGTGTGTGTGTGTGTGTGTGTACACGTGCATGCGTGTATGGGTAGTTACATGTATGTGTATGGGTGTGTGTTTGAGGTTGGAGAGGGTGTGTATTTGCTTGAAACTTCCAGATGGAAAGAAGAAGAGGGAGAGCCTGGCGGACTGATGACAGACTGTGGGTGGGGACCATAGCGATGCCACACACTACAACGACAACTATCAAATCATCTGGTTGCTATAACCCCCCAAACACATATGCCAATACACTGTAGATCAAACAATCTCACATGTTGCTCACCTGTCACTGACATTGGCTGTGGCCTGAAACTGAGCAGCTGGCTTCAATAGAAAACAGGAGTAGCCTACACGTTACTGTGAAAACATATTTTGGAGTTCCATGTGTGTTTAATGTGGTGTTAGTGACAAGCCTCTGATCTTTCCTCACTTTGTCATTCTGTCAAGTATCCCATATCACTTTGCCCTGAGGCCTGATACTGTACCTCCAGAAGACAACCTGAGGCCTGATACTTCCAGAAGACAACCTGAGACCTGATACTTCCAGAAGACAACCAACCTGATGCCTGATACTTCCAGAAGACAACCTGAGACCTGATATTTCCAGAAAACAACCAACCTGGGTTCTGATACCTCTGGAAGACAACCAACCTGATGCCTGATACCTCCAGAAGACAACCAACCTGAGGCCTGATACCTCCAGAAGACAACCAACCTGAGGCCTGACATTTCCAGAAGACAACCAACCTGAAGCTTGATTAACCCAGAAGACAACCAACCTGGGTTCTGATACCTCTGGAAGACAACCAACCTGATGCCTGATACTTCCAGAAGACAACCAACCTGAGTTCTGACACCTCCAGAAAACAACCTGATGCCTGATACCTCCAGAAGACAACCAACCTGGGTTCTGATACTTCCAGTAGACAACCAACCTGAGACCTGATACCTCTGGAAGACAACCATCCTGAGACCTGATACTTCCAGAAGACAACCAACCTGGGTTCTGATACTTCCAGAAGACAACAAACCTGGGTTCCGATACCTCCAGAAGACAACCAACCTGAGACCTGATACCTCTGGAAGACAACCATCCTGAGACCTGATACTTCCAGAAGACAACCAACCTGGGTTCTGATACTTCCAGTAGACAACAAACCTGGGTTCTGATACTTCCAGTAGACAACAAACCTGGGTTCCGATACCTCCAGAAGACAACCATCCTGAGACCTGATACTTCCAGAAGACAACCAACCTGGGTTCTGACACCTCCAGAAAACAACCAACCTGGCTTCTGCTACTTCCAGTAGACAACAAACCTGGGTTCTGATACCTCCGGAAGACAACCTGAGGCCTGATACCTCCAGAAGACAACCAACCTGAGGCCTGATACCTCCAGAAGACAACCAACCTGAGGCCTGATACCTCCAGAAAACAACCAACCTGAGGCCTGACATTTCCAGAAGACAACCAACCTGAGGCTTGATTAACCCAGAAGACAACCAACCTGGGTTCTGAGTCTGCCACTAGCACAGTCAGTGTAGTCAGCTCAGCTATCCCCATTGAGACCGTGTCTGTGCCTCGACCTGGGTTGGGCAAAACTAAACATGGCGGTGTTCGCCTTAAGACCTCCTCCATTCCTCTCATTATTGAAAGAGATTGTGATATCTCACATCTCAAAATAGGGCTAGTTAATGTTAGATCCCTCACTTCCAAGGCAGTTATAGTCAATGAACCACTGATCATAATCTTGATGTGATTGGCCTGACTGGAACATGGCTTAAGCCTGATGCATTTTCTGTGATAAATGAGGCCTCTCCTCCTGGTTACCCTAGTGACCATTTCCCCAGTGCATCCTGCAAAGGCAGAGGTGTTGCTGACATTTACGATACCAAATTTAAATTTACAAAAAAAGACTGCGTTTTTGTCTTTTGAGCTTCTAGTCATGAAATCTATGCAACCTACTCAATCACTTTTTATAGCTACTGTTTACAGACCTCCTGGGCTGTATACGGCGTTCCTCACTGAGTTCCCTGAATTCTATCGGACCTTGTAGTCATGGCAGATAATATTCACATTTTCGGTGACTTTAACATTCACATGGAAAAGTCCACAAACCCACTCCAAAAGGCTTTCGGAACCATCGTCGACTCAGTGGGTTTTGTCCAATATGTCTCCGGACCTACTCACTGCCACAATTATACTCTGGACCTAGTTTTGTCCAGTGGAATAAATATTGTGGATCTTAATGTTTTTCCTCATAATCCTGGACTATCGGACCACCATTTTATTAAATTTGCAATTGCAACAAATAATCTGCTCAGACCTCAACCAAGAATCATCAAATTGTTTACACTATATATTTTACCTCTTGGTGATGTCACTCTGAAACATAATGTTAACTTTCATTGCTATGTGGACGATACACAGGTGTACATTTCGATGAAACATGGTGAAGTCCCAAAATGTCCCTTCCTGGAAGCATGTGTTTCAGACATAAGGAAGTGGATAGCGGCAAATGTTTTACTTTTAAACTCGGACAAAACAGAGATACTAGTTTTAGGTCCCAAGAATCAAAGAGATCTTCTGTTGGATCTGACAATTAATCTTGATGGTTGTACAGTCGTCTCAAATAAAACTGTGAAGGACCTTGGCGTTACTCTGGACCCTGATATCTCTTTTGACGAACATCTCAAGACTGTTTCAAGGGCTTTCCATCCACGTAACATTGCAAAAATCTGAAACTTTCTGTCCAAAAATTATGCATAAAAATTCATCCATGCTTTTGTCATTTCTAGATTAGACTACTGCAGTGCTCCGCTTTCTGGCTAGCCGGATAAAGCACTAAATAAACTTCAGTTAGTGCTAAACACGGCTGCTAGAATCTTGACTAGCACCAACCAAAAAATGTGATAATATTACTCCAGTGCTAGCCTCTGTACACTGGGTTCCTGTTATTAAGGCTAGGGCTGATTTCAAGGTTTTAACTGCTGACCTATAAAGCATTACATGGGCCTGCTCCTACCTATCTTTCCGATTTGGTCCTGCCGTACATACCAACACGTACGCTACGGTCACAAGATGCAGGCCTGCTTTTTGACCCTTGAATTTCTAAGCAAACAGCTGGAGGCAGGGCTTTCTCCTATAGAGCTCAATTTTTATGGAATGGTCTGCCTATCCATGTGAGAGAAGCAGACTTGAAGATCTTCGTGGGCTATACTCTGCCTTGTCTCAGCATAGTAGGTTGGTGGTTGAAGATATCCCTCTAGTGGTGTGGGGACAGTGCTTTGGCAAAGTGGGTGGGATTATATCCTGCCTGTTTGGCCGTGTCCGGGGGTATCGGACAGGGCCACAGTTACTCCCGACCCCTCCGGTCTCAGCCTCCAGTATTTATGCTGCAATAGTTTATGTGTCTGGGGGCTAGGGTAGGTCTGTTATATCTGGAGTATTTCTCCTGTCTTATACGGTGTCCTGTGTGAATTTAAGTATGCTTCCATCTAATTCTCTCTCTTTCTCTCTCTCTTTCTCTCTCTCTTTTCTCAGAGAACCAGAGCCATCGGACCATGGCTCAGGACTACCTGTCCTGATTACATTTACATTACATTTAAGTCATTTAGCAGACGCTCTTATCCAGAGCGACTTACAAATTGGTGCGTTCACCTTAAGACATCCAGTGGAACAGCCACTTTACAATAGTGCATCTAAATCTTTTAAGGGGGGATGAGAAGGATTACTTTATCCTATCCTAGGTATTCCTGAAAGAGGTGGGGTTTCAGGTGTCTCCGGAAGGTGGTGATTGACTCCGCTGTCCTGGCGTCGTGAGGGAGTTTGTTCCACCATTGGGGGGCCAGAGCAGCGAACAGTTTTGACTGGGCTGCGCGGGAACTGTACTTCCTCAGTGGTAGGGAGGCGAGCAGGCCAGAGGTGGATGAACGCAGTGCCCTTGTTTGGGTGTAGGGCCTGATCAGAGCCTGGAGGTACTGAGGTGCCGTTCCCCTCACAGCTCCGTAGGCAAGCACCATGGTCTTGTAGCGGATGCGAGCTTCAACTGGAAGCCAGTGGAGAGAGCGGAGGAGCGGGGTGACGTGAGAGAACTTGGGAAGGTTGAACACCAGACGGGCTGCGGCGTTCTGGATGAGTTGTAGGGGTTTAATGGCACAGGCAGGGAGCCCAGCCAACAGCGAGTTGCAGTAATCCAGACGGGAGATGACAAGTGCCTGGATTAGGACCTGCGCTGCTTCCTGTGTGAGGCAGGGTCGTACTCTGCGGATGTTGTAGAGCATGAACCTACAAGAACGGGCCACCGCCTTGATGTTAGTTGAGAACGACAGGGTGTTGTCCAGGATCACGCCAAGGTTCTTAGCGCTCTGGGAGGAGGACACAATGGAGTTGTCAACCGTGATGGCGAGATCATGGAATGGGCAGTCCTTCCCCGGGAGGAAGAGCAGCTCCGTCTTGCCGAGGTTCAGCTTGAGGTGGTGATCCGTCATCCACACTGATATGTCTGCCAGACATGCAGAGATGCGATTTGCCACCTGGTCATCAGAAGGGGGAAAGGAGAAGATTAATTGTGTGTCGTCTGCATAGCAATGATAGGAGAGACCATGTGAGGTTATGACAGAGCCAAGTGACTTGGTGTATAGCGAGAATAGGAGAGGGCCTAGAACAGAGCCCTGGGGACGCCAGTGATGAGAGCGCGTGGTGAGGAGACAGATTCTCGCCACGCCACCTGGTAGGAGCGACCTGTCAGGTAGGACGCAATCAAGCGTGGGCCGCGCCGGAGATGCCCAACTCGGAGAGGGTGGAGAGGAGGATCTGATGGTTCACAGTATCGAAGGCAGCCGATAGGTCTAGAAGGATGAGAGCAGAGGAGAGAGAGTTAGCTTTAGCAGTGCGGAGGGCCTCCGTGATACAGAGAAGAGCAGTCTCAGTTGAATGACTAGTCTTGAAACCTGACTGATTTGGATCAAGAAGGTCATTCTGAGAGAGATAGCGGGAGAGCTGGCCAAGGACGGCACGTTCGAGAGTTTTGGAGAGAAAAGAAAGAAGGGATACTGGTCTGTAGTTGTTGACATCGGAGGGATCGAGTGTAGGTTTTTTCAGAAGGGGTGCAACTCTCGCTCTCTTGAAGACAGAAGGGACGTAGCCAGCGGTCATGGATGAGTTGATGAGCGAGGTGAGGTAAGGGAGAAGGTCTCCGGAAATGGTCTGGAGAAGAGAGGAGGGAATAGGGTCAAGCGGGCAGGTTGTTGGGCGGCCGGCCGTCACAAGACGCGAGATTTCATCTGGAGAGAGAGGGGAGAAAGAGGTCAGAGCACAGGGTAGGGCAGTGTGAGCAGAACCAGCGGTGTCGTTTGACTTAGCAAACGAGGATCGGATGTCGTCGACCTTCTTTTCAAAATGGTTGACGAAGTCATCTGCAGAGAGGGAGGAGGGGGGGGGAGGGGGAGGAGGATTCAGGAGGGAGGAGAAGGTGGCAAAGAGCTTCCTAGGGTTAGAGGCAGATGCTTGGAATTTAGAGTGGTAGAAAGTGGCTTTAGCAGCAGAGACAGAAGAGGAAAATGTAGAGAGGAGGGAGTGAAAGGATGCCAGGTCCGCAGGGAGGCGAGTTTTCCTCCATTTCCGCTCGGCTGCCCGGAGCCCTGTTCTCTGTTCTCTGATGACTCCTTGCTGTCCCCAGTCCACCTGGTCATGCTGCTGCTCCAGTTTCAACTGTTCTGTCTGCAGCTATGGAACCCTGAACTGTTCACTGGATGTGCTACCTTGTCCCGGACCTGCTGTTTGGACTCTCTACCGCACCTGCTGTCTCTAACTCTGAATGAGAGGCTATGAAAATCCAACTGACATTTGCTTCTGAGGTGCTGACCTGTTGCACCCTCTAAAACCACTGTGATTTGTATTATCTGATCCTGCTGGTCATCTATGAACATTTGAACATCTTGGCCATGTTCTGTTATTATCTCCACCGGCACAGCCAGAAGAGGACCGGCCAGAGCCTGGACTCTGAGCCTGGTTCCTCTCTACGTTTCTTCCTAAGTTCTGGACTTTTTAGGGAGTTTTTCCTAGCCACCATGCTTCAACTGCATTGCCTGCTGTTTGGGGTTTTAGGCTGGGTTTCTGTACAGCACGTTGTGACATCAGCTGATGTAAAAAAAGGCTTTATAAATACATTTGATTGATTGTTCAAAGTTAGAAAAATGACGTTTTCAACCAGATTTATGCAGTTTTCTCTCTATGCCTATTCTGACCTTGAACTATGCGGGTTTCTGCTATCGTCAGTCAACGTTTGATCTGATTGAATCTAGGCCTTAATTCCACCACCTTTAGATGTGAGGAAACCATGAATAAGGAAGGTCGGGCGATCCTGCCGGTTCCAAATGGAAAAAGCATCTATTTTCTTCTTCTCTATAGAAATAACAGCATTCTCCATGCACTGTAATTTATAAATGTATCAATTATAAATGTATAAATTAATACACATAGCAAGTATTTTAGATAATTTTTCCTTATGATCCCTGGAGACTAATGTGAAACCTGTCATATGGAAGCAAACTGAAAATCATATGAACATGACATGTATGGCGGCACCTTTTCCACAGTGAAGTAGGCTATGAATAGCTGTGCTGATATTCCGATTTTTTATCCAAATTTGCGTGTATGATATTTGGAGACCCAAGGTAAAGATTTCTGTAGGGCTGAACCTGCTGAGTTGATGTATGTGCTTTAGAATTGTATTATTATATGCTCGGGATCTTCTCCGTTTTATCTTACAATTTGTATCATGTTAAATATTAGCCACTATCGGGAGCCACCATCAGTAATACCCACGTACATTTATAACTGTCATTTTAGTGCTGGTTTTCTTCCATTTGTAGCCTACATTTTGCATCATTCCATTCCGTCTACCTTTCTTTTCTCAAGCCCCTGTAGTTGTTCCCGAGGGTCGTTAGCATTAGTGGATCATATTAGGATAACATTGTGCGATAACTTGGGACAAGTAGCCTATTTGAATCATTATGGAACTCAGACCACACGTAGCAGGTTTAACCTGGAATCTGGCGCACGGTTCACGAAGACTGGACTGTTGTCGTAGAATTCCATGATTAGTAAGGATTAGAGTAGATTTATAGATTTATTGTTCAAACCTGATTGTACACTTTCCACCTTCCAATAATTCAGGGTTTGAATTTGAATATGACAACTTTCAGGATGAATCAAACCACTGTATTTTTGATTTATCAATATATTTAGTGCGTAAAGTCTCTCCAAAACGTTACGTTTTATGATTAATAGGTACATTCCAAACCATAAAATGTGCCCAAATAATCAACAAGACCAGAGTATTTTTTAAATCTACCAGTTGGTGCTGAAGCAACATATATATTTAGATGGCTTTCTTTTATTGATCCGTATATTCTGAACCCGTCCTCTCAAAGTATTCTAGTGAGTCTGTCAACAAAATTCTAATTAAAGGTACACCGTATTTAAAGGGATTGCTTAAGATAAATGTACTGAAAACCCTATTGAATGAAAGCACCAATAGAAAATGTGTTGGCCAGCAAGTGGGAGGCTTTTCAGCGGTTTAATTAAATGTATTCAGCGCCCGCAAGGGAACCACACCCCCAAAACCCTAATCATCTGCATTAGATACATCTGAACACTAACTACTGAGAAGTGCGGTAGAAAGACGTACATTTCCTAAATCGGAATTGGCCCCAAAGTTAATACATTACAAGTTGGGTAAGGTTGGAAAACAAGTTGCAATCGGGATTCAAACTGGCAACCGTGCGGGTCGCTACCCATGTGTAACGTCCACCTCCAACCTACCACCTCTAAGCAGAGATGTGCACTATTTCAATTCTGACTATTTAGTCATTTGTATTATACTGGTCAGAACGCAAATATATTTTGTAACAAAATACTTTTCTATACCATTTTGTGGCCCCCTTTCACCCTGCATTGATATCAGAAGTCTGATCGCACTATGGTGTGATAAGAGCGCCTGCTAAATGAACTAAATATAAATGTGTGTGGAAAATGGACAAATCAGTATTATAATGGCTACGGCCCCAAAACAATGTTTTGTCTAGACATGATACAGCTTTTGTCAAAATGGACTAATTCGTAGCAGGTTTAGGAAACTTTATGCAACAGGTTAGGATAATTAACTAGCAGGTTGGGAGAATTAGGTTAAACTGTATCCCTTCTGGACATGACCCTGAAACAAAGGCCAATAATAATACCCAGTGTGCTTTGTTGTTCATTTTCACATATACATTTAGGTAATTGAGCAGACACTCTTATCCAGAGTGACTTACAGTCAGGGCATTAAGGTAGATAACATCACAGTCATAGTGAGTTAAACGTTTCTGTGACCGTTACTGAGACTGTTGATGCTGTTCGGGACAGCTACTTGCAAATCTATTTCTCTATTTTAAAATATGTATTTTAATTCAATAGATTTCAAAATACAAGTATTTTGAAGTTTATGTTGATACATTGAACTTTATGCTATTTTGTATTTTTTTTGCCCATCCCTGCCTATACTGTAACAGCTTTACTCCACCATGTCGCCACCCACTTTTTACGCTCACACACGCACAATAACGCCATAAATCAAATCTGTGCATTATTTTGATGGTTGTCTGCACCATCTAGTGGTAATCCGCTGTTAAAGTATGTGTGAGGCCTTGGCCACAGCTATATCCTCTTCCTGACGCTTTCCCCAGGACTGGACCATCACCGCACCACCTGGCGGCACTGGTGGAGATTGCAACTGTTATGGATCTTTCTCAAGGTCTTTCTTACATTGATCCTCTCTCCTTGCCGCCTTCTCAAAACGCATTGGAGGAGAATATCCTTCAGATCTTCTATAGAAAGAGACGTTCCTTCCAGACCAACTTCTCCTTCTCAACAGAGAGACAACAACAACAAACAACTCTAACTTTGTTGTTTATTTGAATAAATTACATTGAGATATTTTAGTCATTTTTAACATCAAGCATATTGTCTTGTAATCCGGTGCAAGGGATGAAACCAAAACAAACAAAGAATCCAAAAACGACAATTGTGTGCAGCACAAACAATCCCTCGAATCACAATAGTTCTATATAATTACTGTATATATATGCATATACTTTATCACAGTTACAAAAATAAAATACGATACCGTAGATGCGCTACTACACACACACACGGTGAAAACAAATCACTGAAAAGCTGTACAGTCCTCATTGAGGGCAAAGATACACACGATAATTGTTTTAAAAAAAGATAGAGAAAAGAAAATGAAGGAAATATATAGCCTTTTAAAAAACTTGAACGCACAGCCAGTTCCAATCTGAATCTGCTTATTCTGCCAACAAACGACACTGTTTCAAGTTGCGCTTCCCTTTAAAAAAAAAAACACTATAGATGGGTTTTCGGTTGGTTCAGCTTCATCAATAGTATCATTGCGCTATACTGTATCGGTCCTTTATCAAATAGACGTCCAGGAGGATTTCAATGAAGGAAAAATAATACTGACAGAAAAAATAGAAAATGTACACTTCATAGATACAAACCACAGTAGACCAAACCACCCGTGGCGCATACAACCCCTTCTCCCTTCACAAAACACATACCAACCTCGGCCCAACCAAACCACACCCACCCAGTCACACAACCACGATAAATGGGTGAAACACTTATTGCCCTGTCTGTTACACACATACAGTTTCACATTGGATTTGCAGAAGGGAAAACCACTGAGAATGAAGTCCTCAAAATGCTGGAGAAAACCTAGATAGATCCATAGGCCAGAGTTTGGAGTGTACAGTAGTATCCAATTGCTTTAGTAGACTCTGGCCGTGACCCCACTCTCCCAGGGCGTTTCAGGGAGAGTGGGATATGCCAAAAACACATTTCCAACTCACACATGCATATTAATACACACTTGTTCCCACCAAATGATGATTATTGTTATATGCAACAGTCTGCTGCTGTGGTACCTTATATTGTGTATTGTTACAAGTGCGGCCATCCATTCCTGGGATATGACAAGGGAAGAACAATCAACAAGGGACAGGGACTAAGGATCCTCAGAACCTTCAGTAAACAGAAATACAGTATGGACCAGTAAGAGCAACACATACCGTATGAATGGGTTATTTCAGACCGAGACTCCTGACAGAGAGAAGTTGCCTAGATTGCCTGACAACATTTAGACAAAGTGTAAGATACAAAGGGGTAGGGAATTTGCATCTGGTTATTGATGTTAGTATCTTTGAATTAAATATGGTACCGTGATCACTTTTTATAAAATGTTCCCTTTTCTGATTGAGACAGCATTGCTTGTGTATTCCATTGGCCTCGTAATACAGTAGTTGTCTGTGAGCATGATCAGCTAAAGCTAGTCCTATCAGATTCCATGACTTATAGTCTTCAATATAGTGTTATTTGTTTATCTGACTAAAGGACATTCTGATACAGTGAAAACAACTTCGCCAACGGTTGAAGAAAATAAGGCTAAACCGATAAGCGGTCAACTCCTATATGAAATAGCACAATACAGCAACCATTTTCACAAATATTTCCACGTCATTGGTAAAATACACACTGAGAAGATTTTTTAAACATTATTTCATATTATGGAAACGGTTCCAGTTTTTGCTTATACGCCACTTAGAAAACAATTGAACTACACAATTTAGTCTTTTGTTTCCGTAAATATTCATCGCCAATTTATAACCATTGACTGAAATACACTAGATGTAATCATGAGGCATACCTAAATCACACAGAGGACTTGTGTGATATAGAATGGCAACAAAACAATGTAGATCGCAAACAAACTACACCCTCGGATAGAAAAGCGAGTAGATTTGCCATTGACACCACTCAGCCCTGCTGTAGGCCTACCCTCCTGCATAGGTGGCCAGTTTGGTCTAACTATGGTGCCTTGATTAAATCACACTGAATCCTTACATACCTCACTCTCAGTTTAGGTCTGTATGAAAAGACACATCAAACGATATCCCCTCCGTCATAAACATACATCTGTTGTTTAGCATGAAATGGACACGGTCTCTCTAGGAAACAATCCATGCATGCAAACAGAAGGCTACCCTTTTCAAACGGGAAAAACATATATTTAGCTTGAACGTACTTAGAAGAAGTAAATCTGATAAAACACTAAAACATGCCTGACCTACAGTGTCTAACAAAGTGTGAAACATGACCTAAACGTGATCTAACGGACCAGATAACCGCCCAGAAATAGTAGCCTACAATATGTGACGATGATGAAATTATGCTAGTCTAGAAGTTTCCACAAAGTACAGAGAAGGATAGTAACGGCCATTTTGAAAGACACGCAGCCAATGTAAACCTAGATGAAGCCAGGAAAGACAAGGATTGAGGAACTGTAGAAGCTCCTGAAGGAAAAAACAACTTGAGGACAAAACCGAGAAATACTCTTTTTGGAAATAAAAGAAAAAACAACCATAGCATTTTATTGGTTTGATGGTAAATGTCCACGATGGCATTCAAAACGGCATCATTGCTTATTTTTCGTATTTTTTTTTCAAAAGTCTGTTTCGTTAGCACTCGTTGGCGTGACACCATGCTGTTGTTGATTTCGTCATCATATCTTCATTGTAGTTAGATCTCCTTTTTAGCGGAGTGAAAGGGAGGGCTTCCGGGAATATTTGGGGGTGGCGGGAGCTGGGGATGCAGGGATTAAGATTTGTCGCCTGGGAAAACTGCTGCTGCTGATTCGCCGTTGCCGTGGCAACGACTTTAGGGCAGGGGCACCAGGATATCCACGTAGTTGACGGGGAAGAATCCAGAGCTGCCGTGGATCATGCCCTCGTACCAGTTGTCGTCGATCTTGTTGGTGAGAGTGATGATGTCCCCCTCCTTGAAGCCCAGCTCGCCCTCGTTCTCGGGGTCAAAGTCATACAGCGCCCTGCAGGATGGCTGGTCTAGGGGAGCTGGAATGAGAGAGAGAGAGGGAGAGAGCGATGGATGGAGAGATGGTGAGAGAGAGAGAAAGAAAGGAGGAGGGATGGGGAGAGTGTGAAAGAGAGAGAGAGAGAGAGAGATTGAGCGGTGGACCGATGGAAAGGGATAGATGGAGAGAAGAGAAAGCAGAGTTATAGTGTATGGCTGGAGAGGTCTATGGTATAGACAGAAAGATGGGGGTGAATCCTAACTTCCACAAGGTCAAATCTTCACTTATACTCCAATTGACATTAATGGATGAGCGAAAATGAAGTTAATTCAACTAAGCGAAAATTTGTCTTAAATAGAAGTTAGGGTTATTCCTATAGTAAAAGAAAGATAAGATTATCTCTGGAGTAAAGCGCTTACCTGGAGACCTTGCTGAAAGGGGGGATGGAGGGCAGACGGAGGAGGAAGAAAGAGAGGGAGGGGGAGACAAGGTAAAGAAGAGAGGAATGCATAAAAATGAATGTGTATTTAGGTGATCGATTGATAGACATATTGAACAGTAGTATTGTCACGATACCAGAATTTTGACATCGATACCAGGTTTAGTACTGTATCACGAAAACTCAATACCATCACAATACTCGATATCAAAATGATACCATGGCAAAAAAAGTAGGCATATTAGCCAAAGCCACAGAATGGCACTTGATCCAAACAGATAAACTTAGCTACTGATCTGTTCAATTGTTGGGCATCTTTTGAGTTCAATATCATTACATTCTAACTTTTTTCAGTTAACAATTTTCAGAGACAGCCATGTAATGGATCAATTATACAATCAATTTGACTTAGTTTTTTTGCCTCGTGAACGACATCATTACTGGTTAAAGAGAGAGCAAATTTTTATTAAAGAAGCCACTTCTATGCAAATATCGAACCGTTTTTCATGTTCTAGTATGGATAAAGTATTTAAGTTTCGGTATATCGTGCAACACTAACAGACAGAAAGACAGACAAAGGGAGACAAGGCCAATCAGAGGAGAGAAAGACGTAAAAATGTTGGTTTGTGTTGTCGATTGATTGATAAACAAATCGAAAAGACAAACGCACAGACAGAAAGGCAGATAGAGAGAAACAAAGACCGGAATACTGACAACAAAACCTTGGAATACAAACAGAGAGAGAGACAGGAGAGAAATCAGGAAACAGACTGGAGCCAGATAGACAGTCCAAGAAAGAGCAAGAGACAGACCGTTCATATGGACACACAGACAGAGTGATAAAGTAGAGATATTCTGTCGTATCTCTCCAGAATTCACTCTAGGCTCACCTGGAGACCTTGCTGCAAAGAGGAAGAAAGAGAGAGAGCAAATGTGGGAGAAAGAGAAGAGGTATTTATGTTTAACTGCAATTGACATAGTTGTATAAATGGATGGATGGGTGGGTTATGGCAGTGAACAGATGGACAATCACCAAACAGATGGACGGAGACGGACGGACGCAGATAGAAAGACAGTGATAGAAATAGACAGAGTGATATTATGGTCTCTCTCTAGTGTTCACTCTTGGTTTACCTGGAGACCTTGCTGCAAAGAGGAGAGAAATCCAAACGCAAAGCAAGCCACACAGGTAGAACAAATACATTTGTGATTTATAGTATTTGGAAGTGGATGGATGGAGAGATGGATAAATGAAACTATGGAGAGATGACGAGATTGAGAAATGAAGAGATATGAAGATAAGATGATCAGCCAGCCAGCCAGATAGATGGACAGACAGATGACTTAGCTCACCTGGAGACCTTGTTGCTGGATGGAATAACAGAAAGGAAAAGAGAAGAAAGAGCAGACAGGTATATATTTCCATTTGCCTGATAAGTGGATGAACGTAGAGACGGGGAGATAGATAGACGATGGGAAGACACAGACAGAGACAGAAATAGACATAAGGAAAAGAGAGAGAAGAGAGAGACGTTGATAGTGATGGAGAGAGAGAGGGATGGATTGTATTTGTATTTATTATGGATCCCCCATTAGTTCCTGCCAAGGCAGCAGCTACTCTTCCTGGGGTCCAGCAACATAAGACAGTTACATACAGTTTAAAATAGTACATAACATTACATTTCATAACACCTAGTGATGTAGAGAGAGAGAGAGAGATGTCAGGTTTCATGGTAGGAGTGGAGAGTCTCACCTGGGGACCTGGATCCTTGGATGGCTCCATTGTGGTTTTCACTAGAGAGGTCCAAGGACTGACGCGGCTTAGGTATGAATTCTTTCTTGGGCTTGTTGGAGGAATCCCTTATCCTATGGATAATACATTGCAGAAACAAGCCCATATAGTGAAGAGGGTGCTGATCCCAATCCCCCCCCCACCCTCTGCCGCATCGCTCGTTGAAAGAATTAATAGAATCTATTCATTCTATTTCTGCGGCATACCTAAGGTTTGGGGTCAAGGGTTATTGGGATCAATTCCATCTCACTTCTGGCGAATTCAGAGAATTCAGGAAAGGAATAATCAGGCGGTTTCAATTCTTGATCCGAAGACGATTCGTATGGTATGGTATTGCCCCCGTACTCTCTACTAGGGTTGCGAAAATTCCGGAAACTTTCCCAACATTCCCAGGTTTTTCTCCAACCAGGTTTTCAAAATAAAAACCTGTGAACTTTGGGTAAATTTCAGTAATTTCGCAAAAATCCTCCGTACCTCCAGCCGGTACTGACCGGTCATGGAGACACAGATTATAATGATATATAATGATATATATATTATTATAAATACTGACCGGTCCTCCATCTTGGACTGCAGCTGGGTGAGGATCTCAGCACACTGACGATGGTACTCCACCTGGGCTTGGACCAGCGCGGCTAGCTGGCTCACCTGTTCAATCTGCTGACGCAAACACAAAAGGCCCAACGGGACGACTGTTACATATGGGCGGCGTGGCCCAAGTCCTACCGTATACATCCGGACTCACTGGTCTGGCTAACATACAGAAACTACAGTGTGATACTGCGAGGTCAACACATCCGCCTTACTGTGTGACGACCCTCCCACTCGGTCTGCCGAATTCTTTCTCTTTGCTCTTGTTTTCCTTATTAGGATGTCGGTGGGCTCCGGTGTGTCCTGGGATGAATACACCTTTCCCCCATTCATTGGGGAGACTCTCCCCATGCAGACACACTGTTGGGTGTGGTATTTTTGTGGCTGTTTTGTTTGCTTGCTTTGGCACCTTTCAACACCCCTCATTATCACATTTATGCACACAACCACACTCACACTACTGACTACACACACCATTGTTACTTGTTTTGTTTACTTTAGTTAATCAACATATTTTTGCTATTCCTTGATCTCCATGTTCTCTACCTTTTTGTTACGGGATACGAGCCGGTTCGGGACAACTGGTTAACGTACAGGTACTTTGATATGACAACACAAGGTCAAGAAAGACTGGATGGATCGATAGATGGGTGGAGGAGCCATTATAGAACGTAGAGCTCAACTGTTATTACAATTATTTATATCTCTATAGAAGTCCTGTTCATCTGATATCTGAGGCTCTAGGTTCCCTGATACTGCCTTGATGAGAACCTCCAGTCCACACAACACAACGTTACATGCAGACAATACACAGTGAGTCAAAGTCAGCCTGTGATGCTCTGACAAGAGGTAGAACACGAGCTTTGAATCATGACCCCCTCTGTTGCCGTGGTTGCAGCTGGTCAGAGGGGGAGGTGACTTGGACTAGAGACGGAGGGAGAGAAGAGGACAGAGACTAGAGAATAGACAGACACAGTTTGCTGAGAAAAAATAAAACTATTGAACATCAAACATGTGCCCAGTGATGGACAGAAGATGCAGTAAAAAGACATGATGACTACTACTACCACTGCTGCTACTATTACCTGCTGCTACTATTACCTGCGACTACTACTGCTGATACTATTACCTGCTGCTACTATTACCTGCTGCTACTATTACCTGCTGCTACTATTACCTGCTGCTACTATTACCTGCTGCTACTACTACTGCTGATACTATTACCTGCTGCTACTACCACTGCTGCTACTATTACCTGCTGCTACTACTACAGCTCATACTATTACATGCTGCTACTATTACCTGCTGCTACTATTACCTGCTGCTACTACTACTGCTGCTACTATTACCTGCTGCTACTATTACCTGCTGCTACTATTACCTGCTGCTACTATAACCTGCTGCTACTACTACTGCTGCTACTATTACCTGCTGCTACTATTACCTGCTGCTACTATTACCTGCTGCTACTATTACCTGCTGCTACTACCACTGCTGCTACTATTACCTGCTGCTACTACCACTGCTGCTACTATTACCTGCTGCTACTACTACTGCTGCTACTATTACCTGCTGCTACTATTACCTGCTGCTACTACTACTGCTGCTACTATTACCTGCTGCTACTACCACTGCTGCTATTACCTATTACTGCTGCTACTGCTGCTACTATTACCTGCTGCTACTATTACCTGCTGCTACTACCACTGCTGCTACTATTACCTGCTGCTACTACCACTGCTGCTACTATTACCTGCTGCTACTACCACTGCTGCTACTATTACCTGCTGCTACTACCACTGCTGCTACTATTACCTGCTGCTACTATTACCTGCTGCTACTATTACCTGCTGCTACTACTACTGCTGCTACTATTACCTGCTGCTACTATTACCTGCTGCTACTACTACTGCTGCTATTATTACCTGCTGCTACTACCACTGCTGCTATTATTACCTGCTGCTACTACTACTGCTGCTACTATTACCTGCTGCTACTACCACTGCTGCTACTATTACCTGCTGCTACTACTACCTGCTGCTACTATTACCTGCTGCTACTACCACTGCTGCTACTATTACCTGCTGCTACTACTACAGCTCATACTATTACCTGCTGCTACTATTACCTGCTGCTACTACTACTGCTGCTACTATTACCTGCTGCTACTATTACCTGCTGCTACTACCACTGCTGCTACTATTACCTGCTGCTACTACTACCTGCTGCTACTATTACCTGCTGCTACTACCAATGCTGCTACTATTACCTGCTATTACTATTACCTGCTGCTACTATTACCTGCTGCTACTATTACCTGCTGCTACTATTACCTGCTGCTACTATTACCTGCTGCTACTACCACTGCTGCTACTATTACCTGCTGCTACTATTACCTGCTGCTACTATTACCTGCTGCTACTACCACTGCTGCTACTATTACCTGCTGCTACTATTACCTGCTGCTACTACCACTGCTGCTACTATTACCTGCTGCTACTATTACCTGCTGCTACTATTACCTGCTGCTACTACTACTGCTGCTACTATTACCTGCTGCTACTACCACTGCTGCTACTATTACCTGCTGCTACTACCACTGCTGCTACTATTACCTGCTGCTACTATTACCTGCTGCTACTACTACTGCTGCTACTATTACCTGCTGCTACTATTACTGCTGCTACTATTACCTGCTGCTACTACCACTGCTGCTACTATTACCTGCTGCTACTACCACTGCTGCTACTATTACCTGCTGCTACTACTACTGCTGCTACTATTACCTGCTGCTACTATTACCTGCTGCTACTACCACTGCTGCTACTATTACCTGCTGCTACTACTACAGCTCATACTATTACCTGCTGCTACTATTACCTGCTGCTACTACCACTGCTGCTACTATTACCTGCTGCTACTACTACTACTGCTACTATTACCTGCTGCTACTATTACCTGCTGCTACTACTACTGCTGCTACTATTACCTGCTGCTACTACCACTGCTGCTATTATTACCTGCTGCTACTACTACTGCTGCTACTATTACCTGCTGCTACTATTACCTGCTGCTACTACCACTGCTGCTACTATTACCCGCTGCTACTACCACTGCTGCTACTATTACCTGCTGCTACTACTACAGCTCATACTATTACCTGCTGCTACTATTACCTGCTGCTACTACCACTGCTGCTACTATTACCTGCTGCCTACTACTACTGCTGCTACTATTACCTGCTGCTACTACTACTGCTGCTACTATTACCTGCTGCTACTACCACTGCTGCTACTATTACCTGCTTCTACTACTACAGCTCATACTATTACCTGCTGCTACTATTACCTGCTGCTACTACCACTGCTGCTACTATTACCTGCTGCTACTATTACCTGCTGCTACTACTACCTGCTGCTACTATTACCTGCTGCTACTACCAATGCTGCTACTATTACCTGCTATTACTATTACCTGCTGCTACTATTACCTTCTGCTACTATTACCTGCTACTATTACTATACTACCTGCTGCTACTATTACCTGCTGCTACTACCACTGCTGCTACTATTACCTGCTGCTACTACTATTACCTGCTGCTACTATTACCTGCTGCTACTATTACCTGCTGCTACTACCACTGCTGCTACTATTACCTGCTACTACTATTACCTGCTACTACTATTACCTGCTGCTACTACCAATGCTGCTACTATTACCTGCTATTACTATTACCTGCTGCTACTATTACCTGCTGCTACTATTACCTGCTGCTACTATTACCTGCTGCTACTATTACCTGCTACTACTATTACCTGCTGCTACTATTACCTGCTGCTACTATTACCTGCTGCTACTACCACTGCTGCTACTATTACCTGCTGCTACTATTACCTGCTGCTACTATTACCTGCTGCTACTACTACTGCTGCTACTATTACCTGCTGCTACTATTACCTGCTGCTACTATTACCTGCTGCTACTATTACCTGCTGCTACTATTACTTGCTGCTACTATTACCTGCTGCTACTATTACTGCTACTACTACTGCTGCTACTACTATTACCTGCTGCTACTATTACCTATGCTACTACCACTGCTGCTACTATTACCTGCTGCTACTACCACTGCTGCTACTATTACCTGCTGCTACTACCACTGCTGCTATTACCTGCTGCTACTATTACCTGCTGCTACTATTACCTGCTGCTACTATTACCTGCTGCTACTATTACTTGCTGCTACTATTACTGCTGCTACTATTACCTGCTGCTACTATTACCTGCTGCTACTATTACCTGCTGCTACTACCACTGCTGCTACTATTACCTGCTATTACTATTACCTGCTGCTACTATTACCTGCTGCTACTATTACCTGCTGCTACTATTACCTGCTGCTACTACCACTGCTGCTACTATTACCTGCTGCTACTACTACCTGCTACTACTATTACCTGCTGCTACTACCACTGCTGCTACTATTACCTGCTGCTACTATTACCTGCTGCTACTATTACCTGCTGCTACTATTACCTGCTGCTACTATTACCTGCTGCTACTATTACCTGCTGCTACTATTACCTGCTGCTACTATTACCTGCTGCTACTACCACTGCTGCTACTATTACCTGCTGCTACTACTACTGCTGCTACTATTACCTGCTGCTACTATTACTGCTGCTACTATTACTGCTGCTACTATTACCTGCTGCTACTACCTGCTGCTACTATTACCTGCTGCTACTACCACTGCTGCTACTATTACCTGCTGCTACTACTACCTGCTGCTACTATTACCTGCTGCTACTATTACCTGCTGCTACTACTACTGCTGCTACTATTACCTGCTGCTACTATTACCTGCTGCTACTATTACTACTGCTGCTACTACTACCTGCTGCTACTATTACCTGCTGCTACTATTACCTGCTGCTACTATTACCACTATTACCTGCTGCTACTATTACCTGCTGCTACTATTACCTGCTGCTACTATTACCTGCTGCTACTATTACCTGCTGCTACTATTACCTATGCTACTTTTACTGCTGCTACTATTACCTGCTGCTACTACCACTGCTGCTACTATTACCTGCTGCTACTACCACTGCTGCTACTATTACCTGCTGCTACTACTACTGCTGCTACTATTACCTGCTGCTACTACCCTGCTGCTACTATTACCTGCTGCTACTACCACTGCTGCTACTATTACTATACTATTACCTGCTACTATTACCTGCTGCTATTACTACTGCTGCTACTATTACCTGCTGCTGCTACTATTACCTGCTGCTACTATTACCTGCTGCTACTACCACCTGCTGCTACTATTACCTGCTGCTACTACCTGCTGCTACTATTACCTGCTGCTACTATTACCTGCTGCTACTATTACCTGCTGCTACTACCACTGCTACTACTACTGCTGCTACTATTACCTGCTGCTACTACCACTTACCTGCTGCTACTACCACTGCTACTATTACCTGCTGCTACTACTACTGCTGCTACTATTACTACTGCTGCTACTACCACCTGCTGCTACTACCCTGCTGCTACTATACTGCTACTACTACCTGCTACCACTGCTGCTACTATTACCTGCTGCTACTACTTACCTGCTGCTACTATTACCTGCTGCTACTATTACCTGCTGCTACTACCACTGCTGCTACTATTACCTGCTGCTACTACCACTGCTACTACTACTATTACTGCTGCTACTATTACCTGCTGCTACCTGCTACTATTACCTGCTACTATTACCTGCTGCTACTACCACTGCTGCTACTATTACCTGCTGCTACTACCACTGCTGCTACTATTACCTGCTGCTACTGCTACTACTACTGCTGCTACTATTACCTGCTGCTACTATTACCTGCTGCTACTACCACTGCTGCTACTATTACCTGCTGCTACTACTACTGCTGCTACTATTACCTGCTGCTATTACCTGCTACCACTTACTATTACCTGCTGCTACTACCACTACCTGCTGCTACTACTATTACCTGCTGCTACTACCACTGCTGCTACTATTACCTGCTGCTACTACCACTGCTGCTACTATTACCTGCTGCTACTACTACTGCTACTACTACCTGCTGCTACTATTACCTGCTGCTACTACTACTGCTGCTACTATTACCTGCTGCTACTACCACTGCTGCTACTATTACCTGCTTACTACTACCACTGCTGCTACTATTACCTGCTGCTACTACCACTATTACCTGCTGCTACTGCTGCTACTATTACCTGCTACTATTACTGCTGCTACTATTACCTACTACCACTGCTACTATTACCTGCTACTACCACTACTATTACTACTATTACCTGCTGCTACTACCTACTGCTGCTATTACCTGCTACTACTATTACCTGCTACTACTATTACCTGCTGCTACTACTATTACCTGCTACTATTACCTGCTATTACTATTACTATTACCTGCTGCTACTATTACTACTACCTTACCTGCTGCTACTATTACCTGCTGCTACTACCACCTGCTGCTGCTACTATTACCTGCTGCTACTATTACCTTACCTATTACCTGCTGCTACTATTACCTGCTGCTACTGCTGCTACTATTACCTGCTGCTACTATTACCTGCTGCTACTATTACCTGCTGCTACTATTACCTGCTGCTACTATTACCTGCTGCTACTATTACCTGCTGCTACTACCACTGCTGCTACTATTACTGCTGCTACTATTACCTGCTGCTACTATTACCTGCTGCTACTATTACCTGCTGCTACTATTACCTGCTGCTACTATTACCTATTACTTGCTGCTACTATTACCTGCTGCTACTATTACCTGCTGCTACTATTACCTGCTGCTACTATTACCTGCTGCTACTACCTACCTACTATTACCTGCTGCTACTATTACCTGCTACTACTTTACCTGCTACTATTACCTGCTTACTATTACCTGCTGCTACTATTACCTTGCTGCTACTGCTGCTACTATTACTGCTGCTACTATTACCTGCTACTATTACCTGCTGCTACTATTACTGCTACTACCAATGCTGCTACTATTACCTGCTATTACTATTACCTACTGCTACTATTACCTGCTGCTACTATTACCTGCTGCTACTATTACCTGCTGCTACTATTACCTGCTATTACTATTACCTGCTGCTACTATTACCTGCTGCTACTATTACCTGCTACTACTGCTACTACTGACTATTACCTGCTGCTACTATTACCTGCTGCTACTATTACCTACCCAATGCTGCTACTATTACCTACTGCTACTATTACCTGCTGCTACTATTTACCTGCTGCTACTATTACCTGGTAAACTGCTGCTACTATTACCTGCTGCTACTACCACTTGCTAATACCCACTGCTGCTACTAACCTGCTACTACTACTGCTACTATTACCTGCTGCTACTACCACTGTGTCAATGGTATTACCTGCTGCTACTACCACTGCTGCTACTACCACTGCTGCTACTATTACCTGCTGCTACTATTACCTGCTGCAATGGTGGGTCACTATTACCTGCTGCTACTATTACCTGCTGCTACTATGCTGCTACTTTACCTGCTACTATTACCTGCTGCTACTACCTGCTGCTACTACACTGCTGCTACTATTACCTGCTATTACTATTACCTGCTGCTACTATGTGCTCTACCTGCTGCTACTACCACTGCTGCTACTATTACCTGCTGCTACTATTACCACTGCTGCTACTACCAGTACTTCACTATGCTGCTGCTACTAGGACTATTACCTACTAAAACTGAAGGAACCTGCTGCTACTATTACCTGTGATAAGACCTGCTGCTACTATTACCTGGGCTACTACTACTACTACCACTGCTGCTACTATTACCTGCTGCTACTACTTACTGCTGCTACTATTACTGCTGCTACTATTACTTGCTGCTACTATTACTGCTGCACTATTACCTGCTGCTACTATTACCTGCTGCTACTATTACCTGCTGCTACTACCACTGCTGCTACTATTACCTGCTACATTACCTGCTGCACTAACTATACTTTACCTGCTGCTAACCACTGCTGCTACTATTACCTGCTACTACCTGCTGCTACTATTACCTCTGCTAAAATGCAATTACATTACCTGCTGCTACTTTACCTGCTGCTACTATTACCTGCTGCTACTACACTGCTCCTATTACCTGCTACTACTATTACAGTGAACTACTCATGGCCCTAGTACCTGCTGCTACTATTACCCCTGACTACAGACTTGGCTACTAGCTGCATATTACCAAACTATGACCACTGCTTTACCTGCTACTATTACCTGCTGCTACTGAACCATGCTCACTACTATTACCTGCTACTACTAAATTACCACTGCTGCTACTAGTTACCTGCTGCTACTATTACCTACAGCTGCTACTACTATTACCTGCTGCTAAAGAGTACAGAATACCTGTACTATTACCTGCTGCTACTATTACCTGCTGCTACTACCTGCTGCTACTACTACTGCTGCTACTATTACCTGCTGCTATTACCTGCTGCTACTACCACTGCTGCTACTATTACCTGCTGCTATACCAAAGTGCTATTACCACTATTACCTGCTGCTACTGATTACCTGCTATACTACCTGCTGTAATTACCTGCTGACTGCTTTTACTATTACCTGTGACAACTATTACCTGCTGCTGAATTTCTTCAGCCTCCTGACTACCTGCTGAAAACCTGCGCTGCTGCGCTACTACCACACTGCTCTGCTACTATTACCTGCTGGACCAATTCTACTTGTCCGTGATGTGTACCACTGCTGCTACTATTACCTGTGCTACTATGCTACTACTGCTCCTGCTACTATTACCTGCTGCTACTACCATGCTACTATTGGGGGCTGCTCCTGCTGCTACTATTACCTGCTGCTACTACCTGGGCTGATCACTCTCCTGCTGTACTATTACCTGCTGCTACATTACTGCTGCTATACCTGTATTACCTGCTGCTACTACCACACCTGCTGCTACACCACTCCTGCTACTATTACCGTGCTGCTGGTACTATTACAACTACCTGCTGCTACATTACTGCTGCTGACTACTTGGACCCTGCTGCTACTACCTGCTGCTACTACGCACTGCTGCTATTACTTATTACCTGCTGTACAGGAGAGCTGCTACTATTACCTGCTGCTACTATTACCTTGCTACCTGCTGCTACTACCACTGCTGCTACTATTACCAGGATGGACTATTACTCTGCTACTACTATTACCTGTTACCTACCCTGCTACTATTACCTGCTGCTACTACCACTGCTAATTCCAGCTACCCAGTTGCTACTACCACTGCTGCTACTATTACCTGGGTACTGCTGCTACTTTACCTGCTGCTTACCTGCTGCTACTATTACCTGGTACTATTACCTGCTGCTACTATTACCTGCTGCGCTACTAGTACAGCATTACTGCTGCTAGGTATTACCTGCTGCTACCACTGCTGCTGCAGTGTGGTTGCGATTGCTGCTGTCTGTACCTGCTGCTACTACCTGCTGCTACTATTACCTGCACTACCACTGCTGCTACTATTATGTGCTAGGTACCACTGCTGCTACTATTACCTGCTGCTACTATTACTGCTCTCAACTATTACCTGCTGCTACTAAGCTGAGTGCCTGCTGCTACTATTACCTGCTGCTACTACTGCTCATTACCTTAGCTTATTACCTGGGAACTACTAACAATGCTGGCCTCTGCTACTACCACTGCTGCTACCTTACTGCTGGGAACACCAATGCAGATTACCTGATACTATTACCTGCTGACTATTACCTGCTGCTACTGTATTACCTGCACTATTACCAGCTGGTCTATTACTATTACCTGCTGCTACTATTACCTGCTGCTACTTTACACGTTTAAATGTTTTACCACTACTATAGTGAAGGACAGTACCTGGTGCTACTATTACCTGCTGATACTACCTGGCACTGTATTACCTGCTGCTACTATTACGAGCAAAGAAGCTGTTTAGTCTGTGCTACTTGGGCTACTATTACCTGCTGCTACTACCACTGCTGCTGCTATTACCTGCTGCTACTACTATTACCTGGGCTGGTTGCTACTATTACCTGCTGTACTATTACCTGCTGCTTGACTGTAGACCCTGCTACTACCACCTGCTGCTACTTACCACTGCTGTACTGACTGCTACTGCTGCTACTATTACCTGCTGCTACTACCAATGTTGCTACTATTATGCTACTCTATTACCTGCTGCTACTATTACCTGCTGCTACTATTACCTGCTGCTACTACTTGCTACTGACCTGCTGCTACTACTACTGCTGCTACTACCAATGCTGCTACTACTGTTTGTATTACTGCTGCTACTATTACCTGTCACCTTACCAGGATTACTAACCTGCTGCTACTATTACCTGCTGCTACTATTACTGCTGCTGCTACTATTACCTGCTTTACTAATGTTATTACCTGCTGCTACTATTACCTGCTGCTACTATTACCTGCTGCTACTATTACCTGCCACTGAACTGCTACACCGAATCACCTGCTGCTACTACTACAGCTACTATTACCTGAACTATTACCTGCTGCTACTATACCTGCTGCTACTATTACCTGCTGCTACTATTACTTGCTGCTAATTACCTGCTACGCCTGCTGCTACTATTACCTGCTGCTACTATTACCTGCTGCTACTACTACCACTGCTTTACTATTACTGTGCTACTACCACTGCTGCTACTATTACCTGCTGCTACTATTACCTGCTGCTACTATTACCTGCTGCTACTATTACCTGCTGCTACCATTACCTGCTGCTACTATTACCTGCTATACTTATTACCTGCTGCTATTACAATTATAAACTTTTAGTACCTGCTGCTACTATTACCTGCTGCTACTATTACTGCTCTACTATTACCTGCTGCTACTATCCTATTACCCGAGAATTAAACTACCCACTGCTGCTATTACTTACCTGGTCTGCTAGGGAGACGAATTACCACTTGCTACTATTACCTGCTGCTACTACGACCTGCTGCTACTATTACCTGCTGCTACTACTATTACTGCTACTACTCTACTATTACTAAACCTTGACCTGCTGCTATTATACTACTACTGTACTACTTTACCTGCTGCTACTATTACCTGCTGCTTGCTGCTACTATTACCTGCTGCTACTACCACTGCTGCTACTATTACCTGCTACTACTACTGACTTACTGCCTACTACTTGCTGCTACTACTGCTGCTACTAACTGCTGCTACTATTACTATTACTATTACTGCTGCTACTTATTACTATGCTGCTACTATTACTGCTGCTAACGCTGCTACTATTACCTGCTGCTACTATTTTTACTATTACTGCTGCTACTACCTGCTATTTATTACCTGGTCTGCTACCTTCAACGTGACTAGGATTACCTGCTGCTATATTACCTAATGCTATACCAATGACTTTACTACCTGCTGCTACTATTACTGGACATACCTGCTGCTAATTACCTGCTGCTACTTACATCTGTCTATGCTACTACTACCACCATGCTGCTGCTACTATTACCTGTTGTACTATTACTGCTGCTGTGTCTAGCTTGCTACTGTTGTTATTACTGTGCTACTGTTACCTTGCCGTGCTACTGCTGCTACTATTACCTGTTATTAGGTGGTGTGTTACTACTTGCCGTGTTGTTATTACCTGCTGCTCTAGCTTGCCTATGTTGTTATTACCTGCTGCTACTATTACCTGTACTATTACCTGCTTGCTGCTACTATTACCTGGTGGTGCTGTCTAGCTTACCTGCTGCTACTATTACTGTGGTGGTGTGTCTACTATTACCTGTTGTTACTACCACTGCTGGTACTGTCCTAGCTTGCCGTGCTGTACTATTAGGTGGTGTGTCTAGCTTGCCCTGTTGTTATTACCTGGTGTGTCTACCTGCTGCTACTATTACCTGCTGTACTATTACCTGCTGGTACTGTCTACTATGCCGTGTTGTTATTACTGCTGCTACTGGTGTGTCTAGCTTGCTACTTATTACCTGCTGGGTGGTGTGTCTAGCTTGCCGTGTTGTTATTGCTGGTACTATGTGTCTATTACCTGCCTACTATTGTTATTACCTGGTGTGTCTAGCTTGCCATGCTGTTATTAGGTGGTGCTGTACTACTAGCTTACTATTACGTGTTGTTATTACCTGGTGTGTACCACTGCTGCCGTGTTGTTATTACCTGGTGCTACTCTTACCTTGCTACTACCACTGTTGTTACTATTACCTGCTGCTGCTGCTGCTACTACTACCTTGCCGTGTTGTTATTACCTGTGGTGTGTCTAGCTATTACCTGCTGCTTATTACCTGCTGCTACTATTGTGCTAGCTTGCCGTGTTGTTATTACCTGGTGCTACTCTAGCTTATTACCTGCCGTGTTGTTATTACCTGCTGGTGTGTCTAGCCTGCTGCTACTATTACCTGTTACTATTACCTGTCTAGCTTGCCGTGCTGTTATTACCTGCTGGTGGTGTGTCTAGCTATTACCTGTTGTACTATTACCTGCTGCTACTATTACCGTGCTGCTTATTAGGTGCTGTGTCTAGCTTACCTGTTGCTTATTAGGTGGTGTGTCTAGCTTGCCGTGTTGTTATTACCTGGTGTGTATTACCTGCTTACTATTACCGTGTTATTAGGTGGTGTGTCTAGCTTACCGTGCTGCTTATTACCTGCTGTGTCTAGCTTGCCTGCTGCTACTATTACCTGCTGTGTATTACCTTGCCTGTTGTTATTACCTGGTGTGTCTATTACCTGTTGTACTATTAGGGCTGGTATTACCTGCTGCTACTATTACCTGCTGCTACTACCTAGCTACTATTACCTGCTGCTGCTTGTATTACCTGCTGCTACTATTACCTGCTGCTACTATTACCTGCTGCTACTATTACTGCTGCTACTATTACCTGCTGCTACTACCACTGCTGTTTCCTACTACTACTATTACCTGCTGCTACTACTACTGCTACTTTTGCTTACTACTTACTGCTGCTTACTACTACTGCTTACTACACTACTAGCAATATAGATATTTAGTGCTTAGACCTACAGGTAAACAGTATACTTGCATTTATTAATTAGTTCACCACTTCACACTGAACCTACAGTACAGGAGGAAAACATGGTGCTCATGTGTCAATGGTGGGTCATCGCGCACACACACACACACACACACTACCTACCTACCTACCTACTTCCCACACAGTGTGTGTGTAACGGTAGAAACATATTCCTTACATCACTCTCCAACAGGTTGAACATGCTGAGCTCAGCGATCTCCTTGGTATCGTCAAACTTCTCCAGAGCCTGTTTGATCTCGTCGTCCGTCACCTTGCCCTGACGCTTCTTCTTGTAGTCGAAGTCCAGACGGCGGCCTTCCAGTTTCTTCAGGTGATGCTGCGAGGAGAGGAAGGAAAAGGAAGGAAGAAAGGGTGATAAGAGTGACAGGTTAGACAGGGATCACTCCAAATGGTTAGACGACTTCATCCTTTTTGTACCAACCCAAACCGTACTGTGCTGGTCCAGCTCAGCTTGGTCCAGTTCAACTCATGGCCCAGTCCTGAAACAACCCCTGACCTCAGATTGGACAGGCATATGCCAGCAACATGACCGGAGCTCCCGGCCACATCAGATCAAATCAAATTTTATTTGTCACATACACATGGTTAGCAGATGTTAATGCAAGTGTAGTGAAATGCTTGTGCTTCTAGTTCCGACAATGCCGTAATAACCAACGAGTAATCTAACTTAACAATTTCACAACAACTACCTTATACACCCAAGTGTAAAGGAATGAAGAATATGTACATAAAAATATATGAATGAGTGATGGTGCAAAACGGCATAGGCAAGATGCAGTAGATGGTATCGAGTACAGTATATACATATGAGATGAGTAATGTAGGGTATGTAAACATATAAAAGTGCCATTGTTTAAAGTGGCTAGTGATACATTGTGCATCTGTAAAAGTTTGTGAGTGCTTTTGGTGACAAGCCGAATTTCTTCAGCCTCCTGAGGTTGAAAAGGCGCTGTTGCGCCTTCTTCACCACACTGTCTGTGTGAGTGGACCAATTCAGTTTGTCCGTGATGTGTACGCCAAGGAACTTAAAACTTACTACCCTCTCCACTCCTGTCCCGTCGATGTGGATGGGTGGGGGGTGCTCCCTCTGCTGTTTTCTGAAGTCCACGATCATCTCCTTTGTTTTGTTGACATTGAGTGTGAGGTTATTTTCCTGACACCACACACAGAGGGCCCTCACCTCCTCCCTGTAGGCTGTCACGTCGTTGTTGGTAATCAAGCCTACCACATCTGCAAACTTGATGATTGAGTTGGAGGTGTGCGTGGCCACGCAGTCGTGGGTGAACAGGGAGTACAGGAGAGGGCTCAGAACGCACCCTTGTGGGGCCCCAGTGTTGAGGATCAGCAGGATGGAGATGTTGTTACCTACCCTCACCACCTGGGGGAGGCCCATCAGGAAGTCCAGTACCCAGTTGCACAGGGCGGGGTCGAGACCCAGGGTCTCGAGCTTGATGATGAGTTTGGAGGGTACTATGGTGTTGAATGCTGCGCTGTAGTCGATGAACAGCATTCTCACATAGGTATTCCTCTTGTCCAGATAGGTTAGGGCAGTGTGCAGTGTGGTTGCGATTGCGTTGTCTGTGGACCTATTGGGGCGGTAAGCAAATTGGAGTGGGTCTAGGATGTCAGGTAGGGTGGAGGTGATATGGTCCTTGACTAGTCTCTCAAAGCACTTCATGATGACGGAAGTGAGTGCTACGGGGCGATAGTCGTTTAGCTCAGTTACCTTAGCTTTCTTGGGAACAGGAACAATGGTGGCCCTCTTGAAGCATGTGGGAACAGCAGACTGGGATAAGGATTGATTGAATATGTCCGTAAACACACCAGCCAGCTGGTCTGCGCATGCTCTGAGAACGCGGCTGGGGATGCCGTCTGGGCCTGCAGACTTGCGAGGTTTAACACGTTTAAATGTTTTACTCACGTCGGCTGCAGTGAAGGACAGTCCGCCGGTTTTGGTAGCGGGCCGTGACAGTGGCACTGTATTGTCCTCAAAGCGAGCAAAGAAGCTGTTTAGTCTGTCTGGGAGCAAGACATCCTGGTCTGCGACGGGGCTGGTTTTCTTTTTGTAATCCGTGATTGACTGTAGACCCTGCCACATACCTCGTGTCTGAGCCGTTGAATTGCGACTCCACTTTTGTCTCTATACTGACGCTTAGCTTGTTTGATTGCCTTCCGGAGGGAATAGCTACACTGTTTGTATTCGGTCATGTTTCCGGTCACCTTGCCAGGATTAAAAGGAGTGGTTCGCGCTTTCAGTTTCGCGCGAATATTGCCATCAATCCACGGTTTCTGAATGTTTTAATAGTTGCTTTGGGTACGACATCGTCGATGCACTTTCTAATGAACTCGCTCACCGAATCAGCGTATTCGTCAATGTTGTTGTTTGAAGCAATGCGGAACATATCCCAGTCCACGTGATCGAAGCAATCTTGAAGCGTGGAATCAGATTGGTCGGACCAGCGTTGAACAGACCTGAGCGCGGGAGCTTCTTGTTTTAGTTTCTGTCTATAGGCTGGGAGCAACAAAATGGAGTCCGAAATAATCTGAAGGTGGTGCCATCACCAATGCTTACCCGTATCAGACACCTTCAGGCATATGATTATTCAGAGTCAATTATAAACTTTTAGTATGCCAGAGTTTATTTTCCCTCTGCCCTTAGAACAAAAAAGTCTAAATGAAGCTCTCCGAGAATCTAAACTTTACCAGCTGAGTATTGATTCTGTGGTCTGGCAGGGAGACGAATGTAATTGTATTGGGCAACTCCAACGAGAGAGTAGAGTAAACATGCTGCCTCTCCCTCCAAGGCAGTAAACATTGACTGAGCATTAGGAGTTATCCAACTGATGTCAATGTCTAGATGAAGTGATTGTTACTCCACTTATTTATGTGCATATAAAGGTGCAACGTTGGCATTAACGTTACATTTTTTAAATTAACATTTTCCTGGTCTGCTTTCAACGTGACTAGGATTTGAGTTGTATGTTGTAATGTATGTAATGACTTTCAATGTGTCTCATTAAGGACATAGAAAATTAACGGTACATCGGTCTAGCTTACCATGTTATGTCTAGCTTGCCATGTTGTTATTAGGTGGTGTGTCTAGCTTGCCGTGTTGTTATTAGGTGGTGTGTCTAGCTTGCCGTGTTGTTATTAGGTGGTGTGTCTAGCTTGCCGTGTTGTTATTAGGTGGTGTGTCTAGCTTGCCGTGTTGTTATTAGGTGGTGTGTCTAGCTTGCCGTGTTGTTATTAGGTGGTGTGTCTAGCTTGCCGTGTTGTTATTGTGGTGGTGTGTCTAGCTTGCCGTGTTGTTATTGTGGTGGTGTGTCTAGCTTGCCGTGTTGTTATTAAGGTGGTGTGTCTAGCTTGCCGTGTTGTTATTGTGGTGGTGTGTCTAGCTTGCCGTGTTGTTATTAGGTGGTGTGTCTAGCTTGCCGTGTTGTTATTAGGGTGGTGTGTCTAGCTTGCCGTGTTGTTACTACGGTGGTGTGTCTAGCTTGCCTTGTTATTAGGGTGGTGTGTCTAGCCTGCCGTGTTGTTATTGTGGTGGTGTGTCTAGCTTGCCATATTGTTATTAGGGTGGTGTGTCTAGCTTGCCGTGTTGTTATTAGGGTGGTGTGTCTAGCTTGCCGTGTTGTTATTAGGGTGGTGTGTCTAGCCTGCCGTGTTGTTATTAGGTGGTGTGTCTAGCTTGCCGTGTTGTTATTAGGTGGTGTGTTTAGCTTGCCGTGTTGTTATTAGGGTGGTGTGTCTAGCTTGCCGTGTTGTTATTGTGGTGGTGTGTCTAGCTTGCCGTGTTGTTATTAGGTGGTGTGTCTAGCTTGCCGTGTTGTTATTAGGTGGTGTGTCTAGCTTGCCGTGTTGTTATTAGGTGGTGTGTCTAGCTTGCCGTGTTGTTATTAGGTGGTGTGTCTAGCTTGCCGTGTTGTTATTAGGTGGTGTGTCTAGCTTGCCGTGTTGTTATTAGGGTGGTGTGTCTAGCTTGCCGTGTTGTTATTAGGTGGTGTGTCTAGCTTGCCGTGTTGTTATTAGGTGGTGTGTCTAGCTTGCCGTGTTGTTATTAGGTGGTGTGTCTAGCTTGCCGTGTTGTTATTAGGGTGGTGTGTCTAGCTTGCCGTGTTGTTATTAGGGTGGTGTGTCTAGCTTGTTGTGTTGTTATTAGGTGGTGTGTCTAGCTTGCCGTGTTGTTATTAGGGTGGTGTGTCTAGCTTGCCGTGTTGTTATTAGGGTGGTGTGTCTAGCTTGCTATGCTGTTATTGTGTTATGTCTGTTATGCAGTTTTGCTATTATGTCATGTGAGTGCACTGTTCTTGTTATCCTTGTATTTTGTATGTAGGGATTTTTTTTAATGCAGTACTCACTCAAAAAAGAGACCTGGGTCCAGGGGTGAAAGTAGACTTAATTTCTTACCGGTACGAGACACCTATACTACATAAATTGCAGGGTAGCTTACTCTGCTGACACTGACAAACATATCAATAAAAACGATGTTGTCTGATCCATCTAATCGGCCTATGGGAAGGGGAGACACAAATACAACCTGAAGGAGGAAATGTTTGTCCAAAAACAAACAAAAAAAGTGGTACTGACCCAATGACAAAGACAGTGAATATGCACACTCACCGGGGATATGGCTGATGTTCTCGCTACTGTTCACTCAATTAAGTTATGAATTTTGATCACTAAAAGACAGGTGAGTATCTTCACTGTCATCTCTTTACAGCAATAAGCCATTTGCTTTCCAAACAGTTTTTCTGCAATTGTATTTTTAAATATTGCGATATGCCTGGCTGGGTCTCTCTTCTTCTCACTGATAGTCGCAACTCAACAATCATCTATTTGGTATTTGCCCAAATTGCGGGCCCTTCAACTGTGGACTATGCGAGTTCAAACAATCTACAGTTTAAAAAAGTTAAAAAAGAAGCTACTTCAAATGTACTTTAGGGAAAGCTTCCCCAGCCTTATGGACACGCCTATGCCTTCTAATTGTGGCACAAACACAACCAGTCATGATGTTTTCATCTGATTGTCAAACAATCACTTAACCAAGGCGCTCCTGTAGCCTACCTGCACACATTCGTCCAAACCCCAACAGTGCTCTGTGCACCCGCAATTTGATGAATTGAAAGAGACATCTGTTACAAAGACACCTGTGTGTATTGTAATGGCACCTCGGTTTCGGCCATTCATCTCCGTCTTGACAAAATGTAAGTGTTCTCCTCAAACCACAAAGCAATTTGGAGGATAAACCACCCGGTTTCCAGTCAATTGGCGGCTGACATGCAGCAATGTTAAATAGTGGTGTAGTAGCCTATAGTTTCTGGGCATGTTGTATTACCAGACGGCCTTACTTTCCCCCAGTCTGGGTCTCAATGTTGCATGAAATATCAAATAAAATGAATAAATCCAAGTCTCACCGCAATCTCCTTGAGGTCTTTGTCGTGGAGGGTCTGCAGCGGGTCCAGGAAGTTCTGCTTGACCTCCATGTCGAGAGCGTCCTTCACCTCCCCCAGCTCACGCATGGACTCCCCAGCATCGATCAGAGCCAGGCCTGGAACACACAGGGGCATAATATAACATGTACTCCTCCATCTCCTTCAGACAAGTTGAGGAGCACATCAATGTTGTTTATGATCGCTAAGCTAGCCCGCTCCGTTGTTTGTTTGGTCTTATGAGTCGGCAAGGCCGCACAAACAAATCTGGGGGCAGTCTAGCAATCAGCACCATTATAAATAGACAATGGCGGTGATCGAAATCAGTCTTGCCTACTACTAACTAAAACTACATACTGGGTACTAATAGTACTACATACTGTTTAGTAGAAAGGTATGCAGTAAGCAACCATTATCATTTCAACATACTACTCATCCGTACTGAGAAGGCATCATCAAATGCGCAATCGCGTTTGTTCCCCGTCATTCGTACATTTTTGTAGAGCGAGTCCCTATTCTGATTATGAGCTGTTGTCAAACATGTTCAAACAAGTGCAAAAAGATGATTCTCTTCAATAGTGTGCAGCGAATTCTACTTGATGAAAAGACTACATGAGTATAACATCCTGGCATTTAAAACATACAACATTTTAGAAATGTCACATCCTATACAACGTTATATTTCCGTATACCCAAAAGCCTACTATTTAGAAGGCTAGTACGGCCATAGTGACTTACCAAAGTTGGACTCTTCCCCGAGCTCCCTGCCAAACTTCTGCATGGACTCTCCCAGGACGGTCTCGGTCTGGATGTAGCCCAGACCCTTCTCCTGGCCACGCATCTTAGACATGGAGTTGATCATGGTCATCTTGGCTCTGGAGGCTGTACACGCAAACAATTCATTCATAAATCACTCAATCAATTAAATCAAATCAAACTTGCCGTACAAGTTTACTTTTTAAACATGTGCTTGATTATGGTGTATTGTCATGCGTATAATTTATTCAATTAAATAAAAATCTATCATCAAAAAGGGTTGACCAAAACACGGTGCATTTATTTTCAGCAGGGTCCATAGGGCTCAGGTCAAATGTAGTGCACTATATAGGGGATAGGGTGCCATTTGAGACCAGCCATGGCACGTGTCTCACCTGGGTTGGGCTGCAGATACTCAGTGGTCTTGGTCATAATGTCCATCACCGCCCTACTGGTGGTGTCCACCTTCTACAACCCACACAGAGAGAGATATATATTTAAAAAAGGAGAGAGAGATTATGACAGAGACAGAAAAGACAGGGGGGGTGAGAGGGAAGAAAGAGATTAAGACAGAAAAGAGATAGAGAGAGGTGAGGGAGGAGGAGAGAGAAGCAGGAGATTGAGGCAGAAAGACAGAAGAGAGAGCTAGGGTGTAGGGGGGAAGAGAGAAGAAGGAGAAAAGATGGAGAGAATGAGAGAAAACACAGAAGGAGGAGGAAGGCTTTGTTTCCTGTAGTGTGGAGCGAGAGATAACACGCCTGGACAGAACATGAAGGGACTGTACTCTGTAGTGTGGAGGTGGAGCGAGGGATAACACGCCTGGACAGAATATGAAGGGGCTTTACTCTGTAGTGTGGAGGTGGAGGGAGAGACAACATGCCTGGACAGAACATGAAGGGACTTTACTCTGTAGTGTGGAGGTGGAGGGAGAGACAACATGCCTGGACAGAACATGAAGGGGCTTTACTCTGTAGTGTGGAGGGAGAGACAACATGCCTGGACAGAACATGAAGGGACTTTACTCTGTAGTGTGGAGGTGGAGGGAGAGACAACATGCCTGGACAGAACATGAAGGGACTGTACTCTGTAGTGTGGAGGGAGAAACTACATGCCTGGACAGAACATGAAGGGGCTTTACTCTGTAGTGTGGAGGTGGAGGGAGAGACAACATGCCTGGAGAAGGGACTGACTCTGTAGTGTGGAGGGAGAGACAACATGCCTGGACAGAACATGAAGGGACTGTACTCTGTAGTGTGGAGGTGAGGGAGACAACATGCCTGGACAGAACATGAAGGGACTGTACTCTGTAGTGTGGAGGTGGAGGGAGAGACAACATGCCTGGACAGAACATGAAGGGACTGTACTCTGTAGTGTGGAGGTGGAGGGAGAGACAACATGCCTGGACAGAACATGAAGGGACTGTACTCTGTAGTGTGGAGGTGGAGGGAGAGACAACATGCCTGGACAGAACATGAAGGGACTGTACTCTGTACTCTGTAGTGTGGAGGTGGAGGGAGAGACAACATGCCTGGACAGAACATGAAGGGACTGTACTCTGTAGTGTGGAGGGAGAGACAACATGCCTGGACAGAACATGAAGGGACTGTACTCTGTAGTGTGGAGGTGGAGGGAGAGACTGCCTGGACAGAACATGAAGGGACTGTACTCTGTAGTGTGGAGGTGGAGGGAGAGACAGAACATGAAGGGACTGCCTGGTGTGGAGGTGGAGAAACAGAAGAACATGAAGGGACTTTACTCTGTAGTGTGGAGGTGGAGGGAGAGACAACATGCCTGGACAGAACATGAAGGGACTGTACTCTGTAGGTGGAGGGAGAGACAACATGCCTGGACAGAACATGAAGGGACTGCCTACAGAACATCTGTAGTGTGGAGGTGGAGGGAGAGACAACATGCCTGGACAGAACATGAAGGGACTGTACTCTGTAGTGTGGAGGGAGAGACAACATGCCTGGACAGAACATGAAGGGACTGTACTCTGTAGTGTGGAGGTGGAGGGAGAGACAACATGCCTGGACAGAACATGAAGGGACTGTACTCTGTAGTGTGGAGGTGGAGGGAGAGACAACATGCCTGGACAGAACATGAAGGGACTGTACTCTGTAGTGTGGAGGTGGAGGGAGAGACAACATGCCTGGACAGAACATGAAGGGACTGTACTCTGTAGTGTGGAGGTGGAGGGAGAGACAACATGCCTGGACAGAACATGAAGGGACTGTACTCTGTAGTGTGGAGGTGGAGGGAGAGACAACATGCCTGGACAGAACATGAAGGGACTGTACTCTGTAGTGTGGAGGTGGAGGGAGAGACAACATGCCTGGACAGAACATGAAGGGACTGTACTCTGCCTGGAGAGGGAGAGACAACATGCCTGGGACAGAACATGAAGGGACTGTACTCTGTAGTGTGGAGGTGGAGGGAGAGACAACATGCCTGGACAGAACATGAAGGGACTGTACTCTGTAGTGTGGAGGTGGAGGGAGAAACTACATGCCTGGACAGAACATGAAGGGGCTTTACTCTGTAGTGTGGAGGTGGAGGGAGAGACAACATGCCTGGACAGAACATGAAGGGACTGTACTCTGTAGTGTGGAGGGAGAAACTACATGCCTGGACAGAACATGAAGGGGCTTTACTCTGTAGTGTGGAGGTGGAGGGAGAGACAACATGCCTGGACAGAACATGAAGGGACTGTACTCTGTAGTGTGGAGGTGGAGGGAGAGACAACATGCCTGGACAGAACATGAAGGGACTGTACTCTGTAGTGTGGAAGTGGAGGGAGAGACTACATGCCTGGACAGAACATGAAGGGACTTTACTCTGTAGTGTGGAGGTGGAGGGAGAGACAACATGCCTGGACAGAACATGAAGGGACTGTACTCTGTAGTGTGGAGGTGGAGGGAGAGACAACATGCCTGGACAGAACATGAAGGGACTGTACTCTGTAGTGTGGAGGGAGAGACTACATGCCTGGACAGAACATGAAGGGACTGTACTCTGTAGTGTGGAGGTGGAGGGAGAGACAACATGCCTGGACAGAACATGAAGGGACTGTACTCTGTAGTGTGGAGGTGGAGGGAGAGACAACATGCCTGGACAGAACATGAAGGGACTGTACTCTGTAGTGTGGAGGTGGAGGGAGAGACAACATGCCTGGACAGAACATGAAGGGACTGTACTCTGTAGTGTGGAGGGAGAGACTACATGCCTGGACAGAACATGAAGGGACTGTACTCTGTAGTGTGGAGGTGGAGGGAGAGACAACATGCCTGGACAGAACATGAAGGGACTGTACTCTGTAGTGTGGAGGTGGAGGGAGAGACTACATGCAAAGCTGACAGCTGGTGAAGATTGCTTTTGTTTTCCCACTTGATGCTGGTCAGATATGCCAGTCTCTGCCTTCTTCAACACAGACCTCACACTACTATTCGCCAGAGCCCTATATTTAAATACATGGCTCTGCTATACACTCCTCAGCCTCCCCAGCTGTCTAGAATAAGACACTACACTACAGAAATGGTTTTGGCTTGGTCTCTCCCCAATCACAATGCACGCACACTTCATTTTCCCACTTTCTAGAAGCAATTTCATAAGAATTTTTCCAAGGCATTTAAAATGAGATAAATGTCTCTCTTTTATTGAAAAAAAGTAAATGTGCAGTGCACCGCACAATGTAATACAATAGGACTATGGGGATAACCCCTTGGAGTGAATAGAAAATGGAGTGGTGAGGATATAGTTTCTAACACAAATGAACAAGGCTTGGGAGAATGGGCTCATTCATCACAACATTGTAATATTGAAGAAGAAAGAGAGGATTCTTAGATAAATAGAAAGAGAGGATTCTTAGAGAAATAGAAAGAGAGGATTCTTAGAGAAATAGAAAGAGAGGATTCTTAGATAAATAGAAAGAGAGGATTCTTAGAGAAATAGAAAGAGGATTCTTAGAGAAATAGAAAGAGAGGATTCTTAGAGAAATAGAAAGAGCGGATTCTTAGAGAAATAGAAAGAGGATTCTTAGAGAACTAGAAAGAGGATTCTTAGAGAACTAGAAAGAGGATTCTTAGAGAATTCTTAGAGAAATAGAAAGAGGATTCTTAGAGAACTAGAAAGAGGATTCTTAGAACTAGAATTCTAGAAACTAGAAAGAGGATTCTTAGAGAACTAGAAAGAGGATTCTTAGAGAACTAGAAAGAGGATTCTTAGAACTAGAACTAGAAAGAAAGAGGATTCTTAGAGAAATAGAAAGAGGATTCTTAGAGAAATAGAAAGAGGATTCTTAGAGAAATAGAAAGAGGATTCTTAGAGAAATAGAAAGAGGATTCTTAGAGAAATAGAAAGAGGATTCTTAGAGAAATAGAAAGAGGATTCTTAGAGAAATAGAAAGAGGATTCTTAGAGAACTAGAAAATAGAAAGGGATTCTTAGAGAAATAGAAAGAAAATAGAAAGAGGATTCTTAGAGAAATAGAAAGAGGATTCTTAGAGAAATAGAAAGAGGATTCTTAGGAAATAGAAAGAGAAGAAATAGAAAGAGGATTCTTAGAGAACTAGAAAGAGGATTCTTAGAGAAATAGAAAGAGAGGATTCTTAGAGAAATAGAAAGAGAGGATTCTTAGAGAAATAGAAAGAGGATTCTTAGAGAAATAGAAAGAGGATTCTTAGAGAAATAGAAAGAGGATTCTTAGAGAAATAGAAAGAGGATTCTTAGAGAAATAGAAAGAGGATTCTTAGAGAAATAGAAAGAGGATTCTTAGAGAAATAGAAAGAGAGGATTCTTAGAGAACTAGAAAGAGAGGATTCTTAGAGAACTTAGAAACTAGAAAGAGGATTCTTAGAGAACTAGAAAGAGGATTCTTAGAGAACTAGAAAGAGGATTCTTAGAGAACTAGAAAGAGGATTCTTAGAGAAATAGAAAGAGGATTCTTAGAGAACTAGAAAGAGGATTCTTAGAGAACTAGAAAGAGGATTCTTAGAGAACTAGAAAGAGGATTCTTAGAGAACTAGAAAGAGGATTCTTAGAGAAATAGAAAGAGGATTCTTAGAGAAATAGAAAGAGGATTCTTAGAGAAATAGAAAGAGGATTCTTAGAGAAATAGAAAGAGGATTCTTAGAGAAATAGAGAGAGGATTCTTAGAGAAATAGAAAGAGGATTCTTAGAGAAATAGAAAGAGGATTCTTAGAGAAATAGAAAGAGGATTCTTAGAGAAATAGAAAGAGGATTCTTAGAGAAATAGAAAGAGGATTCTTAGAGAAATAGAAAGAGGATTCTTAGAGAAATAGAAAGAGAGAATTCTTGCCTTCTCCATTTCAGTGAAGTCATCATCATGTTTAGTCCCCTCTGCTCCCCCAACCTTCTCACTCACCCTCTGCAAGAAGACACAAAAACATGTCAAGGTTAATATCATTTAAAAACTTTCTGCACCTCAAGAAAGACGATAGGTGAATGTAACAAAGGTGGAATCAAATGTCAAAGATACCAAAACCAGAATATACGGCAAATTAATTTGTATTTCAGTCAATATAGCTTCCACGTTGGACACTGAAATGGAAAACTGCCCAGGGTGTACAATTCAATTCACAACTAATGTAATTATTAATCAAGCCTTACTAATTCAAGTAGCTGGACAAAAGCACATTCAATTCATTTTCAGCTACCTTTGTAATCAGCCAGTCTCTCAAAACATGCAGTGAATAAATTCCAGACATTGAACTATTTGAACAGAAATCGTTCTCCTAGCTACTGTTATTTACCCTCCTGTTGTTTTGTGTTGCGTCTATATGAGCCAGTGTCTTGCATGTTGTTGCTGTCTCATGTCTGCTCTGTCATCACTGTACACTAACACTAAGGTTGTGACCTCTGTTCATATTCTAATTAATATGATGACACCACAAAGAGAGACATATCAGATTAACCTTGTCAGTTTTACAGTCCCCCCCCCACACACACAACACACACACACACACCAAAAAGACCATCTCGTTAGAGGAGCAGTCTTTTTCAAGGCTTTGTGATATAAAGTCAGTCACCACAACCACAGCCTGTGACATAACCTGGTGCCCAGGAGGCCTACAATCTGACACATCCAGGCCAGACGAGCAGCTCACAGAGGGCAGGATGAGAGATGAGAGGGAATTAAGGAGAAGTCCATTTTGTGACTGAAGGATCAACTGCTGTGAGCAAGCTTGTTTAGGAAGAGTAGGAATTTGCAGTGCTCCTACGAGACTGTATCATACCAGATGGAAAATGACTAACAAGATAGAAAGATTACTAGAGAGAGACGGTGATATGACTTGTATTCAGTAAGGAACTAATTCATTGTAGGCACAAGGGCTCTAAAAATCAGCTTTTATCCTACTCATGAGGAGATGGTGAAAACGACACTAAATTCCTCCTGCTATGCAGAGAACACGCACAAAGAGACAGGAAGTGAGCAAAGACCTTTTCCTGTCATCAGTTTCTGCTTAACATCACTCAGAAATCTTTAAGTCCTCCGTGAAACAGTTGCTGGTTGTTGCCATGGAGACAGGCACCTGCCTGGTTCGGCTCGTTGGCTATGTGTCTCCTGCTCCCAAATCTCTCCCCCTTCCTCACTCCTTCCCCCACTCCTGTTTCCTCTCCCGCTGCTACTTCCTGGAATACCAAACACATCCACAACGATCAAAGGCCAAACCCAGGAGAGACAGGGAGAGAGGAAGAGAGAAAGAGAGAGAGAGAGAGCCTCCGACTCTTTCGCAGTGCGGTTGTGTCATCATCATCTCTGGATAGAGGACAGTGATGCTGACAGTGATGCTGACAGTGATGCTGACAGTGATGCCAGCCCAGTGACGCTGTGAGTCCTAAAATGGAGGTCAATGATATGTAATAATATGTGGCAGTGTGTCACATCACGGAGGCTGAGAGCAGGGTACAGACAGGGCGGGCATCAGAACATTAAGCCCTCCATAACAGGGCATTTGTGTGTGTGTGCGTCAGGCCAGACAGACATCATGTACCAATCTCATATTTCATTACTACAAGGACAATCCTACAACACGATTCACAGAACATCACCAATTCAATCATGGTCAGAACAACATTGGCCGACCCTTGTCATAGATTTTGCAAATCTATTGGATTTTAGGGCTTTTAAGATAGAAAAGTTGATTTCGGCAGAGAGCGAGAGCGAGAAAGAAAGGAGAGAAAGTGAGAGACAGAAAGAGAGCGAGAGAGACGCCACTCGCATTTCTCCACAGGACTATAAATAGGTGAAGTAACTCTGTATCTTAATGCAGGGTAGCCTAGTGGTTAGAGCGTTGGACTAGTAACCGAAAGGTTGCAAGTTCGAATCCCCGAGCTGACAAGGTACAAATCTGTCGTTCTGCCCCTGAACTGGCAGTTAACCCACTGTTCCTAGGCCATCATTGAAAATAAGAATTTGTTCTTAACTGACCTAGTAAAATAAAGGTAACATTTAAAAAAAGAAATTAACTACGTCATGTACCGTATTGAGAGGTATCACAAGACGGGATACAGATATGGTGTGTGTATGGATTGTCTGCCACCCCAGTGCTGTGACTACCCATGAATGCACATTGCAGCCTTCATCGCTTCCCCTTCTGGACACACACAAAAAAGCAGATAATCAAATGTTCCCCTCAATAGAAACATCCCGTTGATTGAAATATCAGTTGAGCACACATTGGGAGCACACATTGGGAGCACACATTGGGAGCACACATTGGGAGCACACATTGGGAGCACACATTGGGAGCACACATTGGGAGCACACATTGGGAGCACACATTGGGAGCACACATTGGGAGCACACATTGGGAGCACACATTGGGAGCACACATTGGGAGCACACATTGGGAGCACACATTGGGAGCACACATTGGGAGCACACATTGGGAGCACACATTGGGAGCACACATTGACAGATGGTTAATGGAGATCGGCATACGATGACGGTGTGTGTCCAAACCCAACTCATTAAGTGTTTATGAATAAGATGCAGGGGAGAGGAGACACAGGAAATGGAGCATAGCTTTAGCTAACAGTGACTGGCACAATAGGGGCTCTGCACGGCAAAGCAGGAAGTCTGGCCGTTAGAACCTAATTACTGTAGATGAAAAGCGACTATCACGCAGAACCAATGGGGACCCATTGCTTCTCTAAGGAGACACGGGATGAGTCGCTTTGAGTGTAATGTGTCTATGTCAGTGGGCTGGAGAAACGGTGTATACTGTCTGCTTGTGTCCCCGTCACTGCAGCACTTTCCTGATCTACACTGTAGAATGGAGTGTCTGCTGCAGGACAGAGCCAAAATGGAGGATGGTGTGCAAGTGGCCCTGACCCAAGATAGCACTTGGCAAGGATAGGGGACGGCTGGAGTGCCCCTGAGAGCAGAGGTGAATGAGAGAGAGAGAGAGAGAGAGAGAGAGAGAGAGGGAGAGGAAGAGAAAGACAGGGGATAATTAGAGAGATGGGAGAAAGAGGGAGAGAGAAAACAAAAATAGGTAGTGTTATCAGTACAGAAAGAGATCTAGAGATGGAGAACAGAGAAAAAAGAGGAACAGAGAATTAGAGGAAACGAAAGGCATGTTGGAGTGAGGGACATACAGTAAGAACACCAGGAAATGGAATGAAGTGGAGCTGGTCCACGCAGATTTGAAACATCAGATTTTATACCTACCTCTAACCTTAATGCACTGCTAACCCTAAATTAAGACTAAAAAGCATTTCTTGTTTTCAGGAATTTTTACAATATAGATAATTTTAACATTGCAGCTGGCCTATCTGAGGGGAAATCGCTCAGTTCTACCCCCTGGACAAGATCATGACAGTAAACGTGAAAAAAGCCTGAAATGAACACGAGAGCCAATGACTTAATGCTGCCAGTTATGCGAAGTGGCCTTGAAGCAGTCACCTGGAGGTGCAAGCAGTGACGTCACTAGTGACAGCAGTGTTGTGGATAGGACTTCACACAGTGAGCACACAGAATAGGTAAAAGTACACACAACTGACTCACAGCACCCCAGGGCATAGCAGCATGACATACTGTAGAATAGCTTCCACGGGAATCTCTGGGCATTGTTGTTCTCAACAGAGTTCAAGACGCACAATATTCACCTGGAGGGTGAATCCTAACATCCACTTAAGTATTTTTTTTTTTTACTTCGTCGCCCATTCATCTCAATACATGACTAAGTGAAAGAGGAAGTTAGGATTTAACCTGATATTTATAGAAACTCTGCCAAGTCAAGTATGTTTGGTTCAATGGAGGACACCTTGGCTCATATGTCACCTGATATATCCTCCTCATTCGTGTTACATCATCACTGTGGGTCAAACAGACTGGCATGACCTTGTTTACCTTCTGACCAGGGCAGGGACATCCGATGCTTAATTAGATGAGTGTCCAGATTCTCAGACACCACCTAGTCCTGGACTAAAAAGCTACAATTGAGAGTTTCCATTGAAAATGCTTTTTAGTCCAGGCTTACTGTGTGTCCGGGAAACTAGCCCCTAGGGGTGCATCTCTAAAGTTGCTTCCTCTCCCTCACCTGTATTGATCTGACAACACAGGCATGGTAGACACCACTTAGGAATGGGTGCTTCTTGGAATTGATTTACACCAGTCCAATTCTGTAACATCAGCTGCAGATGGAGAAAAGGAGCATTTTCATTCACTTGATTCACCTACATGAATGAAATGGATTTGAATCCAGATTGCAGGTGATGAATATGGTACTGGGTAGTGTGTAGGCCCCACTATGCTGTTGGGGATATATTGTGTTGTTCTCATAGTCACTCACTGCTGTAGATCTTGGACAGCTGCACTGTACTGTACCACATGAGTGAGCACCCACAGTAATGTAATCACTGAAAGCTCAGGGACAAACCCATATCAATACATCTCCCGTCACAAATAAGTTAAACCCCTTTCTCCTCAACAGCCCATTTCATCTGACTGTGAGCCCAGGTGGTGAAAGGCAGGGAGGTTGTTTTTCTAGCAGGGATTTTTAGTTGAAGCTCCATTCTGGGCTTTGGGTTCTTCGTAGTTAATAAATGATGGTTGAAGGAATGGTTATGAATGAAGTAGAATTATTATTATGATTCGTTCATATGAATTGCTGCTTTTCTTAACTTGAAAAAGAGATGTCAATCTCACTGTGACTTACCTGGTTAAAAAAGGGTTGAAAAAACAATATGAATGATGGTTATATACAACAAGCGCTTATAACCTAAACAATTAAAGAGTATTTACCTGAATGTCAGCACCAGAAAGCACCATTAGTCTACCAGAGGTTAGAGGGACTCATCCCCCCCCCACAATAAACTAAACGCCTCGGAGGCTCAAAACAGCCGATAGTAATTAGCCCACAGAGTGGTGACATCGCATGCCCCCTCCTGTGACCTTTATAACTGTCACCCGCTCCAATGGGTGACAGAGTGAGGGGGGGAGGGACCTTTCCTTCAGGCATCAACACCCTTTTTTCCCTACACCCCTCGCTTTCTTTCAAGGTGAAACAACATTCCAACAACAAAATTCCATTTAGTCGTTTCACAAGAGTGTTTTCTTCAACAAAGCTCAGGGCCAGATGTTAATCTTGTGTCTTTCTCCGAGAAATGACGCACTCTCATTTAAAACTATACTGATACAATAGACCCAGAAGATCCTTTGTCTCATTTAAAACTATACTGATACAATAGACCCAGAAGATCCTTTGTCTCATTTAAAACTATACTGATACAATAGACCCAGAAGATCCTTTGCCTCATTTAAAACTATACTGATACAATAGACCCAGAAGATCCTTTGTCTCATTTAAAACTATACTGATACAATAGACCCAGAAGATCCTTTGTCTCATTTAAAACTATACTGATACAATAGACCCAGAAGATCCTTTGTCTCATTTAAAACTATACTGATACAATAGACCCAGAAGATCCTTTGTCTCATTTAAAACTATACTGATACAATAGACCCAGAAGATCCTTTGCCTCATTTAAAACTATACTGATACAATAGACCCAGAAGATCCTTTGTTTCATTTAAAACTATACTGATACAATAGACCCAGAAGATCCTTTGTCTCATTTAAAACTATACTGATACAATAGACCCAGAAGATCCTTTGTTTCATTTAAAACTATACTGATACAATAGACCCAGAAGATCCTTTGCCTCATTTAAAACTATACTGATACAATAGACCCAGAAGATCATTTGTTTCATTTAAAACTATACTGATACAATAGACCCAGAAGATCCTTGGTCTCATTTAAAACTATACTGATACAATAGACCCAGAAGATCCTTTGTCTCATTTAAAACTATACTGATACAATAGACCCAGAAGATCCTTTGTCTCATTTAAAACTATACTGATACAATAGACCCAGAAGATCCTTTGTCTCATTTAAAACTATACTGATACAATAGACCCAGAAGATCCTTTGTCTCATTTAAAACTATACTGATACAATAGACCCAGAAGATCCTTTGTCTCATTTAAAACTATACTGATACAATAGACCCAGAAGATCCTTTGCCTCATTTAAAACTATACTGATACAATAGACCCAGAAGATCCTTTGTCTCATTTAAAACTATACTGATACAATAGACCCAGAAGATCCTTTGTCTCATTTAAAACTATACTGATACAATAGACCCAGAAGATCCTTTGTCTCATTTAAAACTATACTGATACAATAGACCCAGAAGATCCTTTGTCTCATTTAAAACTATACTGATACAATAGACCCAGAAGATCCTTTGTCTCATTTAAAACTATACTGATACAATAGACCCAGAAGATCCTTTGCCTCATTTAAAACTATATGATACAATAGAAGAAGATCCTTTGTCTCATTTAAAACTATACTGATACAATAGACCCAGAAGATCCTTTGTCTCATTTAAAACTATACTGATACAATAGACCCAGAAGATCCTTTGTCTCATTTAAAACTATACTGATACAATAGACCCAGAAGATCCTTTGCCTCATTTAAAACTATACTGATACAATAGACCCAGAAGATCCTTTGTCTCATTTAAAACTATACTGATACAATAGACCCAGAAGATCCTTTGTCTCATTTAAAACTATACTGATACAATAGACCCAGAAGATCCTTTGTCTCATTTAAAACTATACTGATACAATAGACCCAGAAGATCCTTTGTCTCATTTAAAACTATACTGATACAATAGACCCAGAAGATCCTTTGCCTCATTTAAAACTATACTGATACAATAGACCCAGAAGATCCTTTGTTTCATTTTAAAAGCGTCTTCGAGACCCTTCCTGTAATGAAAAGCGCTATATAAATTAAACATATGATTAGGATTATTATTTACACCCAAAGAAACCTAAACAACTGTTAACCCCTCCAGAGTGGATCCTGCTCCATTGGTCCACTGTGTGAATTAAATAACAGATGAGAGAGAGAGAGAGACAGAGAGACAGAGAGACAGAGAGAGAGACAGAGAGACAGAGAGAGAGACAGAGAGAGAGAGAGACAGAGAGAGAGAGAGACAGAGAGAGACAGAGAGAGAGACAGAGAGAGAGACAGAGAGAGAGACAGAGAGAGAGAGAGAGAGAGAGAGAGAGCACTCAGCCAATTCATTCTACTGTGTGCCCACAGACGGTCTCCCTTCTGCAGCGCTCTAGCACATCCACTTCCTCCTCTATAAATACACATCCAGCCAGTCAGATTACTAGAAAGGCTGCTGGCCTGGCCACCATGTGAGAGTGTTAAGCTCAAGGCCCAGTGTCCTGCCTATAAGTCCATCAATAGGTGTGGCAAGACAAACGTCCTGGATGAAATCCTCATACACAGTAAGATCTTAAGAGAGGAGAGGATGCTTGGTGTGTGCTCTCACACTACCAGTCAATCCAACAGCAGTGGTGGAAGCTAACCTTAACCACAGATCTAGGATCAGATTCCCTACTCCCAATAATCAACCTTAACCATTAGACACTAACCTACCCACAAATCTAGGATCAGATTCCCTACTCCCAATTCTAACCTTAACCATTACACACTAACCAATTGTTAGTTTCTGAACAAGTAGAGTAAAAAAATCACGGACGACTAGAAAAAGCTCAAAGCAAGTTTATTCAACCCACTGGGTGCTTCAGCTGCAAACACAACATACAAGTCACACAAACACATCTTTCTACCTCCCAACTAGGAGTCGTCATCTCCTTGTATGACTAAGATAGACACTCCTTCTGTTGTTAGGCAGAAACGCAGTAGGTTCCTCTTACTGGTATTGCCATGGCCCTGCTTAAGTCTAGGACCCTCATGGGTGTGGAAGTGTGTGTGTGTGTGTGTGTGAGAGACAGGACGGTAATCAGATGTTCTTCTAGTTCCTCTTTACCCCTTTTATACATGTAAAGTAATTACTAAGTTCTGGTAACATGAATAAGTTTATTTCAAGCTGGAATCCAACACTACCCACAGATCTAGGATCAGATTCCCTACTCCCAATAATCAACCTTAACCATTAGACACTAACCTACCCACAGATCTAGGATCAGATTCCCTACTCCCAATAACAACTTCACCTGCCCATAGACATTCCACATGTATGGACAGTATGAAGATGTGTAGATATATCACTGAATGTAGGATATGGTTTGTGTGTGTGTATGTGTGTGTGTGTGTTCTATTATCTAATTGAAATAGGTGGTGTAATTACTTTGGATCGTGCTCTGGGTAGCAGCTCTGCCTGAAATAACCTCCTCTCCTATCTTTCCGCTCTCTCTCTCCCCATTGGTGTAAATCTCTGGGCAGGGTGACAGGGATCAATGACAGTCCTCAAAGATAGCCCCCACTGTACCCAAACTCCCTCTAGCCATCCATCCATCCCCTCTGTCCTCTCAGCAGTGTTCCAAAATAACACGCTACGCATCATTAGTGGGTGTTACTGTGCTCTACAACGTTAGCTTTAGCGCTAGGTAGCATCAGGGCCGGCAGCGTCACATGGAGCCCCATGTGAGCCACACATGGAGAGGCCACTGCTGCTGCTCCACACTCCCTTCCATATCTCCTCCCCTCTCCTCTTCTTCCTCCCTCCATCCATCCCAGCAGATCCTCTCCTCCCGGGTTCTAATCCGGCCTGGGCACATTGAGGCCCCTGCTTTAAATACGTGTGTCAGTGGGCAGGGATTAAAAACTACAGTAGGCCAGATTAGGAGGTTATAAAGAGACTGGAGCGTCCCGGCCAGCAGCTGGGCTGGACACAGACCTAACTGTCACTTCCTCTCAGATTTACTGCTCCTTTTCATCCCTCCTCCCTTTGTGGGGGAGAATAGAGGGGTCAGGGGATCTCCCGATGTGCAATCATGGAGTAGGAGGAGGTTATTCCTCCCTTCATCTGACTACTCTCTCATTCCACTGTCGAGCAGCATAAGTCCCCCCCCACTCTATCGGTCTCTGTCCCTTTCCCTCTCCCTCTCTGACTCCTCCCTCACTTACTCCCTTCTCTCCCTCCCTCTCGCCCTCTCCTTCTCCCCCCCAAAGTCCTTGGGGGTCTGTGTGTCCTCATCAACACTTTGGTGGGGAGAGCAGGCAGCTCTTTTCTCATGCTACGATTCAGCTCTCCTCTCTGCTGGACCGGACGGCACTGTGACTCAGCAGAAACCAAAGTACATTAATTTAGGATGCGTCCCAAATGGCACCCTATTCCCTATGGGCTCTGGTCAAAAGTAGTGCACTATAGAAGGGAATAGGGTGTCAGTTTGGATGCACACTTAGACGCGTGTCAAGAATCTACTAACACAGATATATACTGAATCGAGAGAACGAGACAAGCAATTACAATTTAAACAAGAGCTTCGTCTAAATTTAGACTGGTATTAATGCAATTTCAATGCAGCGGAACAACAAATCTATACCCTCATCGTCTTTCCTTCGTTTCGACCACAGACGCTCTCGCTCCAGGAAAATCATGATTGTGGTGATCCTCGAATCCCGAAGAGCACATGGGTGGTGGTCGGCCCACTCTTCTGCTTTACAGTAGTAATGATCCCAATAGCAGCAGAGACAACACAGCAGCATTGAAAGCCTGTGACGTGGACAAGACCACAGAGACAACGGATCAACACCTATCAACAGCCTCCCACCCGATGGATGACATCATCTAAGGCTCCTGAATGGCACCATATATAGTGTAGTACTGTTGACCAGGGAACATAGGGTCCAGGCCAAAAGTAGTACACTATATAGGGAACAGGGTGTCATTTAAGTCAGCCTACAAAAACAAGTCTTCAGCCGCTAGAGTCTAAATCCCTAATCCCAAGACAAACCTTGATTTACTTCTCGGTAAAGCAGTGCTTTCCAGCACAGGAGTAGAGCATCAGTCTTTCTACAGATCTGAGTGAGAGAGACTCCATACATAATGTTGAATGGAGCATCCACACAGAGGAGGTCAAGCCTCATGTCCAAACCCATGTCTGGGCCTCAGGCTTTGGCAGGCTGTGCTGCGTCACCAACCCGTGTGTGTGTGTGTGTTGTGTTGTGTTGTGTGTGTATAGGGCCCCTGGCTGCTCTAATCTGATCTGTAAGCCTTTGCATGGCTCTTACGTAACAGTGGGAGGATGAGTCGGCGCGCGAGGCGAGGAGAGATGTGTCCATTCCTCCCCATCCATGTGCTGCTGGAGAGACAGGGGAGGGAAAGAGCACCAGCTGGCGCTGCTCGTGTGTGAGTTTGAGTACAAAAGAGATTGTGCTTTTGTACTAATAAGTGTGCAAATGTGCGTGAGTGATGACAGTACACAGACTGAGAATGTCTATGCTGTGTGCATGTCAAGGTGAGTCATGCGAGTGAGATGGATTCATTCTTATTACATTCGTGATTTCATGCTTCTGACTATGATTTGTGTACTTGTTTGACATTTTTGCTGCACTGCTAAGAGCTGGTAACACAAGCACATCGCTGCACCCACTATGACATCTGCTAAACTGTTTGATTGTGTGTGTGTGTGTAATCTAGAGGAGGAATCCAGATGTAAGAACTACCTTCATTCTCATCCCCCTATCAGAGAGAGAGAGAATTCTAATCCTGCATGCATGAGACTCGTGGCGCAGCTCATAACCCATGATGCTTTGTGAGGAATCACACGATAACTTCGACATCATAGTGTGTGTCTCTCGCCTGACCTTCCTGCACAATAAACACAGCATCTACTATTAGTGTACACTGACTACTGTACCACTGTGGTATTACATACCTTACAGTGGACTAACCATAAAGTTGATCACATGTGATTAACAGTGGAGGACACTACCCTGGCATGCAACAAGACATTGACACAGTCTATCATCCCTGTACTCGTGTCATTCAATCAGCTAGCAATGTATTCATAATAAAATGACTTGATCAAATTGACATAAAATGACGGATGACGATAAATTATCACGACACCTTTCCTCAATGTCATTTCCTTCATAACCAGGTATTACTAACTGGACTGTCTAAATAAAGGACATTGTAATAACAGGCTGTATATTAGATATCTACAGTGGCAAGAAAAAGTATGTGAACCCTTTGTGATTTACCTGGATTTCTGCATAAATTGGTCATACAAAAAGACACAACAATAGACAAACACAGTGTGCTTAAACTAATAACACACATTATTGTATTTTTCTTGTCTATATTGAATACATAATTTAAACATTCACAGTGTAGGTTGGAAAAAGTATGTGAACCCCGAGGCTAATGACTTCTCCAAAAGCTAACTGGAGTCAGGAGTCAGTTAACCTGGAGTCAGGAGTCCGCTAACCTGGAGTCAGGAGTCAGCTAACCTGGAGTCAGGAGTCAGCTAACCTGGAGTCAGGAGTCAGCTAACCTGGAGTCAGGAGTCAGCTAACCTGGAGTCAGGAGTCAGCTAACCTGGAGTCAGGAGTCAGCTAACCTGGAGTCAGCTAACCTGAGTCAGGAGTCAGCTAACCTGGAGTCAGGAGTCAGCTAACCTGGAGTCAGGAGTCAGCTAACCTGGAGTCAGGAGTCAGCTAACCTGGAGTCAGGAGTCAGCTAACCTGGAGTCCGATCAATGAGACGAGATTGGAGATGTTATTTAGAGCTGCCCTGCCCTATAAAAAACACTCACAAAATGTGAGTTTGCTATTCACAAGAAGCATTGCCTTATGTGAACTATGCCTCAAACAAAAGAGATCTCAGAAGATTAAGAATTGTTAACTTGCATAAAGCTGGAAAGGGTTACAAAAATATCTCTAAAAGCCTTGATGTTCATCAGTCCACAGTAAGACAAATTGTCTATAAATTGAAAAAGTTCAACACTGTTGCTACTCTCCCTAGGAGTTGTCATCCTGCAAAGATGACTGCAAGAGCACAGTGCAGAATGTTCAATGAGGTTAAGAAGAATCCTAGAGTTTCAGCTAAAGACTTACAGAAATCTTTCGAACATGTTAACATCTCTGTTGACGAGTCTACGATACGTAAAACACTAAACAAGAATGGTGGTCATGGGATGACACCACAGAAGAAGACACAGCTGTACAAAAAAAACATTGCTGCACTGAAGTTCGCAAAAGATCCCCTGGATGTTCCACAGCGCTACTGTCAAAATATTCTGTGGAGATGAAACTAAGTTGAGTTGTTTGGAAGTAACACACACCTCTGTGTGGAGAAAAAAGGCCCAGCACACCAACATCAAAACCTCATCCCAACTGTAAAGTCTGGTGGAGGGAGCACCATGGTTTGGGGCTGCTTTGCTGCCTCATGGCCTGGACAGCTTGCTATCGTTGGCGGAAAAATGAATTCCCAACTTTATCAAGACATTTTGCAGGAGAATGTCAGGCTATCTGTCCTTCTGGAGTGGCCCAGTCGGAGCCTCAACCCGATTGAGATGCTGTGGCATGACCTCGAGAGAGCAGTTCACACCAGACATCTCAAGAATATTGCTGAACTGAAACAGTTTTGTAAAGACGAATGGTCCAAAACACCTCCTGACCATTGTGCAGAAAACTACCGAAAACGTTTGGTTGAGGTTATTGCTGCCAAAGGTGGGTCAACCAGTTATTAAATCCAAGGATTCACATACTTTTCCCACCCTGCACTGTGAATGTTTACACATTGTGTTCAATAAAGACATGAAAAGCATAAATGTTTGTGCGTTATTAGTGTAAACAGACAGTCTATTGTTGAGATGAAGATCAGATCAAATTGTATGACCAATTAATGCAGAAATCCAGGTAATTACAAAGGGTTCACATGCTTTTTCTTGCCACTGTATATGAAGAGAATGAAAATGGAGGTATTGTCATTCCACAGCCACACATCTCGTTAGAACATGTTCTCTCCCATTCAGTCACCGTTCAAGGAGAAATTAGCTAAATGTGTGAATAACAGAACAATCTACTCTTTGCCTTTCTCGACTTCTCTACCTGTCATTTTCTCTCCAACTTCCTGACTTTTCTCCTCCTCTCTCAACAGCTACATGGTAGTAGGCATCTCTCCCTCTCTTTACCACTCTCTCTCTCTCTCATACGGCAGTAGGCATCTCTCCCTCTTTTTACCACTCTCTCTCTCTCTCTCTCTCATACGGCAGTAGGCATCTCTCCCTCTCTTTACCACTCTCTCTCTCATATGGCAGTAGGCATCTCTCCCTCTCTTTACCTCTCTCTCTCTCAGACGGCAGTAGGCATCTCTCCCTCTCTTTACCACTCTCTCTCTCTCTCTCATACGGCAGTAGGCATCTCTCCCTTTCTTTACCACTCTCTCTCTCTCTCTCTCTCATACGGCAGTAGGCATCTCTCCCTTTCTTTACCTCTCTCTCTCTCTCTCTCTCTCTCTCTCTCTACGGCAGTAGGCATCTCTCCCTCTCTTTACCTCTCTCTCTCTCTCTCTCTCTCTCTCTCACGGCAGTAGGCATCTCTCCCTCTCTTTACCACTCTCTCTCTCTCTCTCTCTCTCATACGGCAGTAGGCATCTCTCCCTCCCTTTACCACTCTATCTCTCTCTCTCATACGGCAGTAGGCATCTCTCCCTCTCTTTACCACTCTCTCTCTCTCTCTCATACGGCAAAAGGCGTCTCATTCCCAGAAGGGCCCTTGGGAGTTATGTAAATGAACGGCTCTGGGTGACGACTATTCTGCCAGCGCCAGATTTAGTGAGGAGGGTCCAAGGCTTTCATCCTGGTTAGAAAGCCTCGCATCATGAGGCTGGAGAAAGAGAGAGAGAGAGACATGAGGGTGGAGGAAGCGAGACAAGACAATGAGAGAAATTGTCACGACTCGGAGGAGTGCAGAGGCTCCATCATCCACACTACTGCTGCTGCCACGACGACCAGTGACTCACCCCTTCTCTTTTCCAGCATCGTCGTCATGCCAACAATGCATCCCGAGCCCGAGCCTGAGCCGGAATCTCCATTTCAAAGGGGAAAAGGAATGAGAGGGATAATAACATGGAATAATGAGAGGGATTTGACTGTAGATGGCCTTCACTTCCTACGACATGACACCACGCAGGGAGATGGATTGCCCTTGAGGGGTTGTCTAATGTTATCATAATGTTGTGAGGATGTGATTAGGGTGTTAACACAGTGACTAACAGCTTGTCAGTGGTGATTCTGCTTATGACTCGGGGGCTACAGGCGTGGCGTACTGGACAGAGTGTAGATACTAGCATCCGCCATCTTGTTGGTATGAATATCATAAGATCATTGGCATTAGTACTCTGCTGGGAAAAATGCTTTTCTACGAATGCGTCTATACAATCTCACAATATGTAGCCTGATTCTGGTACCATCTGGTTGATATCTCAATGATATGTTTGAATTAAACAGTAAATGCTCTGTCTGTTTTGATGTAACTTGACATTCAAAACCAATTCCTTTGACACCGACATTTCTTACAGCTTAAGATGCCTTTAGTGACGTATGTGTGTGTCCTAATCCTTGGATCCATGAGGCAAATTTATCCGAAAGATACGTGAAGCGCCTCTCCTATAGCTCACTAGCTCACTGTCAGAGTGCTCCTGAATGCCCCATCTAAATACATTCAGCCTGAGCTCCAACAAGAAGGTGCATCCTCAGCGACATGTCAAAAATAATAAACCAAACATTATTTATCTAAACGGAAGATGGCAAAACAATATTATTTTAAAAATAAATGTGATGAATTACTATACAAACAAAATCAAGACTATAATATATTTGCTCTTGTAGCACACTTCATTTCCTCATTACAAATAGACAGACACTACTTGGCAGACTAAAAGAGATTCGGTACAACTAAACTGTTATTGACTGAATAGGGTTGTAAAACATCAAACTGTTGCTGGCCATAAGAATAGGTTGAACTGTAGACACTGGGAATGTAAAGAGACCATGTCGTCTCCAGAGGTTATGAAGTCCTATGACATCTGGAACCTGATCAAACCTCCAGATAAAACATGGGTCTGGAGCAATTTCTGTCTCGGGTGAAAGAGCTCAGATTATATGAGTCTTTGGAGGGTGTGTGTGTGTGTGTGTGTGTGTAGACAAAACTGTAAACACACACACCATCCAGCATCTCCGTCTCCAGTGGTTGTGGAGGCAGTAATGGCCTCTCTGGTAGGTGAATCCATCACCAGTCCTCTCCGTGTCAGTATGGTCTGGACGACTGGTGTCTATGTCAAGGGAGAAATCCCCTACCCTAACACAGTCACAAAGATCCACGACATCAATGGTGGGCCATTAGAATCCCAGCCTAGAATCCCAACGGATACGTTCCGTTTCACCTAGTAACACCAAACAGAACCTATCAGTTGGGATTCCAGGCTCCCCTACACAGTCACAAAGATCCACGACATCAATGGTGGGCCATTAGAATCCCAGCCTAGAATCCCAACGGATCACCTAGTAACACCAAACAGAACCTATCAGTTGGGATTCCAGGCTATTAGAAGCCCTCTACACAGTCACAAAGATCCACGACATCAATGGTGGGCCATTAGAATCCCAGCCTAGAATCCCAACGGATACGTTCCGTTTCACCTAGTAACACCAAACAGAACCTACCAGTTGGGATTCCAGGCTATTAGAAGCCCTCTACACAGTCACAAAGATCCACGACATCAATGGTGGGCCATTAGAATCCCAGCCTAGAATCCCAACGGATACGTTCCGTTTCACCTAGTAACACCAAACAGAACCTACCAGTTGGGATTCCAGGCTATTAGAAGCCCTCTACACAGTCACGACAAACTGACAGGATGAACTGCTAGAACACGCAAATTCAAGAGGTCAGAGCCCCAGGTCAACGGCACCACTTGGAATCACCATTTTCACTAAGTACTTTTAATCTGCTCCAGTAGAAGGTGAAACTGCTCTGTGGTGGTTTAATACAGTAGAAGGTGAAACTGCTCTGTGGTGGTTTAATACAGTAGAAGGTGAAACTGCTCTGTGGTGGTTTAATACAGTAGAAGGTGAAACTGCTCTGTGGTGGTTTTATGGTGCTATAATGTGAAAGCTCTGTGGTAGTTTAATACAGTAGAAATATGAAACTGCTCTGTTGGTTTCTGGAAGCAGAGGAAACCACGGAAAATATGTACATCTGGGAGAGAATATGTGAGGCCGGGCCACGTAGCTAGCTGCAGTCGCTAACGTCGCTTCAGGGAAGAGTAGCGACAGGCGACATACAAGAACCTGACTGTTACTGACAGCTTCCTATAGGGTGCTAGTATGTGGTGGGCTGTATTTATGGTGCTATAATGTACAGCTCCGGGAGGAAAGGAGGAGTGACTGTATGGCAGTTCATTCTCAGGGTCTCGCTCAGGAGCTGGTGATAAACCATCTCAGGGTGTGTAGGTATAGAGAGGGGATGAAAGGGAAAAATGGATAAAATATGTTAAAAGAGAAGAAGGAGCAGGAAGGGCTGGGTGAGAGAGGGAGAGAAACGCGTGGGAGGAGAGAGGAAAAGTCATGGAAAGGTAGAACGAGAGGTATGTGACAGATGCTATGACAGCATGTCAATGAGGGTGGGGTAGTCAGGAGGGCTGGGGCCCAGCCAGAGGACCATGGGTTACCTCCTACCTAGGGGCTTCTGAATCACTACAGCCTGCAGCAGGAGTCATGGGGTGTATTCACTAGGAACCAAACGGAACAAAAACGGGGAGGGACCTACCTGAATGTGTCCAATAGAAACGTGTTTGCACTAATGATTACATCCATGGTCAACGGTTTCTGTTTCTTACAACTCACTGTACATGACATACAGTCTTTATCCTTAGCTACTTTCTTACTGCACAGTATGCACACTGCACATTAACTTAGTGATATCCTATACCACCTCTACTCTGTACATTGATACGGCCATTTCTAATATTCATGGCATAAATAAAAAGGTGTTTAGAAATTTGGTCTATGTTACTTGAAAAACTGTACCTTCCAGATGAATCTCATAAAACAAGAGCTCGAGCTCAAATGAACATTCGCTACATTTCAGTCTGATAAAGACAAATGTGAGTGGTTCCTTCTCCGTCTCACTACAGCGACAAACCACCGAGGGCAGTAGTGTTATTCACGGCTTGCCTGGGAGCTGGGAAAGACAAGCAGTCGGCTGTGGACGCCTAAATCAATACTGCAGTAGAAACCCATTCCTCATCCTCACAGACCTAAGCAAACGCTCCTGCAGACCGTCAATCAGACAGCACCGGCCGAGCCCAGATATATATATTTTTTCTAAACACACAAAAAAACTGATATGCCTAATATTGACATTGGTGACTGAACCCGCTGTGAGTAATTACAAAGCCCCTTTAAAGACTCACATGTCGTTCCATTACATTGAGCACAGGGTTTATTTGATTGAATTTCCTCTGTGTTGATAAGGTCGTGACTGGGAGGGAAAGGAGATCCAGGATTGTAACGATACACCCAGACCTCAGGGCTCAGACTGTCATCAAGCCAACTGAATACAGAGTGGGAGAGACAAGGGCTGCATCTCAATAGTCAGTGGCTTCCCCCCTCCCCTCCGTTTCCTCTCCTTCACCTGGGCAGTTCTGAGAACACAGCACAGGTGACAGCCATATGGAGACCCTCTACCATACATGTTCTTTCACCTGTCCAGTTCCTTCAACTCAGTGCAACTGAAGGAGAGACGAAGAGAGGAAGCCACTGTAGACTATGAAGACACACCCTAGGAAGACAGCACAACCTTTCTACTGTAGGGCTGAGATAGAGGCTACATGACATCAGTGGAGGCTGCTGAGGGAGGACGGCTCATAATAATGGCTGGAACGGAGTCATTGGAATGGAATCAAAGACATGGAAACAATGTGTTTTATCTGATTGATGCCATTCCATTGACTCCATTCCAGCCATTATTATGAGCCGTCCTCCACTCAGCAGCCTCCACTGCATTGTATTATATTAGCATTCCAGTGGTCTATTCCTAGCTGAATCCCTTCAGGGCTCAACACATGATGATACCACACATGATATCATTATCATCAACGCACAGTAGGAGAATCAATTCCATGCTTATTTCTCCATACGAACATCCATTACACGGTGTATTCTCTTGGTATTCTGAACATCCATTACACGGTGTATTCTCTTGGTATTCTGAACATCCATTACACGGTGTATTCTCTTGGTATTCTGAACATCCATTACACGGTGTATTCTCTTGGTATTCTGAACATCCATTACAAGCTGTATTCTCTTGGTATTCTGAACATCCATTACACGGTGTATTCTCTTGGTATTCTGAACATCCATTACACGGTGTATTCTCTTGGTATTCTGAACATCCATTACACGGTGTATTCTCTTGGTATTCTGAATATCATCGGGTCTCAATATTGTCCCACAGATAAACAAACTATAAACAAGCAAGTCTGAACAGATATCAGCCAGCACTGAGACAGCTTCAGATGAGACGGCCTAAAGGGAGGTTAGACGGCCTATAGGGAGGAGAGGCGGCCTATAGGGAGGAGAGACGGCCTATAGGGAGGAGAGGCGGCCTATAGGGAGGAGAGGCGGCCTATAGGGAGGAGAGGCGGCCTATAGGGAGGAGAGGCGGCCTATAGGGAGGAGAGGCGGCCTATAGGGAGGAGAGGCGGCCTATAGGGAGGAGAGGCGGCCTATAGGGAGGAGAGGCGGCCTATAGGGAGGAGACACGGCCTATAGGGAGGAGACACGGCCTAAAGGGAGGAGACACGGCCTAAAGGGAGGTGGTCAGAGAACTGGCAGTGTGGTGCCAGAACAACAACCTCTCCCTCAATGTGAGCAAGACAAAGGAGCTGATCGTGGACTACAGGAAAAGGAGGGCCGAACAGGCTCCCATTAACATCGATGGGGCTGTAGTGGAGCGGGTCGAGAGTTTCAAGTTCATTGGTGTCCACATCACCAACAAACTATCATGGTCCAAACACAACAAGACAGTCATGAAGAGGGCACAACAGCACCTTTTCCCCCTCAGGAGACTGAAAAGATTTGGCATGGGTCCCCAGATCCACAAAAAGTTCTACAGCTGCACCATCGAGAACATCCTGACCGGTTGCATCACCACCTGGTATGGCAACTGCTAGTTATCTGAACGTAAGGCAGAGGGTAGTGTGTACGGCCCAGTACATCACTGGAGCCAAACTTCCTGTCATCCAGGACCTATATAATAGGCAGTGTCAGAGGAAAGCCCATCAAATTGTCAGAGACTCCAGTCACCCAAGTCATAGACTGTTTTCTCTGCTAACGCACGGCAAGCGGTACAGGAGCATCAAGTCTAGGACCAAAAAGCTCCTTAACAGCTTCTACCTCCAAGCCATAAGACCGCTGAACAATTAATAAAATCTCCATTAGACAATTTACATTGACCCCCCCCCCCCTTTTGTACACTGCTGCTACTCACTGTTTATTATCTATGCATAGTCACTTCACCCCCACCTACATGTACAGATTACCCTAACCTGTACCCCCGCACACCGACTCAGTACCACCTGTATATAGCCTCCACACCTACGTATTACCTCAACTAACCTGTACCCCAGCACACTGACTCAGTACCACCTGTATATAGCCTCCACACCTGTACGTGACTCAGTACCACCTGTACTGACCCCAGCACACTGACTCAGTACCACCTGTATATAGCCTCCACACCTACGTATTACCTTAACTAACCTGTACCCCCGCACACTGACTCAGTACCACCTGTATATAGCCTCCACACCTAACCTGTACGTATTACCTCAGTACCACCTGTAACTAACCTGTACCTCAACTAACCTGTACCCACACTGACTCAGTACCACCTGTATATAGCCTCCACACCTACGTATTACCTCAACTAACCTGTACCCCAGTACCACCTGTATATAGCCTACACACCGACTCAGTACCACCTGTATACCTAACCTGTACCCCTAACCTAACCTGTACACACTGACTCAGTACCACCTGTATATAGCCTCCACACCTACGTATTACCTCAACTAACCTGTACCCCCGAACACTGACTCAGTACCACCTGTATATAGCCTCCACACCTACGTATTACCTCAACTAACCTGTACCCCCGAACACCGACTCAGTACCACCTGTATATAGCCTCCACACCTACGTATTACCTTAACTAACCTGCACACTGACTCAGTACCACCTGTATATAGCCTCCACACCTATGTATTACCTCAACTAACCTGTACCCCCGCACACTGACTCAGTACCACCTGTATATAGCCTCCACACCTACGTTATTGTAACCTGTTGACTCAGTACCACCTGTATATAGCCTTATATTATTACTTTTTACTTTAGTCTACTTGTAAACACTTTCTCAGTACCACCTGTATATAGCCCTACTGACTCAGTACCACCTGTACCTCCACACCTAACATGTCGTCTCTCCTAACTGCCCCGCACACTGACTCAGTACCACCTGTATATACTCCACCCTCGTCTCTCCTCCCTACACTGACCTGTCTCTCCTACCTCCCTTTCGTCTCTCCTACTGCCCTCGTCTCTCCTACTGCCCTCGTCTCTCCTACTGCCCTCGTCTCAACTCCTGTACCCCTGACTCAGCCCTCCACCTGTACCACCTATATAGCCTCCACACCTACGCCTCTCCTTTTTACTATTATTTTTACCCTCGTCTCTCCTACTGCCCTCGTCTCTCCTACTGCCCTCGTCTCTCCTACTGCCCTCGTCTCTCCTACTGCCCTCGTCTCTCCTACTGCCCTCGTCTCTCCTACTGTATTCAGTTGGCTTGATGACAGTCTGAGCCCTGAGGTCTGGGTAGATCATTACAATCCTGGATCTACTACACCAACTACACTGTTGGTTAAGGGCTTGTAAGTAAGTATTTCATAGTAAAGTCTACACTTGTTGTATTCGGCGCATGTGACACAAAGTTTGATTTGAGAAAGCACTGAGACAGCTTCCCCCATTGACATAATACACATCCAGGCTTTGGTTATAGAGCTAAGATAGCACAGGGGGAGGGAGGGGAGAAAAACACAAAACCACATGTGTGTGTGTGTGTATATATATAAATATATATATATATATGTGTGCGTATGTACTGTGTGTGTAAGTGTGTGTATTTATGAATGAATGAAGCATACGTGGGTGTGTGTGTGATGTGTACTCATCCATATTTAATGACTACTGCATGCGATAAAGGGAATAAGCAATTGCGGGTTCTCAAAGCCTTTCTAAGGCAAACAATTCAGGGTGACGGGGCTGATGGGAATTGGAAGTGTGCCCAAGGAGTCATTTAGAAACACACAACTGGGAAATCCCTAGGAATGACTGGAGAAGGCCCCTTTGAGGATTTCATATATTAACATATCCGAAGGTGTTTCTGTACAAGTTGGGAGACTGTGGACACACACACACACACACACAACCAAGGCTGCCGGAACCGCAGTCAAATTCCTCCTCTTAGCGTTGCCATACCAACCAACTCTCAAGTCTCTGACCTCTTCCCCCTTTTCTCTGTCTTTGTTCTACCTCTCTCAATCATTCATTTCTTTTTCCACAAGTGTTCTCCACAGTCCACACACACACACACGATTCAGTGAGGGGGAAACAATCGTAACACAACGGCATTATCCACAGGTATTAACCAGGTGTCTAACATGTCCAACAGATGACCAATGTGAAACCAACACTTCCAGCTAAGTGACTCACACAGTAATTACAAATACCTAAATCCTTTCTTTATTTTCTCATTTAATCTCACAGCCACAGGGAAGCACATAGTGTTTACCCATAATGCACAGATGTTTGTTTCTGCAGGTGCATTTTGGATAATAAATAGTCTTTATGTGTGTACACAATTCAAAGCATGGAGCTAATTTAGGAAGATGGGATTTAAACTGCCGGATAACTAGTATGGAATAGCAAATACACATAATGGGAGACTAATGTGAAGAGATCTCAACTGGCTTGCCATAACATAAGATAATGTGGTTGCTAGATTGCAATGATGATTTCAGGAGTGGGCCAAACATCTAACAGAGTTGCTTCCTTTCCTTGAGCCAGCATTTATAATTAGTGACATCAGAGATTAGCGCTAGCCACATGGCTTTCACCTATTAAGTCACGTCAGATCTGTGACGTACTTCAAGGAAGATAGGAAGGAAGGAAAAGAATAAGAGTGTATTTTAAAAGTATTAGGGTTAGGGGTTAGGTTTAGGGCTACAATTAGGGTTAGGGGTTAGGTTAAGGGTTAAGAGTTAGGGAAAATATAATTTTGAATGGGAATCAATTGTTTGGTCCCCTCAAGGATAGTAAAACAAATGTGTGTGTGTGGTGGGGGGGGATCCTGTTCTGGTAATAAAGCTGTCCACAAATGACACAGACAGAGACCGCAGTACCCATCATAGTTACAGATGTAGGATCTTAATTTGATCACCCTGTTGCAGGAGAACTTTTCAGCAATGCAGGAAATGTAACACATGTAGTGTATGAGGTTGAAAAAGGTTCTGAAGTTTGTCATTTCCACTTTGAAAAACAGAAAATGTTCACATGTCCTGTTGCTGTAGGAATATTTCCCTGCTGTAACAAACTGCCTTAAATTGCATTAAGGCAGTTTGAAAGCATTCACACCCCTTGACTTATTCCACATTTTGTTGTGTTACAACCTGAATTTAAAATTGATTAAATTGCGATGTTTTTATCAATGACCTACACAAAATACCCCATCATGTCAAAGTGGAATTATGTTTTTATCAATGACCTACACAAAATACCCCATCATGTCAAAGTGGAATTATGTTTTTATCAATGACCTACACAAAATACCCCATCATGTCAAAGTGGAATTATGTTTTTATCAATGACCTACACAAAATACCCCATCATGTCAAAGTGGAATTATGTTTTTATCAATGACCTACACAAAATACCCCATCATGTCAAAGTGGAATTATGTTTTTATCAATGACCTACACAAATACCCCATCATGTCAAAGTGGAATTATGTTTTTATCAATGACCTACACAAAATACCCCATCATGTCAAAGTGGAATTATGTTTTTATCAATGACCTACACAAAATACCCCATCATGTCAAAGTGGAATTATGTTTTTATCAATGACCTACACAAATACCCCATCATGTCAAAGTGGAATTATGTTTTTCGAAATGTTTACAAATGAATAAAAAATGAAAAGCTGAAATGTCTTAGTCAATAAGTATTCAACCCCTTTGTTATGGCAAACCTTATTACGTTCAGGAGTAAAAATGATAAGTTGCATGAGCTCGCTGTGTGCAATAATAGTGTTAAACATGATTTTTGAATGTCTACCTCATCTCTATACTCCACACATACAGATAATTGTAAGGTCCCTCAGTCGAACAGTGAATTCCAAACACAGATTCAACCACAAAGACCAGGGAGGTTTTCCAATGCCTCACAAAGAAGGGCACCTATTGCTAGATAGGTACAAATAACTCAGTTGCCGGAGAGGAAGGAAACCGCTCAGGGATTTCACCATGAGGACAATGGTGACTTTAAAACAGTTTAATGGCTGTGATAGGAGAAAACTGAGGATGGATCAACAACATTGTAGTTACTCCACAATACGAACCTAAATGACAGAGTGAAAAGAAGGAAGCCCGTACAGAATACATGCATCCTGTTTGCAACAAGGCACTGAAGTAAAACTGCAAAAAATGTGGCAAAGCAATTAACTTTTTGTCCTGAATACACAGTGTTAAGTTTGAGGAGAAATCCATTACAACCCATTACTGAGTACCCCTCAGTTTAAAACATAGTGGTCACTGCATCACTTACATTTTAGTCATTTGCAAGCACCATGCTCTACCAACTGAGCCAGACATGACCACCATGTTATGGGTATGCTTGTAATTGATAAACACCTAGAAAAATCCTAGAAGAAAACCTGGTTCAGTCTGGTTTCCACCAGACACTGGGAGATGAATTCACCTTTCAGCAGGACAACCTAAAACACAAGACCAAATCTACACTGGAGTTGTTTACCAAGACGACAGTGAATGTTCCTGAATGGCCGAGTTACAGTTTGGTAAGACTTGAAAGTAGTTTTCTAGCAATGATCAACAACACACTTGACAAAGCTTGAAGAATTTAGAAAATAATAGTGGATAAATATTGTACAATCCAGGTGTGTAAAGCTCTTAGAGACTTACCCAAAACTCACAGCTGTAATCTCTGCCAATGGTGATTCTAACATGTATTGACTCAGGGATGTAAATATGTCCATTTCTACATTTCATTTTCAACAAACGTGCCAACATTTTTTTAAATATATGTTTTCACTTTGTCATTATGGGGTACTGTGTGTAGATGGGTGAGAAACAAAATCGATTTATTTAATTTTAAATTCAGGCTGTAACAACATGTGGAACAAGTCAAGGTATATGAATACTTTCTGAAGGCCCTGTATGGACCTACAGCAATCTATAATCACCATCCATAACTCAGGTGTGTGACACAGAGACAGAGACACTGTGTGTGTGTGTATGTGAGAGAGAGGTAGGGGGAATCCTATCTCTAAAAGGATTCTGGTAATAAAGCTGTGTGGCCTGGATGCTCCGCATGTTTAAACACAAAGAAAGTGTATGTGTGTTTGTGAGTGTGCATGTGTGTGTTCTCCTGGGCCGTGTCACCATGTGCATGTGTGTGTTCTCCTGGGCCGTGTCACCATGTGCATGTGTGTGTTCTCCTGGGCCGTGTCACCATGTGCAGGTGTGCCTTACTAGCCACAGATGTAGCACTGACGACTCCTATTGAATCCATCCGATTTGTGACGCCCCTAATACTGCCTCCATCTTGGACCGGGCCAATGCTGAACATGAAACAGCCCATCATCAACACATACCACCAATAACAATAATTAGATTATAGAATAACATTGTGTTAAGGAACCCCTCACCTGTCTTCCTTCTGGAGGCTTCTGGAACTTTCCCCTCTCAGCCCCAGCCTTCCTGTGTTTCCCAGCCGCAGTAGGTGATGCCCAGAATATGTAATATCTAACTCCTGAATAAAACATCTTTCATGGCCTGAATACTGATGTTATGGGGGAAGAGGGAGAGACGGAGGAGAAAGAGAGAGCTGCTATATCTGCCTCCGACCAATCTGCCTAGTTTATTGTCCAGGCGTCATCACTCTCCCAGACAGGGACGGGGAAACAAACGCTGAGATAGGAATGAATGAGTGATGACTGGCCGTGACTGTGCCGTCAGCTCATAGAACTACACTCTCCAGTAACACTTTCAGGCTACAGTCATTATGACGAGAGATAGGAATGAATGAGTGATGACTGGCCGTGACTGTGCCGTCAGCTCATAGAACTACACTCTCCAGTAACACTTTCAGCCTACAGTCATTATGACGAGAGATAGGAATGAATGAGTGATGACTGGCCGTGACTGTGCCGTCAGCTCATAGAACTACACTCTCCAGTAACACTTTCAGCCTACAGTCATTATGACGAGAGATAGGAATGAATGAGTGATGACTGGCCGTGACTGTGCCGTCAGCTCATAGAACTACACTCTCCAGTAACACTTTCAGGCTACAGTCATTATGACGAGAGATAGGAATGAATGAGTGATGACTGGCCGTGACTGTGCCGTCAGCTCATAGAACTACACTCTCCAGTAACACTTTCAGGCTACAGTCATTATGACGAGAGATAGGAATGAATGAGTGATGACTGGCCGTGACTGTGCCGTCAGCTCATAGAACTACACTCTCCAGTAACACTTTCAGGCTACAGTCATTATGACGAGAGATAGGAATGAATGAGTGATGACTGGCCGTGACTGTGCAGTCAGCTCATAGAACTACACTCTCCAGTAACACTTTCAGCCTACAGTCATTATGACGAGAGATAGGAATGAATGAGTGATGACTGGCCGTGACTGTGCCGTCAGCTCATAGAACTACACTTCTCCAGTAACACTTTCAGGCTACAGTCATTATGACGAGAGATAGGAATGAATGAGTGATGACTGGCCGTGACTGTGCCGTCAGCTCATAGAACTACACTCTCCAGTAACACTTTCAGCCTACAGTCATTATGACGAGAGATAGGAATGAATGAGTGATGACTGGCCGTGACTGTGCCGTCAGCTCATAGAACTACACTCTCCAGTAACACTTTCAGGCTACAGTCATTATGACGAGAGATAGGAATGAATGAGTGATGACTGGCCGTGACTGTGCCGTCAGCTCATAGAACTACACTCTCCAGTAACACTTTCAGGCTACAGTCATTATGACGAGAGATAGGAATGAATGAGTGATGACTGGCCGTGACTGTGCAGTCAGCTCATAGAACTACACTCTCCGGTAACACTTTCAGCCTACAGTCATTATGACGAGAGATAGGAATGAATGAGTGATGACTGGCCGTGACTGTGCCGTCAGCTCATAGAACTACACTCTCCAGTAACACTTTCAGGCTACAGTCATTATGACGAGAGATAGGAATGAATGAGTGATGACTGGCCGTGACTGTGCCGTCAGCTCATAGAACTACACTCTCCAGTAACACTTTCAGGCTACAGTCATTATGACGAGAGATAGGAATGAATGAGTGATGACTGGCCGTGACTGTGCCGTCAGCTCATAGAACTACACTCTCCAGTAACACTTTCAGGCTACAGTCATTATGACGAGAGATAGGAATGAATGAGTGATGACTGGCCGTGACTGTGCCGTCAGCTCATAGAACTACACTCTCCAGTAACACTTTCAGCCTACAGTCATTATGACGAGAGATAGGAATGAATGAGTGATGACTGGCCGTGACTGTGCCGTCAGCTCATAGAACTACACTCTCCGGTAACACTTTCAGGCTACAGTCATTATGACGAGAGATAGGAATGAATGAGTGATGACTGGCCGTGACTGTGCCGTCAGCTCATAGAACTACACTCTCCAGTAACACTTTCAGGCTACAGTCATTATGACGAGAGATAGGAATGAATGAGTGATGACTGGCCGTGACTGTGCCGTCAGCTCATAGAACTACACTCTCCAGTAACACTTTCAGCCTACAGTCATTATGACGAGAGAGGAAGTTTTTAAAAAGTGATGACTGGCAATGGTCAGCTCATTACACAAACACTTTCAGCCTACAGTCATTATTTAGATAGGAATGAATGAGTGATGACTGGCCGTGACTGTGCCGTCAGCTCAAGAACTACAGTCTCCATGTAACACTTTCATTGTCATTATGACGAGAGATAGGAATTGAGTGATGACTGGCCGTGACTGTGCCGTCAGCTCATAGAACTACACTCTCCAGGGCAAGTCATTATGGGATTAGGAATGAATGAGTGATGACTGGTTCTGTGGATGTCAGCTCTATTAACACTTTCTATCAATACTGAATCCAGAGTCATGACCCAGCACAGCTCACTACACTCTCTGTAACACTTTGACAAGCTCAGTCATTATGACGAGAGATAGGAATGAATGGTGACTGACTGGCCTGTGACTGTGCAGTCAGCTCAAGAACTACACTCTCCAGTAACAGAGTACAGTCATTATCCAGAGATAGGAATGAATGAGTGATGACTGGGATGTGTCCTGAGCTCTGAACTAAACAGCACTTTCAGCTCTGTCATTATGACGGATGATAGGAATGAATTGATGACTGGCCGTGACTGTGAAGCTCAAAACTACACTCTCCAGTAAACTTTCAGGCTACAGTCATTTTCATTATAGGAATGAATGAGTGATGACTGGCTAGTGACTGGGTTCATAAACTACACTCTCCATTAACACTGGCTACAGTCATTGTGACGGGGATAAATGAATGAGTGATGACTGGCCAACTGTTGTTTTGGAGAACTTGATGACACTCTCCAAACACTTTCAGCCTCAGTCATTAACCCAGACCAATGAATGAATGACTGCCAGCCCAGCTCATAGAACTACACTCTGGCACTTTCAGCCTACAGTCATTATGACGGAGATAGGAATGAATGAGTGATGACTGGCCGTGACACCGGACAGCTGATGAAACCGTGGGTTTGCAAACCAAAGTCATTATCTGCGAGATAAACATCTGAGGATGACTGGCTCATCTGTGCACTAGCTCAACAACTCTCCGGTAACACTTTCAGTACAGTCATTGAGCAAATAGGAATGAATGAAGACTGGTGACTGTAAGTAAAAACTACACTCTCCGTAACATCCTGAGTCATTATGACGAGGATAGGAATGAATGAGTGATGACTGGCAAATATCCAGAGCTCATAGAACTACACTCTCCGGTAACACTTTCAGAAGTCATTAGAAAATAAATGAATGAGTGATGAAAAGGAGGGCTCATAGAACTATCTCCATAACACTTTCAGGTACAGTCATTATGGAATGAATGAATGAGTGATGACTGGCCAGTGCCGTCAGCTCAGAACTACACTCTCCAGTAACACTTTCAGCACAGTCATTATGCAGAGATACAATTTGATGACTGGCCGTGATTGCCAGTCAGCTCACAACTACACTCTCCAGTAACACTTTCAGGCTACAGTCATTAAGGAGAGATAGGAATGAATGAGTGATGACTGGCCACTGTGCAGCTCATAGAACTACACTCTCCAGTAACACTTTCAGGAACTACAGTCATTATGACGAGAGATAGGAATGAATGAGTGATGACTGGCCACTGTGCACGTCAGCTCATAGAACTACACTCTCCGGTAACACTTTCAGGCTACAGTCATTATGACGAGAGATAGAATGAATGAGTGATGACTGGCCGTGACTGAACACCGTCAGCTCAGAGTGAGAACTACACTCTCCAAGGAACGAACACACGGTAACACTTTCAGGCTACAGTCATTATGACGAGAGATAGGAATGAATGAGTGATGACTGGCCGTGACTGTGCACTCATAGAACTACACTCTCCAGTAACACTTTCAGGCTACAGTCATTATGACGAGAGATAGGAATGAATGAGTGATGACTGGCCGTGACTGTGCAGTCAGCTCATAGAACTACACTCTCCGGTAACACTTTCAGGCTACAGTCATTATAGGACAGATAGGAATGAATGAATGACTGGCCATTCTCCAGCTCCTAAACTAGAACAATTTCAGCCTACAGTCATTATGACGATCCTGAATGGTGATGACTGGCCGTGACTGTGCCGTCAGCTCATAGAACTACTTCACTGAACACTTTCAGTACAGTCATTAAAGGCAGCATTGGAATGAATGAGTGATGACTGGCTGACTGCCACCAGCTCTAGAACTACACTATAACACTTTCAGGCTAAGTCATTATGACGAGAGATAGGAATGAATGAGTGATGACTGGCCACCCAGCTCAATAACTCTCCAGTAACACTTTCAGGCTACAGTCATTATGCCAGTGAGATAGGAATGAATGAGTGATGACTTCCGTGATGAGCTTAGCTCATAAAACAAAATTTCAGCCTACAGTCATTATGACGAAATAGAATGAGATTGATGGGTGAGAAACTTTCAGCCTGTCATTATGACGAGAGATAGGAATGAATGAGTGATGACTGTTGACTGTGACTGTAACGTCTCATTGATGAAGGTATATTGAGCTGGTTTATGACAGAGATAGGAATGAATGAGTGATGACTTTCTTCATGAGGCAGCTCTAGAACTACACTCTCCGTAAGACTTTCAGCCTTTAGGCAGTGATGGAATGAATGAGTGATGACTGGCCGTGACTGTGCCGTCAGCTCATAGAACTACACTTCCGGTAACACTTTCAGCGCTACAGTCATTAATGACAGTAGGAATGAATGAGTGATGACTATAGTGACTGTGCTGTGCTCATAGAACTACACTCTCCGGCCTACAGTCATTATGACGAGAGATGTTTGGTGATGACTGGCCGTGATCCTCAGCTCAGAACTACACTCTCCAGTAACACTTTCAGTTCAGTCATTATGACCTAGGAATGAATGAGTGATGACTGGCCGTGACTGTGCCGTCAGCTCATGACTCACTCTCCAGCCTTTCCCTACAGTCATCTCCCTAGGAATTGATGATGACTGGCCGTGACTCCACCAGCTCATCTACACTCTCCAGTAACCTTTCAGGCCTACAGTCATTATCTCCCAGATGGAATGAATGAGTGATGACTCCCGTGACTGTGCTGCAGCTCATAGAACTACACTCTCCAGTAACACTTTCAGGCTACAGTCATTATGACGAGAGATAGGAATGAATGAGTGATGACTGGCAGACTGACTCAGCTCTCTCCTCTCACAACACTTTCAGGCTACAGGCCCCTAGAGATAGGAATGAATGAGTGATGACTGGCTGCAGCCACTCACAACACACTCACTACTAAATCAGCCATCACAATGGAATGAATGATGAAACATGTATTGACCAAGCTCACAGAACTACACTCTCCAGAACACTTTCAGGCTAAAGTCATTATCACAAGATAGGAATGAATGAGTGATGACTGGCCATTCCTCAGCTCAAGAACTACACTATCCTAACGCTTTCCCCAGTCATTACGACTAGGAATCTGGCCGTGACAACGCTCTCTACCTCTCCAGTAACACTCTCAGGCTCATTACACAAATAGAATGAATGAGTGATGATCCATCCCAAAGAACTATTTAACACTTTCAGGCTACAGTCATTATGACAGAGATAGGAATGAATGAGTGATGACTGGCCTTGACTGTGCCAGTCAGCTCATAGAACTACAAATCTCCAGTAACACTTTCAGGCTACAGTCATTAGACATAGGAATGAATGAATGACTGGCCACTGTGCCGTCAGCTCATAGTTTCAGGCTACATCTAAATCTTTTAAGTCATTATGACGAGAGATAGGAATGAATGAGTGATGACTGGCCTGACTGTGCCTCAGCTCATAGAACTACCTCCGGTAAACTTTCAGGCTACAGTCATTATGAGAGAGATAGGAATGAATGAGTGATGACTGGCTGTCCTGTGCCGTCAGCTCATAGAACTACACTTCCACCATTTCAGGCTACAGTCATTATGACCAGAGATAGGAATGAATGAGTGATGACTGGCCGTGACTGTGCCGTCAGCTCATAGAACTACACTCTCCTAACACTTTCAGTACAGTCATTATGACGAGAGATAGGAATGAATGAGTGATGACTGGCGTGACTGTGCCCTCATGAACTACACTCTCCAGTAACACTTTCAGGCTACAGTCATTATGACGAGAGATAGGAATGAATGAGTGATGACTGGCCGTGACTGTGCCGTCAGCTCCGTAGAACTACACTCTCCAGTAACACTTTCAGCCTGGTCATTATGACGAGAGATAGGAATGAATGAGTGATGACTTCAACTGGAAGCCAGTGGAGAGAGCTTTCAGAGGAGTCATTATGGAGAGATAGGAATGAATCAGTGATGAGAACTTGGGAAGGTTGAACTCCAGTAACACTTTCAGGGCTACAGTCATTATGACGAGAGATGGAATGAATGAGTTGACTGTAGGGTGCCGTCAGCTTAATGGCTACAGGCAGGGAGCCCAGCCAACAGTCATTATGACGTTTTTTTAATCCAATGGTCAGGAGACAAACACAGTGCTTTAGAACGGGAGGCTAATTAGGGAATTAGCTGTTCACTAATCAGTGCTGTCACCATTCATTGTCCTGTCTGAGGCAGGGCCTAGCTACGGGCTTGTAACCCAGGGCAAAGGGATTAGGATTATCGATGGTTCTGTGGATGAGCATGAACCTCTATAATACTGATCAAGTCACGGGCCACCGCCTTTGATGTTAGTTGAGAACCCTAATGGACTGGGCCTGTAGGGTGTTGGATTCCAGGATCACGCCAAAACAGCGCTGTAGGCTACTTTCCATCGGTGGATGCAGTGGATTATCTAGCTTGACAGATTCATTTTCATTATGTTGCTTAGGATGTACTCTGGAGAACAGATAATTACACTGGCACATTGTGTTGGGGACAATAAAAGGCTGCAACGTGTTTTGGAGAATTTGGCAGTACGTCCAACTGGCCTCACCATGTAAATCATGCCAGCCCAAACCTGCAAATGGCTTCTTCACCTGCTGGATTACTAGATCAGCCACCCGGACAGCTGATTAAACCATGGTTTGAATACAAAAATTTTGCGCACAAACATCTCAAAGCTCATCTGTGCAAAAACAAAGTTTACTTTGAGCAAATACACTCCAAGAAGTGGTACCCTCAGTACATCCTGAAGGGATTCTGTTAAATATCCAGAGTAATACAGAGCCCTTAGAAGAAGAAAATAAAGCTCAGATGAAAAGGAGGGGTATATGATTATCTTCAGGTACTGGAATGATGAGAGGATCAGTGTACAGACCACTTCTGCTGCACTGCAGAACTACATTTAAATTGGCCAGGACTACCCTCACACACCAGAACGGAATTTACATCACACACCCACGCACAGGAACAAACTGACACACTGAAAATGGGAAAATATATCCACGCACTTGAACCCATTGATAACCCAGGAACGAACCACACACCCATTGACTGGAGGAACACACGCAGTAACCACACACACCACGCTTCACACCCCGCACCAAGGAACGAACACACACACCCACGCACATTTGTCGGCTAGTCCATTCTAGGACAATTCAATTAACAAATCTACCATTCTCCACTCCTCAAACAATATCCATGCATCCTTGGGTCTTCGGGTGCTTTAGCCTAAGAGTATTCACTGAAGCTCAGTACAGGAGTAAAGGCAGCATTGGAGATTCATAGCTACTGACCATCTCTCACTATAACAGTCTTTTCCCAAATCAATACAGCTAAAGGCATTTACTCCACCCATCAATAACTGAGTAATGGACTTTTGCCAGTGGTGCAAATAAACAATATCTTCCTAATGAGCTTAGAAGAAAAACAAAATCAAACAGGAAATAGACCCAGATTGATTTGTGAAAAAAGTTTAGTCGTTGCGTAACTTTTTGATTTAAAAATATTGAGCTGGTTTCAGGAGCAATACAGATTTCTTTATGAGGCAGTTCTAGTGTAAGACTATTAGGCTTTATATGGACCGATGTTAATCTTATTAATAAAGAATCCAGTCAAATAGTGTTTATGGGACATGCTGTGTGTGTGCCAACAAAGAAGATGGGACTGAAAGCTAATGAATGTTTTCTTTTTCCCCTGCCTACAGTATTTGCATGACTCCTGCCTTTCCCACCATCTCCTTTATTTCTTTTGCCCTATCCCTCCCTCCCTCCCTGCACTGCTGTGGAATCTTTGACTCACCCTCTCCTTCTACCCAGTGTTGGGGATGGATTGTTTTGGAGAATTCACTGGGTGTTACATGCTATCAGATAATAGCTTCTCATGCTTACAGGCCCCTAGGCAGGCTGCAGCCAAACACACATTTTAAAAATCTGACTAAATCAGCCATCACAATGGATGCACACATAAACATGTATTGACCAAGCACACAGCACACAGAACACTACTAAATCATCACAACGGATGCACCATTTAATGAGACTTTTGAGTTTTAACACAAAGACTACTATTCCCAAAGACACCATGCTAAATGTTATACCTTGCTGCATTACTATGGTCATGGATTATACCAGAGTCCTGAATACATACTAAATATTACACATGAAATCTATAAAAAAACAGGATTTAAAAAAAAAAACGTCATGTTCTGACATTATTCCATGAGAACAAAATGGCAGAAGGTATCCAACGGCATCCTGGGAATCCACAGCTACATCTTCCTGAGCTGAAAGGGATTCCCATGTACTGAGTGACCCTGGTCTGCAGTGCTAGAGGCAGCCTTTGGACTGTTCTAATGATGACAGCTAATGACGCGTGTCCTCCAGACACTGTTGATGTACATGGTGTTGTAGCCTCTTCCAACTCGGCACAGACACAGCAAACACACACAGGCTGAATATGATTGTGTTTGTTTGTGTGTGGCCTTGCTGCAGGGACTGCTTGCTACTACAGTGGATGGATTCTCTCCCTCTGCAACAAGCAATGGAAAGGGGATTTTCAAGTGAACCGAAGTGAAGAGCAGTCGTGGATGTTTTGTCTCGCTGGCCTCTTGGAGACGGGCCCTTTATACTCTAATCAGACGGCACCAAATGTTCTGGAAACACCAGCCTGGGAGGCTGAGAGGAAGACACAACAGCTGCTCCAGAGTCACAATGTCAGAGACATTATCAGTGTGCCCTCGACTCAGGGTGGCGTCTACCTGTCACCATAACATTCAACACTGGCAGACGTTTGATATGGGCAGTTCAACAAGTCAAAGGTCGAACATCAGTACTTTGTTACAGTAAATCAAATACAAGGGAAACAATCATTCAATTACAATCATCAATGCCTTTGTCATCTCTCCCATCTATGGTAAACAGCACTCAGATTCATCTTCTTCCTTTAAATAACCACTTTACACCAATCAGAAAGAGATCAATGACACTACCAATCTTCTGATTGGCAGGGAAATGTGAGTGACAGGAGGCAGAGCAAATGCCTTTAAGGGACACCTGTCACAATGCCCAACGTTGTAAGCTCTGCAATAGTCTATATGCCGGGGAGCTAGGGTCAGTCTGTTATATCTGGTGGAATTCTCCCGTCTTATCTGGTGTCCTGTGTGAATTTAAGTAAGCCCCCTCTAATTCTCTCTCTCTCCCCCTCCCCTCCCGGCAGGACCATGCCTCAGGACTACCTGGCCTGATGACTCCTTGCTGTCCCCAGTCAACCTGGTCATGCTGCTGCTCCAGTTTCAACTGTTCTGCCTGCGGCGATAGAACCCTGAACTGTTCACCGGAAGCGCTACCTTGTCCCGCACCGGCTGTTTAGGACTCGTTCTCTACCGCACCTGCTGTTTAGGACTCGCTCTCTACCGCACCTGTTTAGGACTCGCTCTCTACCGCACCTGCTGTTTAGGACTCGCTCTCTACCGCACCTGCTGTTTAGGACTCGCTCTCTACCGCACCTGCTGTTTAGGACTCGCTCTCTACCGCACCGGCTGTTTAGGACTCGCTCTCTACCGCACCTGCTGTTTAGGACTCGCTCTCTACCGCACCTGCTGTTTAGGACTCGCTCTCTACCGCACCTGCTGTTTACCGCACCTGCTGTTTAGGACTCGCTCTCTACCGCACCTGCTGTTTAGGACTCTACCGCACCTGCTGTTTAGGACTCGCTCTCTCCGCACCTGCTGTTTAGGACTAGGGACTCTCTCTACCGCACCTGCTGTTTAGGACTCGCTCTCTACCTGCTGTTTAGGACCGCTCTCTACCGCACCTGCTGTTTAGGACTCGCTCTCTACCGCTGTTTAGGACCTCGCTCTCTACCGCACCTGCTGTTTAGGACTCGCTCTCTACCGCACCTGCTGTTTAGGACTCGCTCTCTACCGCACCTGCTGTTTAGGACTCGCTCTCTACCGCACCTGCTGTTTAGGACTCGCTCTCTACCGCACCTGCTGTTTAGGACTCGCTCTCTACCGCACCTGCTGTTTAGGACTCGCTCTCTACCGCACCTGCTGTTTAGGACTCTCTCTACCGCACCTGCTGTTTAGGACTGTTCTACCTGCTGTTTAGGACTCGCTCTCTACCGCACCTGCTGTTTAGGACCGCTCTCTACCGCACCTGCTGTTTAGGACTCGCTCTCTACCGCACCTGCTGTTTAGCTCTCTACCGCACCTGCTGTTTAGGCTCGCTCTCTACCGCACCTGCTGTTTAGGACTCGCTCTCTACCGCACCTGCTGTTTAGGACTCGCTCTCTACCGCACCTGCTGTTTAGGACTCGCTCTCTACCGCACCTGCTGTTTAGGCTGTTTAGGACTCGCTCTCTACCGCACCTGCTGTTTAGGACCTCTCTACCGCACCTGCTGTTTAGGACTCGCTCTCTACCGCACCTGCTGTTTAGGACTCGCTCTCTACCGCACCTGCTGTTTAGGACTCGCTCTCTACCGCACCTGCTGTTTAGGACCTGCTGTTTAGGACTCTCTACCGCACCTGCTGTTTAGGACTCGCTCTCTACCGCACCTGCTGTTTAGGACTGCTCTCTACCGCACCTGCTGTTTAGGACGCACCGCACCTGCTGTTTAGGACTCGCTCTCTACCGCACCTGCTGTTTAGGACTCGCTCTCTACCGCACCTGCTGTTTAGGACTCGCTCTCTACCGCACCTGCTGTTTAGGCACCTGCTGTTTAGGACTCTCTACCGCACCTGCTGTTTAGGACTGCTCTCTACCGCACCTGCTGTTTAGGACTCGCTCTCTACTGCTGTTTAGACTCTCTCTCTACCGCACCTGCTGTTTAGGACTCGCTCTCTACCGCACCTGCTGTTTAGGACTGCTTTGCTGTTTAGGACTCGCTCTCTACCGCACCTGCTGTTTAGGACTCGCTCTCTACCGCACCTGCTGTTTAGGACTCGCTCTCTACCGCACCTGCTGTTTAGGACTCGCTCTCTACCGCACCTGCTGTTTAGGACTCGCTCTCTACCGCACCTGCTGTTTAGGACACCTGCTGTTTAGGGACCTGCTGTTTAGGACTCGCTCTCTACCGCACCTGCTGTTTAGCACCTGCTGTTTAGGACTCGCTCTCTACCGCACCTGCACCTGCTGTTTAGGACTCGCTGTTTAGGACTCGCTCTCTACCGCTGTTTAGGACCTGCTGCTGTTAGGACTCGCTCTCTACCGCACCTGCTGTTTAGGACTCTCTACCGCACCTGCTGTTTACCGCACCTGCTGTTTAGGACTCGCTCTCTACCGCACCTGCTGTTTAGGACTCGCTCTCTACCGCACCTGCTGTTTAGGACTCGCTCTCTACCGCACCTGCTGTTTAGGACTCGCTCTCTACCGCACCTGCTGTTTAGGACTCGTTCTAGGCACCTGCTGTTTAGGACTCTCTCTACCGCACCTGCTGTTTAGGACTCGCTCTCTACCGCACCTGCTGTTTAGGACTCGCTCTCTACCGCACCTGCTGTTTAGGACTCGCTCTCTACCGCACCTGCTGTTTAGGACTCGCTCTCTACCGCACCTGCTGTTTAGGACTCGCTCTCTACCGCACCTGCTGTTTAGGACTCGCTCTGTTTAGGACCGCACCTGCTGCTTTAGGACTCGCTCTCTACCGCACCTGCTGTTTAGGACTCGCTCTCTACCGCACCTGCTGTTTAGGACTCTCCGCACCGCTGTTTACTCTGCTGTTTAGGACTCGCTCTCTACCGCACCTGCTGTTTAGGACTCGCTCTCTACCGCACCTGCTGTTTAGGACTCGCTCTCTACCGCACCTGCTGTTTAGGACTCGCTCTCTACCGCACCTGCTGTTTAGGACTCGCTCTCTACCGCACCTGCTGTTTAGGACTCGCTCTCTACCGCACCTGCTGTTTAGGACTCGCTCTCTACCGCACCTGCTGTTTAGGACTCGCTCTCTACCGCACCTGCTGTTTAGGACCTCTCTACCGCTGTTTAGGACTCGCTCTCTACCGCACCTGCTGTTTAGGACTCGCTCTCTACCGCACCTGCTGTTTAGGACTCGCTCTCTACCGCACCTGCTGTTTAGGACTCGCTCTCTACCGCACCTGCTGTTTAGGCACCTGCTGTTTAGGACTCTCTCTACCGCACCTGCTGTTTAGGACTCGCTCTCTACCGCACCTGCTGTTTAGGACTCGCTCTCTACCGCACCTGCTGTTTAGGACTCGCTCTCTACCGCACCTGCTGTTTAGGACTCGCTCTCTACCGCACCTGCTGTTTAGGACTCGCTCTCTACCGCACCTGCTGTTTACCTCTACCGCTGTTTAGGACTCGCTCTCTACCGCACCTGCTGTTTAGGACTCGCTCTCTACCGCACCTGCTGTTTAGGACTCTCTACCGCACCTGCTGTTTAGGACTCGCTCTCTACCGCACCTGCTGTTTAGCACCTGCTGTTTAGGACTCGCTCTCTACCGCACCTGTTTAGGACTCGCTCTCTACCGCACCTGCTGTTTAGGACTCGCTCTCTACCGCACCTGCTGTTTAGGACCTGCACCTGCTGTTAGGACTCGCTCTCTACCGCACCTGCTGTTTAGGACTCGCTCTCTACTGTTTAGTGCTGTTTAGGACTCGCTCTCTACCGCACCTGCTGTTTAGGACTCGCTCTCTACCGCACCTGCTGTTTAGGACTCGCTCTCTACCGCACCTGCTGTTTAGGACTCGCTCTCTACCGCACCTGCTGTTTAGGACTCGCTCTCTACCGCACCTGCTGTTTAGGACTCGCTCTCTACCGCACCTGCTGTTTAGGACTCGCTTCTACCGCACCTGCTGTTTAGGACTCGCTCTACCGCACCTGCTGTTTAGGACTCGCTCTCTACCGCACCTGCTGTTTAGGACTCGCTCTCTTACCTGCTGTTTAGGACTCGCTCTCTACCGCACCTGCTGTTTAGGACCTGCTGCTCTCTCTACCGCACCTGCTGTTTAGGACTCTGCTCTCTACCGCACCTGCTGTTTAGGACTCGCTCTCTACCGCACCTGCTGTTTAGGACTCGCTCTCTACCGCACCTGCTGTTTAGGACTCGCTCTCTACCGCACCTGCTGTTTAGGACTCGCTCTCTACCGCACCTGCTGTTTAGGACTCGCTCTCTACCGCACCTGCTTTAGGACTCCTCTCTACCTGTTTAGGACTCGCACCTGCTGTTTAGGACTCGCTCTCTACCTGCTGTTTAGGACACCTGCACCTGCTTTTAGGACTCGCTCTCTACCGCACCTGCTGTTTAGGACTGCTGTTTAGGACTCGCTCTCTACCGCACCTGCTGTTTAGGACTCGCTCTCTACCGCACCTGCTGTTTAGGACTCGCTCTCTACCGCACCGGCTGTTTAGGAGTCGCTCTCTACCGCACCGGCTGTTTAGGACTCGCTCTCTACCGCACCTGCTGTTTAGGACTCGCTCTCTACCGCACCTGCTGTCTTGACCTCTGAATGCTCGGTTATGAAAAGCCAACTGACATTTACTCCTGAGGTGCTGACCTGTTGCACCCTCTACAACCACTGTGATTATTATTTGACCCTGCTGGTCATCTTTGAACGTTTGAACATCTTGCGGAACAATCTGGACTTAATGGTCATGTACTGTTATAATCTCCACCCGGCACAGCCAGAAGAGGACTGGCCACCCCTCATGGCCTGGTTCCTCTCTAGGTTTCTTCCTAGGTTCTGGCCTTTCTAGGGAGTTTTTCCTAACCACCGTGCTTCTACATCTACTTCATTATTAAAGATTAGTGCAGAGGTAATCTTAAGTGTACAAAAGTCATGCAAGACCGAAAGGTTTTAAAAATGCTGCACACACTTCAGAAAGAGAGAGAGAGAGAGCGAGAGAGGAGGCAGAGAGAGAGAGAGGGGAGGCAGAGAGAGAGAGAGCGAGAGGGGAGGCAGAGAGAGAGAGGGGAGGCAGAGAGAGAGAGAGAGAGAGAGAGAGGCAGAGATAGAGAGAGAGACTTCTCTTCTAATAGACTACTGTCCATCTCTAATTAGGAGAATTATGGCTAGATGGGACCGACTTCTTATTTTCTCCCTGAAGGGGGAACTACTGTACAACACAAAAGAGACAGAGAAGAAGAAGTAGGAAAGAACCACTGCTGTAGTTTCTCAGTTCCTCTTGCACTTGTGATGTGCACATAACCTTGCCTCATGTGTTCATGCTGTTCTGATACCATATCTGCATGATGATGGCAGCTGTAGTCTATAACATATAGTATTCAGTTACAGCTCTTCCCACGCTGGACTGATAGAGATAAGAGGTTGAATCAGTTACAGCTCTTCCCTGGACTGATAGAGATAAGAGGTTGAATCAGTTACAGCTCTTCCCTGGACTGATAGAGATAAGAGGTTGAATCAGTTACAGCTCTTCCCTGGACTGATAGAGATAAGAGGTTGAATCAGTTACAGCTCTTCCCTGGACTGATAGAGATAAGAGGTTGAATCAGTTACAGCTCTTCCCTGGACTGATAGAGATAAGAGGTTGAATCAGTTACAGCTCTTCCCTGGACTGATAGAGATAAGAGGTTGAATCAGTTACAGCTCTTCCCTGGACTGATAGAGATAAGAGGTTGAATCAGTTACAGCTCTTCCCTGGACTGATAGAGATAAGAGGTTGAATCAGTTACAGCTCTTCCCTGGACTGATAGAGATAAGAGGTTGAATGCACCTCCACGTATTATGGAGAGATGTCTCGGTCACACACACACATCCAACCTTTCCAAAACAAACCCCCACACGTTGCTTCATGCTGGTACCACAGCTGTTGCGGACAAAGCAGAGCAGTATAAACCCTGTTCTCCACCCTGGGATAAACACGGCCATGTTTTACACCTGTCCATAGGAGTTACAGAAACACCACCCATCGGGCCTTTATTTGGAGATGTGGAGTTAGTAATAAAGCGCTCATCAAAATGACTATCAATCTCTCTACTCATCATCATCGTCTTGAAGTTGTCGTCTATGCTATTCTGATAACTACCATGTGATGGGGGAGCATAGAAATAGAACCTGTCATAGATATGAATTCTGTCATTCAATTTCTATGTGGGGAAACATGTCTGATGTCTTCCACTGACCTGGTTCAGTAGCTCTTAGTGCCACCTGATATCCATAGAGAAACTGCAGCATCATATCTCAGGAATACACACACACACACACACACACACACACACACACAGACAGACCAGACAGACACATCTGCTCGCTCGCTGTCTTGCTGCGGTCTATCTGTGCCACAGTAGCTCTCAGAAGAAGAAAGCACAAGAGGCCTGAATCATTTATCAGACACAGCAGTGGAGTGAAAAAACGCTGCTTCATTAAGAAGAGTGACTTAACACACAACGTTCCACTTTAACCTCTACTGAACAGAGACCTCCATGTTATTTTACTCCTGTTCTCACCCATGTAGCTAAGCCAACCATATTAGCCAGTGGAATAACCTGCCATGTAATAGGGCATAAGAAGATTACAGTAGCCATACAGCTTAGAATCACCAATGTCGACAGCATTCAAATCAACTCAACGTGTCGGCGGCCCGACTTTCCCTTCTGACAGTTATCTAAAACATCCATTTCTGTACAGTTAAAGACCCTGCAGACACTTTCTGAAGCTCCCCATTTCCTCTCCTCCTTCCCCCTCTCTCTTTCTCCCTCCCCCAGCAGTAGATGTTTTTGAAGGTATTTTTAGTTACCTGTTGGCAGACTGTTAGTCTGGCTAAGACCTAACTCTCAAAGTCCTCCTTCGGATGTTAGAGCTTGGAGTGGCTCTTTGATGTTGCCAGCACGATGTGTTTATAATGAAGGAGGTCTGTGATTTTCCTGGTTGGTTCTCCTCCATGTCTTTCTGACTTATGGACAACCACACAGGCCCTGAGCTCTGCCCCCTTCCATTACTACTGTTGGATTTTCATATCCATACATTTGAGAGAACCAATCAAACACATCACTCAAATTCTGAGACAAAATTGCATTAACAAACGGCCTCTAGACCAGTGTGTCACAGCTCTCCCCATGCTGTGATTCACGTGGGTCGCATCAGCCAGGCTAGTGTCAGCCAGGCCATTGTCAGCCAGGCTAGTGTCAGCCAGGCTAGTGTCAGCCAGGCCAGTGTCAGCCAGGCCATTGTCAGCCAGGCTAGTGTCAGCCAGGCCAGTGTCAGCCAGGCCAGTGTCAGCCAGGCCAGTGTCAGCCAGGCTAGTGTCAGCCAGGCTAGTGTCAGCCAGGCTAGTGTCAGCCAGGCCATTGTCAGCCATGCTAGTGTCAGCCAGGCCAGTGTCAGCCAGGCCATTGTCAGCTAAGCCAGTGTCAGCCAGGCCAGTGTCAGCCAGGCCATTGTCAGCCAGGCTAGTGTCAGCCAGGCTAGTGTCAGCCAGGCCAGTGTCAGCCAGGCTAGTGTCAGCCAGGCTAGTGTCAGCCAGGCTCGTGTCAGCCAGGCTAGTGTCAGCCAGGCTAGCAGACTATTACCATTAGATGCAATGTACTACGGAGCTACCCTGGGTTAAAAACAGAACGTCACAACCAATGTTCTGAGGAGGGCATGTTCTGGTGAAGAAGAGGGTTTCCCCTCTAGCATAACAGAACATGGGGTAGACCAGGGGCTCCCCTTGCAGCATAGGGGAACATCCAGCATGCGCCACATCTATTTCAATGGGTACAAGCACTGTTCATGACACAAACTGTTCACACTCCTCTTGGTGGTGGAGAGAATTTTGCAAGTTTAAAGCTAATTGTCTTGCAATTCTACACATTTTGCCATGTCCAATGTGTATTCATGTGATATTTGAGTGACAAAAATGACAATATCTACGGGCTAAAAACCTAAATAAAAAAAACAGCTGATATGGTGGACTTGATCTGGATATTTCTGACATTTATAAATAGCTCTCGAAGTAATGACATGACTGACATGACAAGAGGAAGTGATGATGCACTACCCAATTTACAAATGGCACCTTATGCATTCTACTAATCTACTAGCCTAGTTCATGTGTTTGCCCCACAACAAACGTTAGCCTAGTTCATATGTTTGCCCCACAACAAACATTAGCCTAGTTCATGTGTTTGCCCCACAACAAACGTTAGCCTAGTTCATGTGTTTGCCCCACAACAAACGTTAGCCTAGTTCATGTGTTTGCCCCACAACAAACGTTAGCCTAGTTCATGTGTTTGCCCCACAACAAACGTTAGCCTAGTTCATGTGTTTGCCCCACAACAAACATTAGCCTAGTTCATGTGTTTGCCCCACAACAAACGTTAGCCTAGTTCATGTGTTTGCCCCACAACAAACGTTAGCCTAGTTCATGTGTTTGCCCCACAACAAACATTAGCCTAGTTCATGTGGGTAGCTGTGGATCAGCAGTAGTCTATGACGTGTGAGAGTCAATCATGCCATGGCTAACATTCAGTATGGGGCCTCTCATCCTACCATGGGAATATAAGCCTGGCATTTGGAGAGCATCTGTTCTTCTCCACACTAACTGATGCTTCTGACTCATGGCTCTCTTTCTGTCCCTCTATCCCTCTCTCCATTTCCTTCTTCCTCTTTCACTAAGGGCAAAGTCAGCGGATGGCGTAACACACACACACTTTCCTCTAGAAATACTCTGAATAACACAACCAATTTGGAGAAAAACATCCTAGGCGTGAGTCATCCTAATTGCTTCCCAAATCAAAGACGTAATACGGTCATGTTTCCCAGTGAGCCGGAGAGACTATTCCTCATTGCACCTTATTAAACTTCTCTAGAGAAATGTCTCATTTCAACTTATAAAGCTTCTCTAGTTAGAGATCAGGATGGATTCGTGTCCAGTGAAGGGATGGAGGGAGACTTGGTTGCTTTAACCTTCATGCCCCGTGCTTCCCTCTCCTCTCTCACCAATATTAAATGGACTGCATTGCAGTTGCCCTTGTACAGTGCGTGCGAGAGAGATTGTGTAAGAGAGTGAACAGTGTGTGTGTGTGTGTGTGTGTGTCTGTACACAACTGTTTAAGTGTGTGTACTAAATCCCTCAGTGAAACCAGCAGCTTTTTATGGCCAGCTGTTCCCCACAGAGCCCTGGCCCATAAAGCCTGAGTGAAGAAGGGATAATGCACAGCGTGCAGGAGGGAAATGGAACATAAAATATACACCGCAAAGCATCTGCTACATAATCACACAGGCAAGGCAGGGTCTGATGGGTAATTAGCCATGAGCATTAGCTCTGGCCAATGTCGGGTCAGTTGAGATTCCTGGGACATCCAGTACAATAACGTTCTGGATCATTGCATCTGTTAGAACTGATTTCAGATCAGGTCACTGGACCTTAACCTCTATGAGCCAAAGCCACAAAAGGTGACCCTGGATCAGATGTAAACCTTCAAAGGAACAACATACACTTTTGACCTTTTAGAGATGGATGCTTTGTCTTGTAACCAGAACGACCACATATAAAAAACATATACCAAATCAAATGACATCTTATTGGTCACATACACATGGTTAGTAGGTGGTAATGTGAGTGTAGCGAAATGCTTCTAGTTCCGACAGTGCAGTAATAACTAACAAGTAATCTAACAATTCCACAACAACTACCTAATACACACAAATGTAAAGGGGTGAATGGGAATATTTACATATAAATATACCAGGCTGTGATAGCAGTTGCGGTACCAGGCTGTGATACAGCCCGACAGGATGTTCTCGATTGTGCATCTAAAAGTTTGTGCATCTAAAAGTTAAGGGTTTTGGGTGACAAGACAAATTTCTTCAGCCTCCGATGTTGAAGAGGCGCTGTTGCGTCTTCTTCACCACGCTGTCTGTGGGGGTGGAACATTTCAGTTTGTCTGATGTGTACGCCGAGGAACTTTAAAACTTTCCATCTTCTCCACTGCTGTCCCTTCTATGTGGATAGGGGGGTGCTCCCTCTGCTGTTTCCTGAAGTCCACGATCATCTCCTTTGTTTTGTTGACGTTGAGTGAGAGGTTGTTTTCCTGACACCACACTCCGGTGCCCTCACCTCCTCCCTGTAGGCCGTCTCGTCGTTATTGGTAATCAAGCCCACTGCTGTTGTGTCGTCTGCAAACTTGATGAATGAGTTAGAGGCGTGAGTGGCCACGCAGTCGTGGGTGAACAGGGAGTACAGGAGGGGGACTGAGCACGCACCCTTGTGGGGTCCCAGTGTTGAGGGTCAGCCAAGTGGAGACCCCACCCATAAGCCCCTCCCCCCTCCTTAGGCCTGTTCATCCACCCATCTTCCCCACTGATCTCCTCTGTCAGGGGACAGGCATAACATTTGCTCTCAGATGAATAGAGGGAGCCCTGCTGTCACTGCATGGGAGACTGAGTGCAGCATGCACAGTGTGTGTGTGTGTGTAAAGGCAGATAGCAGGAGAGAGCTCCTCCTATACCTCCTGGGGTTTATACACTCATACACTTATACACTCATATTGGCCAACAGCATACCACCCTGCATCCCACTGCTGGCTTGCTTCTGAAGCTAAGCAGGGTTGGTCCCTGGATGGGAGAACAGATGCTGCTGGAAGTGGTGTTGGAGGGCCAGTAGGAGGCACTCTTTCCTCAGGTCTAAGAAATATCCCAATGCCCCAGGGCAGTGATTGGGGACATTGCCCTGTGTAGGGTGCCATCTTTTGGATGGGACATTAAACTTCTGTCCTGACTCTCTGTGGTCACTAAAGATCCCCGGTGTCCTGGCTACATTCCCAATCTGTCCCTCATACCATCATGGTTTCTGTACAGCACTTTGAGATATCAGCTGATGTACGAAGGGCTATATAAATAAATTTGATTTGATGGCCACCTAATCATCCCCAGCTTTCAATTGGCTAATTCATCCCCCTCCTCTCCCCTGTAACGATTCTCCAGGTCGTTGCTGTAAATGAGAATGTGTTCTCAGTCAACTTACCTGGTAAAATAACAGTAATACATTAAATATAGGCCCACTGCTGTAAAGACCAACGATGTATGACTACATCTGTATGTCTATGGTGACACATACACACAGTCTGGGTGCTCCGGGGTCAAATCTAAAGGGAGAGATAAGGTTTCCCACTGTGACAGTGACAGACAGCTTCCTCCTTCAGGTGACTTGACCACAACTACATCACTATTCTACCCAGACATTACTTGGCTACTTCTACCACAAGGATATTTGTTGATATTTGTCTCACTGTTCCTCAAAGCAGTAGTACATATACTCTGACAGGTTGAAACGACCTTATGATACATTAGAAACCATTAACTTGCATCATTCATTGGTAACACATTGCATGTGGCGTAACAGTTATGGGACACAATGTTCAAAGTGTATTGAACATGAACTGAATGTTGAGATCGAAGCAGCTGACATTCAATGACCTGTTCATTTGGCAGTATTCATTGACTGTATGATTCAGTCATTGTCTTTGCTTGTCTCTTAACAAGTGACTGCACATACAATATAACTGAATGACTGTCAGCTGATGACTAATGTCATGGGGTGTGTATGTGTGTGTGTGTGTGTACTAAACCAGTGTGAGAGGACAGAGGCCTTGTTTACACTTGACAGTTCATGCCGTTTTAGTGTTCTGATCATAGTGTTCTGATCATGGAGTTCCGAACGTGTCAGGCATCTATATGAAACATGTCTACCGTGTCCACAGTGTGTCTGGATTCCCTTTTCCAGCACTATATTCAAATGCCAGTATTCACTCTACAAAACAGTGGAATAGGCTAAATATGATAACACAACAACTGATGGCAGTAGCTAACTACCGTAGCTAACTAGCCAGCTAACCTGCAAGCTAGCAAACAACGCTACAGGGGTTGCAAACAGGTTAGCAGAACTACCAAACAAAAAATAGTTTTTCTAAATATTAGCTAGCTGGTTAGCATTTATAAGGCCAGCAAACATGTTCCTCACATGCTAGAAATGCATTTCCTCCAATGTTATAATGAAAAGGTGCCTCTCGGTCCCAAAACACAAGTTCTCTGGAGACTTGTGGAAGAAGTGCTGATGATGTCGCCCACTGTATGCGGTTTCGGTAGCCTGATTGTGTCCACACTGAGGAAAGATCCACACACAATGCAGCCCTGACCACCTCCTGAAGTGGTCAGGCAGATCTGAACACAATCACACCACAAAGCCACTTTTGTGTGTCTAGGCCTGTCTTTTCAATGCGATATTCGCATTCTGATAGCAGAAGTAACATGCAAGTGTCAAGTGTAGACATGGCCAGAGTGACAGGGTGACTCAGCCCTGGTCTAGGTCCTCCTGCTGCGTGTGGCCCAGAGCGCATGTCACCCTGCACTCCAACACAACACCCCCGCGAACTCTCCAGGGAGGTTAAACCCAGCTTGAAGATAAAATGTAAGCCCTTCAGTTAGAGACACTCAGGGCTGGTGCAGAACACGTCTTTGGACATCAGTTTGGCAGGACTGAACCGCGGTGAGCCGGGCGTTTTAAGGGGACAGGCCAATGGGGCGCACAGACACTTCCCAACGGTGTCTTAAATCCGTCCAAAGTGATTAAAACAGCATTAGCTATAGTCTATTTTTAAACCAGTAAAAACACTAAACAGAGATTGGGATGGCCCTAAACCATATTGCAGTGTGTAGATGCGTCCACCGGGATGGGATGCATTACAATTATACTTAAATGACGGATCATTTCACACATTGTACGGTGTTCTGCATCGTCAGCAAGTTGGAGACAGCACCCCGGGAGGAATTAGATTCAGTAGGCCGAACTCTAGACAGTTTGTCAGGACAGTTAGAGGCCGGTCGTGAGATGCCAGGTTTTAGAGGGCGGCGAGGTCAACCTGCGCAACCGCGTTGGGAGGATTTCAACCACGACGCATTTAACGGTTACATAAAGGCGATTTAATAACGCACTGGTCTGCCCTTATGGTAAAAAACCCCAGATAATAACATTATTCGTTGTTCCAAGCTGGAGTTTTTCTCCGGTACAGGCGGAACGTCATGTGAAGTGGAGAAGGTGTACCCATCACATTTTCAGAACATCTGTCCTGTACGGACGGTCTGTGATGTAGACTGTCAGTGCTATCCGGTATCCTTGGGACGTCCCTAGACTAAACCCTAATCTTAACCATTTAAAACATGTCATTTTCCAATCCGCTAGGGACATCCCAAGGATCCCGGATAGCACGGACCGTAGAGCAAAGGGATTATCGTGAAAACAATCCCCATTTTGTTCTTTTGACCTGAAATCACTCTCTGCATATAATGTCAAAGGTTAATTTATCACTCTCTCTGCACGTTTCAGAGGGATAAGAATGATGCGGCCCGTGGCGCATTGCTGCGTCGCGCCAGTCCTTTTGATGTCATTCATTTAGGGGATTCGAGCGCCATTGTAGGGATACATGCAGTGCAGTTGGAATAGGAAGATCAATTTCCTCACAATATACCGTATTAGCCATGATGCAACCGCGAATATGCTACAAACTGTCTACCACGGAAAAACGCTGCGCATAACTAATGAGGCACATACCGTTATGTTATCCTTTCAACACCAACCTCACACAGCATTAACCAGCAATCACGAAAGCCCTTGACATTCTCAATGCATCTACACGATTAGGCTACTATATCCAAAAGGCACGACAATGTCCTGTATTATTTGAATTAACAATGCGGCTTACCTGAGTCGCTTTGTGGAACTGTTTCTTAAACCCAGCTACAGACATGGCTCCTGCTGCTATACACGACGATTCTAGATGGATTACGAGCTGATGTGGGATTGTTTTGCAGGAATCTCGGCTCCTAATTGCGTGGGATGATATTGCTTCCGAGGAAAACCCCTCTGTATTGCTCTTAACTATTGGGAATCTCCTTTGAGCGGGGGCCGTGATCAGTGATCAGCATAGTCTACCGAATGTCAAACCCACATGTACGACACGCCAGTGACGTCAGCGCTCCGCAACCAGGCTCTTTTTTAAAGCAGCAGCGTAGGCTACATAGTTGGCCAGTCTATCTACCACTGCACGACACGGCATGTTTAAACGCGCATACGCTGTAATCACGCCATTTTAGAGGAGAGTGTGGCGACTAAGGGGATATAAGCTCTAAATCGGGACGTGACATGGCAGACAAGTATGAAAAAACAAATTGGCACGAAGGGAATTACATCACTTGAAGCTAGAATCAAGAATCGGCCTTTCATTCCTATTTTAATAGCCTACGAAATCCAAATAGAACAATGTGCATTACAACCTTGTCAAGACATTGATATACACCACAGATTAAAAAGGCATATGGGGAGGCAGGGTAGAGCGTTGGACCGAAAGGTTGCAAGTTCAAATCCCCGAGCTTACAAGGTACAAATCTGTCGTTCTGCCCCTGAATAGGCAATTAACCCACTGTTCCTAGGCCGTCATTGAAAATAAGAATTTGTGCCTAGTTAAATAAAGGTTTAAAAAAGGAGCCTACCAGACATGGTATCCGCGGTAGCTATGAGTTGGGAGTTTCAGCACCACGTACGTAGCCGGTTCTAGCACCATGGACAGCAACCAGCATAGGCGCTCTAGCAGGAACGATTGGGCACACAGAGCTAAAGGTCCTTTCCTAGTTAACACATTAAATAGATTCGACACTTATGACTACAATCCAACTGAAGTCGTAAAGGTCCAGATTAAGAACAACAATGAATACACATAAAACATACATGAGCTCAAAAGTTGAGCCTATTCAATCTAAACTTCGTCAACCATTTTGAAAAGAAGGTCGACGACATCCGATCCTCGTTTGCTAAGTCAAACGACACCGCTGGTTCTGCTCACACTGCCCTACCCTGTGCTCTGACCTCTTTCTCCCCTCTCTCTCCAGATGACATCTCGCGTCTTGTGACGGCCGGCCGCCCAACAACCTGCCCGCTTGACCCTATCCCCTCCTCTCTTCTCCAGACCATCTCCGGTGACCTTCTCCCTTACCTCACCTCGCTCATCAACTCATCCCTGACCGCTGGCTACGTCCCTCCCGTCTTCAAGAGAGCGAGAGTTGCACCCCTTCTGAAAAAACCTACACTCGATCCCTCCGATGTCAACAACTACAGACCAGTATCCCTTCTTTCTTTTCTCTCCAAAACTCTTGAACGTGCCGTCCTTGGCCAGCTCTCCCGCTATCTCTCTCAGAATGACCTTCTTGATCCAAATCAGTCAGGTTTCAAGACTAGTCATTCAACTGAGACTGCTCTTCTCTGTATCACGGAGGCGCTCCGCACTGCTAAAGCTAACTCTCTCTCCTCTGCTCTCATCCTTCTAGACCTATCGGCTGCCTTCGATACTGTGAACCATCAGATCCTCCTCTCCACCCTCTCCGAGTTGGGCATCTCCGGCGCGGCCCACGCTTGGATTGCGTCCTACCTGACAGGTCGCTCCTACCAGGTGGCGTGGCGAGAATCCGTCTCCTCACCACGTGCTCTCACCACTGGTGTCCCCAGGGCTCTGTTCTAGGCCCTCTCCTATTCTCGCTATACACCAAGTCACTTGGCTCTGTCATAACCTCACATGGTCTCTCCTATCATTGCTATGCAGACGACACACAATTAATCTTCTCCTTTCCCCCTTCTGACGACCAGGTGGCGAATCGCATCTCTGCATGTCTGGCAGACATATCAGTGTGGATGACGGATCATCACCTCAAGCTGAACCTCGGCAAGACGGAGCTGCTCTTCCTCCCGGGGAAGGACTGCCCGTTCCATGATCTCGCCATCACGGTTGACAACTCCATTGTGTCCTCGTCCCAGAGCGCTAAGAACCTTGGCGTGATCCTGGACAACACCCTGTCGTTCTCAAATAACATCAAGGCGGTGGCCCGTTCCTGTAGGTTCATGCTCTACAACATCCGCAGAGTACGACCCTGCCTCACACAGGAAGCGGCGCAGGTCCTAATCCAGGCACTTGTCATCTCCCGTCTGGATTACTGCAACTCGCTGTTGGCTGGGCTCCCTGCCTGTGCCATTAAACCCCTACAACTCATCCAGAACGCCGCAGCCCGTCTGGTGTTCAACCTTCCCAAGTTCTCTCACGTCACCCCGCTCCTCCGCTCTCTCCACTGGCTTCCAGTTGAAGCTCGCATCCGCTACAAGACCATGGTGCTTGCCTACGGAGCTGTGAGGGGAACGGCACCTCAGTACCTCCAGGCTCTGATCAGGCCCTACACCCAAACAAGGGCACTGCGTTCATCCACCTCTGGCCTGCTCGCCTCCCTACCACTGAGGAAGTACAGTTCCCGCTCAGCCCAGTCAAAACTGTTCGCTGCTCTGGCCCCCAATGGTGGAACAAACTCCCTCACGACGCCAGGACAGCGGAGTCAATCACCACCTTCCGGAGACACCTGAAACCCCACCTCTTTAAGGAATACCTAGGATAGGATAAAGTAATCCTTCTCCCCTCCCCCCCTTAAAAGACCTAGATGCACTATTGTAAAGTGGCTGTTCCACTGGATGTCATAAGGTGAAAGCACCAATTTGTAAGTCGCTCTGGATAAGAGCGTCTGCTAAATGACTTAAATGTAAAATGTAAATGTAATTCCAATAATTATACGACTAAAACATCAAATGTGTTCACACATATTGAATAGCCTAACACACCTAGCCTACACACCATCCGCCCATCACAATATTCTTGGCCTGCTTACTATCAAAAAGTAGCCTAGCTATGGTCCTTAAATTAACACTGAGCTGAAGAAGCTTCACATTTTTGCAGCTCAGCCCTTAGGCGCCAGACGGCAGGCCGATAGTTTCATTTTGGCAAACAGTTTGAGATGCATCCAATATGGACACTATTACAGCCCTGGAAGAGGGCCCAAGCTAAATGTCGATATCTAGCTATAAAATTACACACGGTGTGGCTGGAGGCCCTGTGATAGGTAACTTCTGAAATATATATTGGTGGAAATTAAAGACTTGGCTTATTATGCCTGCCCTGGAAATGAGTAGCCTTCATTCTTGTGTAACTATATAACGTCAGTTCAATTTACTCATTACTTTCTTTCCCCTGTTCATTGACTATCCCTAATACAGAACTCAAGTAGATCTATGGTTGTTGGTGAACAGCCTCAATGTGCAACAATAACATTGTATTACTGATTAATTGCTCCTTTTTGCAAGCTGAAGCCATATTATGCATTTTCTGGTTCGGTGGTGGGAGGTCTAGGCCTAGGATATGATCGCAGTGTGTGTGTGTGTGTGTGAGAGAGAGTCATATTGAGTGTGATCAACACTATTACTCACACATATGGTTAACACTAATAAACAACATGGGGTATGATTCATGGTGATACGTGTGAATAATGCAGAAGCAGGTAATTAGTGCATTATGGTGATATGGCATGGAGGCGGCGGTGTGACTCAAATCAATTTAATTCGTCCAGCAAATGTGAACACAACATTCGACTCGCTTGTAGGTTTAGGCCCAAACCGGCATACAAAGTAGTTTGTCAATGCCAGTGCAGGCAGGCCAGTCTTTCCTATGGGAAATAGGGCCATCATGTGGACAACAACCCAAAGTGCATCTATTAAAAAAACATGACTGTCTGGCACTATGTATTTCTTTCAGAACTACTGTATAACACTGTATTGCCGCCACCTTGTGGTCAAATGGTATACGCAGCACGTAAGGCCCAAACGCTAAAATACATGTCTGCCTGAATGATAAAGTACATTGTCTTGGCGACACCTTGTGGTCAAATGGTAGACCTAGTCGCACAGCGAATGAACAATGGACAGAAGAAGCATCTACGCTCTAATTAACATGCCACAGGGGCAGTGGCGATTTTAGCATGTAAATCTTGTTGTGGCAAACTCAACATATATTTTTTAGACGTATGCCAGCAAAGCCACTATACAATACAACACTAAACAATGCATTAATGGTGACAAACGGTGCCCACAAACTGTAAATCTGTCCCAACAGCAGAGCTTTCTTTTCAACACAATTGGAGTGAATACTTACCATGCTACACCTGGCTATCAGCAGAGCCATGTCTGGCCTCGAAACAGTTTATTCAGCCTCATTTACTGGCTTAAAAATAAATAAATACATAGCTGATATGGCTGACTTGCTTAAACAAATGTGGTTTCTACTGACAATTGAGATGTACAAACTGTGGCATAAGGGAACAGGCTATAGGCTACATGTGCACCACCAAGTCAGAACAATAGGCTAAGTTATGAGGGGGAAAGGGACCAAACTATTAGGTTGAGGCACATGGGCTACTAACAGCTTACTACACAACATACACTAAGTATTACTTTCTTAGCCTCAGTATACATATTTCCCTGACATATTACATAATTTATTCAGCAGCATACAATACATATTTGGACTCGTTGTGCTGTGCTCACTTGAACGGGAAGGTGGCGCGGCGGTCCTTCTTGTGGGAACATTTGGAAGTCTGGCATTCTACGGTGTTTCCTCCGACACATTGGTGCGGCTGGCTTCCGGGTTGGATGCGCACTGTGTTAAGAAGCAGTGCAGCTAGGTTGGGTTGTGTATCGGAGGACGCATGACTTTCAACCTTCGTCTCTCCCGAGCCCGTACGGGAGTTGTAGCGATGAGACAAGATAGTAGCTACTACAACAATTGGACACCACGAAATTGGGGAGAAAAAGGTGTAAAAATTCAACAACAAAAAAACAAAACTAAAGATCTTCAGGTCAGAACTCTAGAAAGAGGCTGAGTTCCCAACTCACTGAAGTCTGAGATTTCCCAGTTCCGAGTTTCCAGTTGTTTTGAACAGGGCAGAAGTCATGATGGATGGACAGCATGGCCAATGTATTCAACCTTTTCTGTCCCATGGTGTTAAATGTTTATCCTTTTAAGCTTGGAAAAGAGACCCTGAATCCCAGACTTGGACCACACACTCTCTCCACCCAATAGCAGGGAGGGGAAGCTAAATAGTGATTACTTTGCAATGCTTGCAGTTAGCCACTGATTCCTTACAAACCACTCATTGTTGAATTTACGATTTACAACTTGTGTAGTGTTTATGTCCAATGGCCGAGGAGCACCGATACGCTTTATCTACAATTTTTCTTCAAATGACAAGGATTGAAAATAATTTGCCAGTAGACTGTTGACATGATTCAGGATGATGACTGTTAGCTAAGACTTTGAAAGTAAGGTGTTGACATGATCAGTCCAAAGAAAGCTACTGTAGATATAACGTGATTTGACGTCATTTTATCTCTGGCCAATGACCTTGAGCCTTCTTGGATGGGCGCTTCTAATGTAAATCTATGGCAGCACCTAAGGGGGCTTTAACTTTCTAGCTCTCCCTGTAGACTGAGGTTGCGGCGACGTAGCGTTCCCATGAGTGACAGAACACTGAGCCAATTACGGCGCAATCAGAGAAGATTACCAACACCTACACTATGTGACACGTATTAATGCCAAAATAACATGCAAAACAGAAAAAATATATATATAATAATATATATATATATTTTAGCTAAACGTGTGGGGCTCAAAACAGGTGGGGCTCTGCCCTGAACGACAGGTCACCACTGGTCTGGAGTATAAACTCAGATCCAGTCACCTCTGCCCTGAACGACGGGTCACCACTACACTGGAGTATAAACTCAGATCCAGTCACCTCTGCCCTGAACGACAGGTCACCACTGGTCTGGAGTATAAACTCAGATCCAGTCACCTCTGCCCTGAACGACGGGTCACCACTACACTGGAGTATAAACTCAGATCCAGTCACCTCTGCCCTGAACGACGGGTCACCACTACACTGGAGTATAAACTCAGATCCAGTCACCTCTGCCCTGAACGACAGGTCACCATTACACTGGAGTATAAACTCAGATCCAGTCACCTCTGCCCTGAACGACGGGTCACCACTGGTCTGGAGTATAAACTCAGATCCAGTCACCTCTGCCCTGAACGACAGGTCACCACTGCACTGGAGTATAAACTCAGATCCAGTCACCTCTGCCCTGAACGACGGGTCACCACTGCACTGGAGTATAAACTCAGATCCAGTCACCTCTGCCCTGAACGACGGGTCACCACTGCACTGGAGTATAAACTCAGATCCAGTCACCTCTGCCCTGAACGACAGGTCACCATTACACTGGAGTATAAACTCAGATCCAGTCACCTCTGCCCTGAACGACAGGTCACCATTACACTGGAGTATAAACTCAGATCCAGTCACCTCTGCCCTGAACGACAGGTCACCACTACACTGGAGTATAAACTCAGATCCAGTCACCTCTGCCCTGAACGACAGGTCACCATTACACTGGAGTATAAACTCAGATCCAGTCACCTCTGCCCTGAACGACGGGTCACCACTGCACTGGAGTATAAACTCAGATCCAGTCACCTCTGCCCTGAACGACGGGTCACCACTGCACTGGAGTATAAACTCAGATCCAGTCACCTCTGCCCTGAACGATGGGTCACCACTACACTGGAGTATAAACTCAGATCCAGTCACCTCTGCCCTGAACGACAGGTCACCACTACACTGGAGTATAAACTCAGATCCAGTCACCTCTGCCCTGAACGACAGGTCACCATTGCACTGGAGTATAAATTCAGATCCAGTCAAAGTAGTTACTAATGCTTCAATAGAAAAGCATACTATACTACATCACTACAATACAGCTGAAAATGACATCACAGAACTAAACAACAGCTCAAAGAGAGACAGTATCAGTTATATATCAACCTCATCTGTCAGCCACCTGAATGCAGTTGTCCTGAATGAGTAGTACTGGTCAGTGGCTTCAGCTCTGATAAAGTGCTGTATCCCACGGCTGAGTGAGCAGTGTGTGTGTGTGTGTGTGTGTGTCTCCCAGACCTCCAGTGGAGGTCTCTTTCCGTTTGTCATCTCGAGCCCATAAATCTTACCTGCACCATGGAGACAGATGGAGAGGCCAGGCCAAAGTGAAAAGGTAGATACTTCTCTCCACACAACTGACCAATTGCAGTGGCTATAACTCTATCATCTAAGAGAGGAAAAGGTGGAAATAAACGACAGAGACAAAAATCTCCTTTAATAACAAGAGGGACCAGCTGTGGGTGTGTTTAGTCTGTATGGAGCTGTGATCAGCAGTCACACTCACCTTATCGGAAAAAAACTGTCTTAAAACAACCAACACACCACTTGGAGAGGTTATACCACTCTAAGAGGTTTTAATCATTGCACACCTTAATGTTCCACCCCTCTCAAACATGCTGATGTACCTTGGTCAAGACAAGAGGGTGTGGTTTATCATGAGCATACACATCTTACCCCTCCCCCCTCTATCCCACTCAAACATGCTAATGTACCTTGAGGTTAATTATTAGGCCTACACACCTTACACCCCTTCTCCTCACCCCCCACCCCACTCAAACATGCTAATGTACCTGTGCTCGTCTAATTGGTCCCACAGATGCTCGGCTGCTCCACCTGTGTTCACGGGAAGCCTCCAGTCAGTCCTGCGGTCGGCCCGCCATTGTGTGTGCGCACACCCTAATGTTATGCAAACAAACAATCCTTTGTTGTTTGGGCTCCTCGTGCTCTTTGCCCACCACTGAGCGAAACAGGGGGAGCGAGAGAGAACGAAAGAAAGATGGAAAGAGAGATGGGGGCCTGAATTCATTACCATGATTACCTGAGGTGTGTGTGTGTGAGTGTGTGTGGGCACCGTTACCCCCTGTAACAATAACTTCAGCCATTCGCTAATGAGGGGAAAGTTAGTGAAGGTGGAGGGATGCTTTGAGGTGCTTCAGCCCCAGTCCAGAGTGTACGCTGCACAGAGACAGGAGAAAACAAAGGAAAAATATCTATATATATATATATATATATGCTTCTATTTGTGCTGGAAATGTGTTGTTTGCATATCCCAACTCCCCCTGAGACACCTACAGGGCCCCCGGAGCAATTGGGGTTAAGTGCCTTGCTCAAGCGCACAGCGGCAGGTTTCACCAGGATTCGAACCAGCGACCTTTAGGTTCCAATGATCTAACCTGGAGGTTATACCTGCTGCCCCAAGCAGCTATGATCAATGAAGAACCAAGTAGCAAGAATGTTATTGTGTGTGTGTGTGTGTGTGGGCCATCACCTGCAAGAAAGAAAGACAATAGACAAAGTTAGGTTAGGGGTCTTATAGCCTGGTTAAACCAGACTGAATCCTGCACTTACCATTGAAGTGAAACAATGAGCACAGTGTTCAATATGATTTAACCAGGCTAGGAATGTTAGGCTTGGTCAGACAGAAATACAGTACAGTGCATTTGGAAAGTATTCAGACCCCTTGACTTTTTCCACATTACAGCCTTACTCTAAAATGGATTAAATATTTTTTTCCCCCCAGTTATCAATCTACACACATTACCCCATAATGACAAAGCAAAAACAGTTTACATTTTTTTGTGCAAAATGTATAGTAAAATAAACAGAAATATCACATTTACAAGTATTCAGATCCTTTACTCAGTACTTTGTTGAAGCACCTTTAGCAGCGATTTGTCGTGGTAATTTCCTGTATTACTAAATGAGGAGAGTTTACAAACCACAGATCAATCAGAGTTATACTTAAACTTCATCTTTAATTATATGAGCTTCACCATAGCCCTTTGACTCTCAGATAAATTCAGTGTCTATAAATGAATTCTGAGAGTCCTTACAAAAGAATACTAGTATCTTTTATAGCCAAGATACACCCCTCTCAACTCACATGATGAACCACAGATCTCAGGAACTTTACAAAGGGCCTTTTACTTGAGAGAGGAGTATCCCATAGCCAGATAGCATTCACTATAAATTATCATTCAGTTTGGTCTCCAAGACGAGGTTCTAATCTCATTCTTGGTACTTCATAGTACCAAAACATTACCCCATCCAATGGCATATATCAATTGTCAACTCTAGATACGCCCATCTCAAATACACCCCCTCTTCTCCCCACTCCTGGACAAGCTCACTGAGGAGAGTGACTTGTGCACAGACATTGTGGAGCCAAGAGATAATTGGTTCCCCCTTAATCATCCCTTCACATGGTTTAACAGATACATTCACATATGAAGACAAGCTTGACCTCTCCCCTCTCTGGGCCCCAAGTGAGTTTTCCCTAGCTGAGAAGGGAAAAGTGCAACTGCCAACAGTATAGTCCAAAAGGAGACATTCTAATGACAAGTATCTCACATAAGCATATTATGAAAGTAAATAAAACATCTTATTTATCTGTTACCCAACTAATTCTGATTCATCCCCAACAGATGAATCTGTCAAGGCAGCTGAGGCATGGGAACTTGTCGAGGCAGCTGAGGCATGGGAACCGGTCGAGGCAGCTGAGGCATGGGAGCCCGACGAGCCGGCTGAGGCATGGAAGCCTAACGAGCAAGCGGAGGCATCCCCTGTTGCTTCGGCAGCCGCCCTTGGACCTGACATTACCAGTAAAAAAGCTAAAAAAATCCCCGTTGCTTCCCTTGGTGAGGCTTTATTCTGTAACGTGCAAGCTAATAATAAGGAAGCAAGTACAGGGAGTGAATTTAATAAATAAATTAACATGGAACAAAACAAGATACACAAATCCCCCAGACATGACTCTTGGCATTCAGGCCAAAGAGTTCAATCTTGATTTCATCAGACCAGAGAATCTTGATTCTCATGGTCTGAGAGTCTTTAGATGCCTTTTGGCAAACTCCAAGTGCGCTGTCATTTGCCTTTTATTGAGGAGTGGCTTCCGTCTGGCCACTCTATCATAAAGGCCTGATTGGTGAAGTGCTGCAGAGATGGTTGTCCTTCTGGAAGGTTTTCCCATCTCCACAGAGGAACTCTGGAGCTCTGTCTGAGTGACCATCGGGTTCTTGGTCACCTCCCTGACCAACGCCCTTCTCCTCCGATTGTTCAGTTTGGCCGGATGGCCAGCTCTAGGAACAGTCTTGGTTGTTCCAAACTTATTCCATTTAAGAATGATGGAGGCCACTGTGTTCTTGGGGACCTTCAATGCTGCAGACATTTTTTGGTACCCTTCCCCAGATCTGTGCCTCTCCACAATCCTGTCTCGGAGCTCTACGACAATTCCTTCAAAGTCATGGCTTGGTTTTGCTCTGATATGTACTGTCAACTGTGGGACCTTATATAGACAGGTGTCGTGTTTTTCGCTATGCCGGATTAAGTGATATGACATGCTATTCTATAAAATAATTTCTCCGTAATTAAGATTACCTGATTGAGCTAATCATGTAATTGTAATTAACTACCAATTATTTATTTACTAAATACCTAACTAATCACACAGAATTACACATACACAAAATTCAATCATAACTTGATTACAAATTACGTCATAAAGGAAAACGTCCCTAGCCGGCAGAACAGATATGACAGCTTGTTACACAAAAGAAAAGGGCTGGGTTTGAGTGAAAGAGTGGGAAGACTGAGGAACAAAGGGCAAAGCTGTGCTCTAGTACATAAAGTATCTTATGCATTCTACATTACCGCCCATTTGGAAAAGCAAAATGCAATAAATATTTACTCTGAGCTGCGCTTCGGTAGGTTGGTGGTAGATGGAAAGCCGTGTTGCCCAACCGAGTCCTTTGAAGAATGTCTCTGGTTGTCAATTGAATACGTTGTAGTAACGTCGTTGTCTGATAGACGGGATACTCTGTCTCTTCCTTCCTAACCCTCGTTTGCAGCGGCTGTTGCTAACTCAACGGCTAGGAGGTATCACTTCTGTAGTGAATAAGAGTTCAACGTTCATACCATTCGCAACCAAAGCTCACGCTGATGTTGGCTTTGTTCTGTAGTTATTATCTGAACCATTCTGACATAGGACTGTCATCCTACCTCATCGGAACAGGAGGTGACATTGTCGTCAAGGCTTTATATAGGAAGGGAGAGGAGGGCGTGTTTGAAAAGTTTTATAGCCCATGTCCCTTCACAGGGACGGGCCACTGATTGAGCAGAGCCCTACCTTATGAAAACCCAAATCTCACATTTTAGAAGCTAAAATCACATTTCATCCCATCACGAATAATTTCATATTCAAACATTTAAATTGAACAACAATTCCATATGAATCCGATAACTCTGATGTGTAGATTTTCCACTGTAGAGTTTTTATGTCATCTTATCATTGATGAGAATGTCTCAGATGACAACCGAACTGACATCATATTCATTAAGTACCACCGCATATGTTCAATTGGTCGGATTACCAGAATATAGTTTATCCCCCCCCCCCCCTTCTGATGTTCCCAGAATCTCTATGTTAACCAAGGGTTTTGCAAATGTAACATCAGTAGGGTAGAGAGAGGAAAAGGGGGGAAGATGTATTTATGACTGTCATAAACCTACCCCCAGGCCAACGTCATGACACAGGTGTGTGCCTTTCCAAATCATGTCCAATCAATTGAATTTACCACAGGTGGACTCCAATCAAGTTGTAGAAACATCTCAAGGATGATAAATGGAAACAGGATGCACCTGAGCTCAATTTCGAGTCTCATAGCAAAGGGTCTGAATACTTAAGTAAATAAGGTATTTCAGGTTTTATTTTTAATAAATTAGAAAAAAAAATAAAAATGTATTGTGTAGATTGATGAGTAAAAACATTCATTTGATCAATTTTAGAATAAGGCTGTAACATAACAAAATGTGGAAAAAGTCAAGGGGTCTGAATACATTCCGAATGCTCTGTACATGGTACTATTTACAAATATTGCTCAATAATCAATCATACTTAAACAAAACATGAGCAATATTTTTCCATTGTACAGATATCATAACGAAAGACTGGTGAAGTAGCTCTCAGAGTCACTCACTAAGACGAGACCCACGGAGAAAGCCAAACCAAGACCAGTCCAGGGGTGCATCTCATTCTCAACAGTTCCTCTCCTCGTCTCCTCTCTTTCATCTACAGCAATCTAGAACCCCACAGAGCCAATAAAATGAAAGGAAGCCAGTTTTGGAAGCCAAGTCGGCCTTCTGATATCTCTCCAATAGGAGGAATCCCCAAGAGGGATTTGATCGTGCTCTCCAGATGAAACATCATGATCAGTATCTCTTCTAGTAGAGAGATCTAGTAGAGAGATCATATAAACTCATTACTGATCTAATAGTTGAGCAAGTCTATCCACTCCACAGACAACAGACAACATAAAAAGCGCTAGATTATCTGTGGATGTGGCCCTTTTCAAAAAACAAAAAAGCAAAAGACAGTCGAGCAGACTGCTTCTGGGGAGAGTTCCACGGCCTTATCCTCTAAGGATTCCTAGTACAGCCACTGGAGCCTCTGGGCCTCTCTCGTTCACTCTGCATCTCCCGTTAGTCTTCCTCTCAGTCTCTACTCCTCTCTTTCTTTCTCTCTCATCCCTCTCTCTTCCCAGGCTGGACTAAGCCCTGCTCAGCGCTGCCCTGCCTCTGATGTCCTGGGCTGCCTTTGTTGACTGAGCTCCCGGGGAGAAAAGAGAAGAGGCAGTAGAGCTGATCTGGCCATCTAATCCACCTCCTCAGAGTACCAGAGGGAAGCTGCAGTCCTCCTGTCCTCCTCTTCACCATAGAGAGAGAAAGAGAGGTGACATTGAACATGACTTGATACTGTGGAGACTGGTCCTAATATGAGCTGGGGTGCATCTCAATAGTTTTAAAATGGCTCCCTCCCTCTCCTTCCTTGTTTCCTTTCCTTTTATATGTCCTTATGTGAAAGACCCTGAACGGTTAATGTAGTGAAATGTAGTGTTGACGGTCAGTGTACATCTTTATCGTACGGTAGCAATTATTTTCATTGGATCGCGATCTAAATCCAAAAAGTAGAAAAAGAAAACCCAACGCGACACTTCCTTTTCTCCAAGGTAGAATCAACAGTACAGTAAACATGCTGCATTATACATTTGACAATGCATTTGGCTGAGAGTCACAGACACACCTATTACTTTAAACAGTGAGCCAAGTCTGTCTGGTTGTCTGTCATATCAAAGCCAGACCATCTCCTGGTGCTGAGAGAAGCAGGGAGAGAAACTGTGTCAGGGAGAAAAGGGGAAGTCAGTCAACTCACCAGAGGCTGTTTCTCTCAGGCTCCTGGTTCCTGTTACACTAGTGTCGAAATGAGAAGGAGAGGGAGGCAGAGAGGAGGAGAGGGAGGGAGGCAGAGAGCAGGAGAGGGAGGGAGGCAGAGAGGGAGGGAGGCAGAGAGGAGGAAAGGGAGGGAGGCAGAAAGGAGGAGAGGGAGGGAGGCAGAGAGGAGGAGAGGGAGGGAGGCAGAGAGGAGGAGAGGGAGGGAGGCAGAGAGGAGGAGGAGAGGGAGACAGAGAGGAGGAGAGGGAGGTAGAGAGGAGGAGAGTGAGGCAGAGAGGAGGAGAGTGAGGCAGAGAGGAGGAGAGGGAGGGAGGCACAGAGGAGGAGAGGGAGGGAGGCAGAGAGGAGGAGAGGGAGGCAGGCAGAGAGGAGGAGAGGGAGCCAGAGAGGAGGAGAGGGAGCCAGAGAGGAGGAGAGGGAGCCAGAGAGGAGGAGAGGGAGCCAGAGAGGAGGAGAGTGAGGCAGAGAGGAGGAGAGTGAGGCAGAGAGGAGGAGAGTGAGGCAGAGAGGAGGAGAGTGAGGCAGAGAGGAGGAGTAGGGAGGCAGAGAGGAGGAAGAGAGGAGGGGAGTGAGGCAGAGAGGAGGAGGGAGGCAGAGAGGAGGAGAGTGGGGCAGTGAGGAGTAGGGAGGCAGAGAGGAGGAGATGAAGTCAGTGAGGAGGAGAGTGAGGCAGAGAGGAGAAGAGTGAGGAAGTGAGGAGTAGGGAGGCAGAGAGGAGGAGAGTGAGGCAGTGAGGAGTAGGGAGGCAGAGAGGAGGAGTAAGGAGGCAGAGAGGAGGAGAGGAAGGCAGTGAGGAGGAGAGGAAGGCAGTGAGGAGGAGAGGGAGGCAGAGAGGAGAGTGAGGCAGTGAGGAGTAGGGAGGCAGAGAGGAGGAGAGGGAGGCAGAGAGGAGGAGTAGGGAGGCAGAGAGGAGGAGAGTGAGGAAGTGAGGAGTAGGGAGGCAGAGAGGAGGAGTAGGGAGGCAGAGAGGAGGAGAGTGAGGCAGTGAGGAGTAGGGAGGCAGTGAGGAGGAGAGGGAGGCAGTGAGGAGGAGAGGGAGGCAGTGAGGAGGAGAGGGAGGCAGAGGAGGAGTAGGGAGGCAGTGAGGAGGAGAGGGAGGCAGTGAGGAGGAGAGGGAGGCAGTGAGGAGGAGTAGGGAGGCAGTGAGGAGGAGAGGGAGGCAGTGAGGAGGAGAGGGAGGCAGTGAGGAGGAGTAGGGAGGCAGTGAGGAGGAGTAGGGAGGCAGTGAGGAGGAGTAGGGAGGCAGTGAGGAGGAGAGGGAGGCAGTGAGGAGGAGAGGGAGGCAGTGAGGAGGAGTAGGGAGGCAGTGAGGAGGAGTAGGGAGGCAGTGAAGAGGAGAGGGAGGCAGTGAGGAGGAGAGGGAGGCAGTGAGGAGGAGTAGGGAGGCAGTGAGGAGGAGAGGGAGGCAGTGAGGAGGAGAGGGAGGCAGTGAGTAGGAGAGGGAGGCAGTGAGTAGGAGAGGGAGGCAGTGAGGAGGAGAGGGAGGCAGTGAGTAGGAGAGGGAGGCAGTGAGGAGGAGAGGAGGCAGTGAGGAGGAGAGGGAGGCAGTGAGTAGGAGAGGGAGGCAGTGAGTAGGAGAGGGAGGCAGTGAGGAGGAGAGGGAGGCAGAGAGGAGGAGTAGGGAGGCAGTGAGGAGGAGAGGGAGGCAGTGAGTAGGAGAGGGAGGCAGTGAGTAGGAGAGGGAGGCAGTGAGGAGGAGTAGGGAGGCAGAGAGGAGGAGTAGGGAGGCAGTGAGGAGGAGAGGAGGCAGTGAGTAGGAGAGGGAGGCAGTGAGGAGGAGAGGGAGGCAGTGAGTAGGAGAGGGAGGCAGTGAGGAGGAGAGGGAGGCGGAGGGCTAATTGTGATGGGCTGGAGGCTGCGGCGATTGGCAGCTGAGATCCACCTCTGTCTTTGTACTCCTTGGCCCCCCTGCTCTCTCCCAGCGCTCCCCACCCAAGTGACATTGGGGGGCTTTCGTAATCACACCAGGGGTGCCCCGAGACACTACCATACCCCTCAACCCCTATCATTGATCGGCCTCCCAGTCAACTCCTGACCCTGGCCCCCTCTTACCCCATCCAGGAGAGGAGCAACCCCAGAGGAAAGCTCTGCAGAAAAAATAACTGTGACAGGTGGATTAAATAAAGAAAGGGCAAAGAAAAAGAAATGCCACAGAGTTGATCACATGGGGAGGAATAAAAGACAGAGGAAGGAGATGGAAAACTTCGCAACTGGAACTAGTGATCAAAGTAATTCCCCTTGGAGACCTGCCCTTAATGAGAGTTGTACAAGAGAGAGAAAGAGGGGAGGAAGACAGAGAAAGCGAGAGAGCGAGGGGGAAAAACGACAAGTGGATGGCTCTAATTCTCCATTCCTATAGAGCGAAGGATGGGGGGAGCGTGTGGACGTGGTACGAGGACTAGCACAGGGGAAGGCAGGAGTGTGAGGGGTGCGTTCAGGATCTGTTAACGGGGGGGGGGGCACAGAGAGTCAAGGCCAGGTTAATTAAACCCAAGAGGTTTCTGGGTAGTCATTTGAATATGTCACATAAATAGAGGCTGAGTGTCAAGCAGACAGGGCCGGATGGTGCGGGTATAAGCAAACATGTTGACTATGCATTAAAACACGGAGAGAGAGAATAAAAGGGGGCTCCATGCTAATTTGTGCGACTCTACACTACACACGCCCCCCTCCTCCTTCCTCTGTTCTTGTATCATCCCCACTACACACTGGATTTCTCAGTTATTAATGTTTGTCATTAGCAGCATTACGCCAGAGGACAGTGACTAGGGAGAGAAACCAAGCACAAATTTATATGGGACAAATATTGACAATAGCTCGCTCCTGGGTATTCGACGGAGAATAAAAGATGCAAACTATGTTAATGAATGGTAATTAACCACTGGGGCATAGTGCTCCCCGGGATCACAGCTAAATTGGTCCCTGTGTTGCTGGAGAGACAGTCCTGGGCTAATCCACCCTTTATTATAGAAAGATAAAGGAAAAAACACACATCATTAGCATATATTTGAAAGGGGGGTGGGATAAAAAGTTGAATTATTTCTTGTTAATTCCTGAATGGATGATTTTACATAAGGTTGTTAATTGTACTTAAAAAAAAAAAAGAGGGAATAATTGAAAACAAAGGGATGAGAAAGGAGAGGAAGACATGATCAGACAGAGAAGTGTGGTAGTCTCGGGTGTAGGACTCCTGCTCAAGGACAGAGGAGACCCAGATCACGGTTTGATATTCACTATGAATAATGAAAGACGAGAAAGAGAGAGGGAAGAGAAACATAAAAGGGCTGGTGAGGTACGTCAAGGGTGAGACTGCTCCCTCTCTACCACTGGGCTGCTTGTGTGTGTGGCCCACTGAAGACCCTCGTTAATGAAGTCAACAGTGGGGGTCGCTCATTACCGTCGGAAACCATGCTGATGGTCTACCAGTCGCCTGTCAATCATCTGGGAGACAGGGAGCCCCGCCTCCGCCCGTCCAATGGAGGAACTGAATCAGGGTCCATCACTGTCAACAAGGCAGGACAGAGTCTGGATACACTACTGTCTTTCTATTAGCCTCAGTTCTAATGAGACTAGCCTGGATATAAAAATGATTTGGTCTTAACTTTAACCACTGACCCAACAGTACATTCTGGCTATGAAAACATTGCAGCACATGATGCATCAAGAAAATAATCATTGTTTTAAAGTGGCAATAGGTAACTTTTCCTGCAATAGAAATGTGAGTTATAGATCTATCATTCCACTTGAAAGCAAGTCTAAGAAGTGGTAAATTCGTTCTGTGTGCTGTTCTATGCTTCCTGTTCTTAAGTTTTGTTTTTGTGTATTTTACTTTCGGTTTTGTACATTAGCTTTAAACAACTGAAAAAACTATATTTTTGGTTATGGAAAATATATTTCACGGCGGTTTAGATGATACAATGATTCTCTACACTATACTATCTTATTTTGTTACATAAACTGACATTAGGAAAACGATTAGTTTTAGCAACCAGGAAATGGTGGAGAGATTTCTGCATAGTGCAACTCTAATGTGACAGATCCATGATCTTGACTCCATAGTGTCAAAATAAAACAATTGGCAACACACTTTTATTTCAATTCAGTTTCAATCAATGAACAATATAACATAATTACCTATTGCAAAATACCGTATGAAGTGAACACACAAATGTCTAGTAGTCCCCTGAAATAAAATACATTTCAGAATATACCTAGACATAACAAACAAAACACACAAAATGTATATTTTATGATATCATTCACGTTAAGAGCATTTGGTCACTGAAACGTGAATGGAACAATGGAATCTCAAAACAATGGGTTTGAGTCCAGTATATCCTAAGAGGAGAGAGAGTATGTCTGCTTCTTACTTTAAGAGGATACTTTTTCTTTCGTTGAGTCTGCACTGTTGGGTCAGGTCCCACTCCGAGCACCCTGGGGGGTCCTTGAGATCCACAATAAATTACTGAAAATATCAAAATAAAAAAAAACATAACAAATCATGTCTCACTTGAAGTAAAAACGTAAGCATAATGTTATCATCACCTCAGGATGGCGTTTGGAGTAGGGAGAGAAAGAGAGAGAGCGTTTGTCTCTGTATTGTAAATTAGCCTGACGCTAAAGGGCCCTGTCTCGCAGATGGAGCGCACTAACCACTAACGCAGATGTTGGGGGCTCATTTACAAAGGCTGGGCCCCGGCACGGCACTAGACCGCTGCGTGAGCGAGTGGCTCGGAGTGAGTCGACAGCGCTTTTCTCGTAAATATTGGTTCTGGAAGCGCGGCGTGGAGGCAACTTCATACACGTGCGCGCTCACGCACACACACACACAGAGAGAGAGCAACTTCAGGTCGACTTGGCCAACTCAGCCCCCGCTGAGAAAGAAAGGCCTGGGCACGAAGGAGGGATGGAGAGAGAAGAGGAGGAGGAGAGTGAGAGGATGACAGTTTTTCCCAGCCGCAGCCCTCAGCCCCGGAGTGGGAGTCAGGCGATTTCGCTGACTGGTGTTGTGAGCGCGGCCAGCGCTTCTGTCAGCACTTTCCTCTCCTTCATCTTCACACACAGCACCTCCATTAGGAGAGCAGCAGAGGGGATCTGTGGAGGGGGAGGGGAGAGGGGAGAGAAAGAAGACAGAAAAAACACAGAACAGTTAAAGTGTGCTTTTTGACACTTGGCATCTTTTCAGAGGGCAGGTTTGTTGTTATTGTGGTACAGTATTGAGAGGAGAGAGAGGTTGGGCATGAGAGGGGCAGTAGAGAGAGAGGTTGGGCCTGAGAGGGGCAGTAGAGAGAGAGGTTGGGCCTGAGAGGGGCAGTAGAGAGAGAGGTTGGGCTTGAGAGGGGCAGTAGAGAGAGGTTGGGGTTGAGAGGGGCAGTAGAGAGAGAGGTTGGGCCTGAGAGGGGCAGTAGAGAGAGAGGTTGGGCTTGAGAGGGGCAGTAGAGAGAGAGGTTGGGCTTGAGAGGGGCAGTAGAGAGAGAGGTTGGGCTTGAGAGGGGCAGTAGAGAGAGAGGTTGGGCTTGAGAGGGGCAGTAGAGAGAGGTTGGGCTTGAGAGGGGCAGTAGAGAGAGAGGTTGGGCTTGAGAGGGGCAGTAGAGAGAGAGGTTGGGCTTGAGAGGGGCAGTAGAGAGAGGTTGGGCTTGAGAGGGGCAGTAGAGAGAGAGGTTGGGCTTGAGAGGGGCAGTAGAGAGAGAGGTTGGGCTTGAGAGGGGCCACACCTGTTGCTGACGGGTGTATAAAATCGAGCACGCAGCCATGCAATCTCCATAGACAAACACTGGCAGTAAAATGGTCTATACTGAAGAGCTCTGTGACTTTCAACGTGGCAACATCATATGATGCCACCTTTGCAACAAGGAAATAATAAAAGGAATAATGGTCTGGGGCTGTTTTACATGGTTCAGGCCCCTTAGTTCCAGTGAAGGGAAATCTTTACGCTACAGCATACAATGACATTCTAGGCGATTCTGTGCTTCCAACTTTGTGGCAACAGTTTGGGGGAGGCCCTTTCCTGTTTCAGTATGAAAATGCCCCCGTGCACAAAGCAAGTTCCATACAGAAATGGTTTGTCGAGATCGGTGTGGAAGAACTTGACTGGCCTGCACAGAGCCCTGACCTCAACCCCATTGGCCAAATCACCTAAAATCAGCACATATCCTCACTAATGCGCTTGTGGCTGAATGGAAGCAAGTCCCCGCAGCAATGTTCCAACATCTAGTGGAAAGCCTTCCAAGAAGAGTGGAGGCTGTTATAGCAGCAAAAAAGGGGGGGGCAACTCCATATTAATGCCCATGATTTTGGAATGAGATGTTGGATGAGCAGGTGTCCACATACTTATGGTTCTGTAATGTACATACTGGTGTTCTGCTAGTCAGCATGCTCTCTGAGTGAACGTTCAGTGTTGTATAAGAAAGGAGAGGAGGACACTAGACTAATGAGAGTTGCACTCAGTGTTAAAGTTGAGAGGAATAGTTTGGGTTTCTCTCACTGTGTATGTGTGTGTGGTTTCCTTGCTGCAGGCGAGGGAGAGAGAGAGGGGGCAGTCTTAACCTCTGCGCCTCGGCTAATTTTGTTTTTCCTCTTGCCTCTCAAAACCGACACAAGGACTTTATGGAAATCAGGCCCTGGCGATCAAAGGCAGATATATCACACATAAATATTCACATTAACTCCATGCATCCGCTCTGAAACGCTGGGAAACCTATTCATTCCTGTAGTGGGGTTTTAAAGTCTCGCTGTGGCCAGGTTTGAGTAGTAGTGGACTGAAGCTGGCTTAGCTCTGAAACTCATAACAAGTTGTATTATGCTTTAATCATAGAACATATCTCCATAACATATGTAAACCAGATCAGCACTAAGTACTGGAGCTTAAAGGTTCTCTTCACACTCAGATCTTGAAAGTGAATTGAAGTGGCTTACTGGAGGAATTGTACAGAAGTTAAACATTCAGGATGTTTATTTAGCTCTTTCTTTATTTCTCTGTCTGTCTGTCTGTCTCTGTCACGCACACACGCACTGCTGAGACACCTCTCTGTTCCTCTGAGTCTCCTCTACCACTGCTGAGACACCTCTCTGTTCCTCTGAGTCTCCTCTATCACTGCTGAGACACCTCTCTGTTCCTCTGAGTCTCCTCTACCACTGCTGAGACACCTCTCTGTTCCTCTGAGTCTCCTCTACCACTGCTGAGACACCTCTCTGTTCCTCTGAGTCTCCTCTACCACTGCTGAGACACCTCTCTGTTCCTCTGAGTCTCCTCTACCACTGCTGAGACATCTCTGTTCCTCTGAGTCTCCTCTACCACTGCTGAGACATCTCTCTGTTCCTCTGAGTCTCCTCTACCACTGCTGAGACACCTCTCTGTTCCTCTGAGTCTCCTCTACCACTGCTGAGACACCTCTCTGTTCCTCTGAGTCTCCTCTACCACTGCTGAGACACCTCTCTGTTCCTCTGAGTCTCCTCTACCACTGCTGAGACACCTCTCTGTTCCTCTGAGTCTCCTCTACCACTGCTGAGACATCTCTCTGTTCCTCTGAGTCTCCTCTACCACTGCTGAGACACCTCTCTGTTCCTCTGAGTCTCCTCTACCACTGCTGAGACACCTCTCTGTTCCTCTGAGTCTCCTCTACCACTGCTGAGACACCTCTCTGTTCCTCTGAGTCTCCTCTACCACTGCTGAGACACCTCTCTGTTCCTCTGAGTCTCCTCTACCACTGCTGAGACACCTCTCTGTTCCTCTCTGCAGAGACAACACTACACACACAATCACAGCTCAGCTCCTCACCACTGCTCTAATCAGCTAACTACAGTACACGTACAGCCACTAACTAAGCAAACAAACAACTACACAGTCAAATACAGTATAAAGAGATGCCACAGCACAGGGCTATGGGAGAGGAGACCGACAGGGTCATAATGATGATAATAATAATATATGTTATTTAGCAGATGCTTTTTATCCAAAGAGACTTACAGTCATGCGTGTTTACATTTGATGTATGGGTGGTCCTGGAATTCTGGCATTGCAAGGACCATGCTCTACCAACTGAGTTACAGAGGACCACATAATGATAATTATGATTGATATGGCTAAATAAAGGTAAACATACTGATTGAGAAGTGTACCTCAGTCTATTCTGGTTTAAGTGTGTGTAACTCATAGTCTACATAAACACAACCTTCCTTATTCACAGAGGTGACCTATCTGGTTTGTATGCTGTGTGTATTCTGGCAAAAGGGCCTCTGTTCTTCTGTACGGAGCGTTTTCTTTTAGTAGCCGTACGGGTTCCATTTGTGACAGTCAGTGAGATCAAACACAGAGCTTGCTACCTGGGGCAGGTGAACACACAGGCCCTGGAGCAACACACACACTGTACCCATGTCTCTGCCTGCTCTCTCTAATGGCACCAGAGGGACCGCTAGGACCTGTCATTACTATGTAACCGCTGCTTTACAGGGGCCCCGGGCCCCTAGGGCAGATCGCACCTTTTCAGTGGACTCCCCCATGAATGTCTTTCAGAACCCCTCTGTTTTGTTCCTTGTCAGTGACTCTTTGTTAGTTCCACCTTCTGTTTGAGTGGCAATGGTTGGTTTCTTGCTGGGGAACGTACCAAATTGTTAACGAGCAACAACAACTGGGCCCTAAAAGACACCCACCAGAAGAGGGAAACAAAATAAAACCCAAATCAAACTTAAAGTCAGGAAGCAAACCAAAAAGTGGAGCAAAACGAAAACAGGGAAGATCAGATACATTACAGTTTTTTTTTAGATATCAACATGGGCCAGCACAGGTGAAACACCTTCTGACTAATGAGGTGACAAGCCAGCACAGGTGTAACACATACTGACTAACGAGGTGACACCAATCGGTGCGCCCAACATGCTAACATCTAACCCCAAATATAAATGGAAACACCAAAGCCTGTAACAGCTTCCCCCTAGCCCCCATCACTATTCAATAGGCCCCGCAGACCAGAGCCATTGTCTGGATATGTTTTAATTAACACGGTCCGGTGTGTTAGCGCTGACGTGCTAAGCTACCCGCGTTGAGTGTGTTGAGATACTGACAAGAGACAATATAAGGTGGCCAGGGGCGCGACGGTAAAGGTGGTTTCACCAGACCAATTAAATGACACTGTTACTCCAGTGCCTGGGGCGCCGCTGGAGGCGGGGAGACGTTTGCGGTACAACACCGGGGTTCCCGTTGTGCGTTAGACGCCATTACGTGAAACAACACCTCCCTTAACCGATCGATCATTCACACGCTTTCTGTTCTCCCTCGGAACAGGTTAGCAGGTTGAGGGCCCAATTTGTGTGAGGAGAGGTAGACATGCATGGTGTTAGTGTGGAAGTCTAGATAGAAATGGAAAGAGGGAGGGGGACGACAGAGACAAAGGAGCGGGAACAACACATTTTTTATTTGTTGCATTGCAGCAAAGTTCTCTTGCAACAGGGTGATCAAATTAAGATCCTGCATCTGTATCTCTTAGAAATGTGATTGACTGATTGATTGATTTAAAAATGCTTTAGATTCAATGCTTGTTCTCCAGTGCCCTTGCATACACCACTGAAATGGTACAATATGTTTTACCGTCATTTATAAAGCGTCGATAAGACACCTCCAATCTAGGCCACCGCGGGGAAGGAGATACTTTACATGATCACAGGGAAACACTTTATAATCTTTGATCTGCTCACTTCTGTTTGAAATCAAAGTTATCAAACAGGGAATAAACAACAAGGAACAAAACAAAAGCACCGAAGACCTACTAAAAGAAGTCTGCATTTGATTATCCCGATAATGAATATGTCACATGCAGATTAAAAAAGATGGGGAAAAAACTCAGGTGAGTAAAAGGAAAAAAATCCCCAAAGTCTATTCTTCTTCTCCTTCTTTCTCCTTGGTAATTACGGTTCTCTCTCTCGTTCTCTCTCTCGTTGCCGTGTTCCTTTCTATTCTCCCCTTTAGGGCCCCGGGAGACTGATATGAAAGGGAATTGGACACTTGGGGCCATAGATACTGTAATTAAAAAGCTTTGCCTTATTTTGGAGTTGATATTTAGTTGGGAAACATCATCAGGTCTGTGCAACCTGTGTTATTAGAGCTGACCTAAATACAACCCAGATTAAACGCTTCAGCAACGCTACGGCAGGCCTTTGTTTTTCACTCATTAGGAGTGGAAATGAGGTGATCATCACAGACACAATTCAGGTATAAATACATTAAGGTTATATCCACACAAAAGGATGCTGCAACGCTGCTGAAACCCTTTTGTACCTGTTGGCAGAAACATACCATACTGTTCACTATACTGAAGTGTGTAAACCTATCACAAATCAGAAACATACCGTACTGTTCACTATACTGAAGTGTGTAATCCTATCACAAATCAGAAACATACCGTACTGTTCACTATACTGAAGTGTGTAATCCTATCACAAATCAGAAACATACCATACTGTTCACTATACTGAAGTGTGTAATCCTATCACAAATCAGAAACATACCATACTGTACACTATACTGAAGTGTGTAATCCTATCACAAATCAGAAACATACCATACTGAAGTGTGTAATCCTATCACAAATCAGAAACATACCATACTGAAGTGTGTAATCCTATCACAAATCAGAAACATACCATACTGAAGTGTGTAATCCTATCACAAATCAGAAACATACCATACTGAAGTGTGTAATCCTATCACAAATCAGAAACATACCATACTGTACACTATACTGAAGTGTGTAATCCTATCACAAATCAGAAACATACCATACTGTACACTATACTGAAGTGTGTAATCCTATCACAAATCAGAAACATACCATACTGTACACTATACTGTAAGAAACATACCATAAGTGTGTAATCCTATCACAAATCAGAAACATACCATACTGTACACTATACTGAAATCCTATCACAAATCAGTGTGTGTAATCCTATCACAAATCAGAAACATACCATACTGTACACTATACTATAATCTGTAGTGTGTAATCCTATCACAAATCAGAAACATACCATACTGTACACTATACTGAAGTGTGTAATCCTATCACAAATCAGAAACATACCATACTGTACACTATACTGAAGTGTGTAATCCTATCACAAATCAGAAACATACCATACTGTACACTATACTGAAGTGTGTAATCCTATCACAAATCAGAAACATACCATACTGTACACTATACTGTGTGTAATCCTATCACAAATCAGAAACAACCATACTGTACACTATACTGTGTGTAATCCTATCACAAATCAGAAACATACCATACTGTAATCCTATCACAAATCAGAAACATACCATACTGTATACTAACTGTGTGTAATCCTATCACAAATCAGAAACATACCGTACTGTACACTATACTGTAGTGTGTAATCCTATCACAAATCAGAAACATACCATACTGTAAATCATACAAATCAGAAACATACCATACTGTACACTATACATACTGTACACCTATCACAAATCAGAAACATACCATACTGTACACTATACTGAAGTGTGTAATCCTATCACAAATCAGAAACATACCATACTGTACACTATACTGAAGTGTGTAATCCTATCACAAATCAGAAACATACCATACTGTACACTATACTGTAGTGTGTAATCCTATCACAAATCAGAAACATACCATACTGAAGTGTGTAATCCTATCACAAATCAGAAACATACCATACTGTACACTATACTGAAGTGTGTAATCCTATCACAAATCAGAAACATACCATACTGAAGTGTGTAATCCTATACAAATCAGAAGTGTGTAATCCTATCACAAATCAGAAACATACCATACTGTACACTGAATGTGTAATCCTATCACAAATCAGAAACATACCATACTGTGTGTAATCCTATCACAAATCAGAAACATACCATACTGTACACTATACTGAAGTGTGTAATCCTATCACAAATCAGAAACATACCATACTGTACACTATACTGAAGTGTGTAATCCTATCACAAATCAGAAACATACCATACACTATACTGAAGTGTGTAATCCTATCACAAATCAGAAACATACCATACTGTACACTATACTGAAGTGTGTAATCCTCCTATCACAAATCAGAAACATACCATACTGTACACTATACTGAAATCCTATCACAAATCAGAAACATACCATACTGTGTAATCCTATCACAAATCAGAAACATACCATACTGTACCGAAGTGTGTAATCTCAGAAACATACCATACTGTACACTATACTGTACACCTATCACAAATCAGTGTGTAATCCTATCACAAATCAGAAACATACCATACTGTACACTATACTGTAGTGTGTAATCCTATCACAAATCAGAAACATACCATACTGTACACTATACTGTAGTGTGTAATCCTATCACAAATCAGAAACATACCATACTGTACACTATACTGTAGTGTGTAATCCTATCACAAATCAGAAACATACCATACTGAAGTGTGTAATCCTATCACAAATCAGAAACATACCATACTGTACACTATACTGAAATCCTATCACAAATCAGTGTGTAATCCTATCACAAAACATCAGAAACTGAAGTGTGTAATCCTATCACAAATCAGAAACATACATACTATAATCTGAAGTGTGTAATCCTATCACAAATCAGAAACATACCATACTGTACACTATACTGAAGTGTGTAATCCTATCACAAATCAGAAACATACCGTACTGTACACTATACTGAAGTGTGTAATCCTATCACAAATCAGAAACATACCATACTGAAGTGTGTAATCCTATCACAAATCAGAAACATACCATACTGTACACTATACTGAAGTGTGTAATCCTATCACAAATCAGAAACATACCATACTGTACACTATACTGAAGTGTGTAATCCTATCACAAATCAGAAACATACCATACTGTACACTATACTGAAGTGTGTAATCCTATCACAAATCAGAAACATACCATACTGTACACTATACTGAAGTGTGTAATCCTGTACACTACGTTATCAAATGCGCCATCATATCAGACTAATGTTATCCAATGAGCCATTATAACAGGCTAACATTATCCAATGAGCCCTTATAACAGGCTAACATTATCCAATGAGCCATCATAACAGGCTAACATTACTCAATGAGGCCCAAACCCTGTCCAACAGCCAAGCTATATGCTAACTCACTTTAGAATGTCCACTATCAGCATCAATTCACTTCTGTGTGCCTACTTCAACAAAGTCAGCCAGTGTAGAGGAAAATTGAGGAAAATAATGAATGAATGCAGTTCCAGAATAATCTTGACTGGCCAACTTAAACCAAACTCTATTAGTGTACAGCGTCTTTGTCTGAATAACCTATGTAGCTTGTGATCACAGTAAACACAGAGAGGAAGGTTATAGTCTACTTTGGTCTCTACTCGTCACACAAACCCAGTCGTCCACCTCCCCTGGGGCCCCTTGTCCCCACAATCTCTGCCTTGGCACATTTACAGTACAAAGTCTGAGAATCCCCCCCCCCCCCCCCCCCCCTTCACACAGCACAGTCACTGCTGATTTAATTAGCCCAATCATTAAACAAGGCTTAATTAGAGTCCCTTCTTTCTGAAGGAACAACACTAGCTGGAGCTCATCGCTGTTCCTTGTCATTACTGCATAATAATTACCAACTGCAGAATAATTGCAGATGATATCCGCCATCACTATGCCAGCGTTGACAACAAACAAACATGTTTGAGGAGTTGGTAATATTGTTGTTTGGGCATGATGGTGCTTGACTCAAAAGTTACAATGGTTTTGGTTGAGTATGTAAGTAAGTAGCCTTCCACATGCCTTGTGTGAGCTGGTACTGTTCACAGGAGCAGGAGCCTGTCTGCTGTGTCTGTAGTGTGAGGCAGCTTGATGTACAAGTACACACTCTGGACAGGACGCTAGTCTATCTGCTGTGTCTGTAGTGTGAGGCAGCTTGATGTACAAGTACACACTCTAGACAGGACGCTAGTCTATCTGCTGTGTCTGTAGTGTGAGGCAGCTTGATGTACAAGTACACACTCTGGACAGGACGCTAGTCTATCTCCTGTGTCTGTAGCATGAGGCAGCTTGATGTAGAAGTACACACTCTGGACAGGACGCTAGTCTATCTGCTGTGTCTGTAGTGTGAGGCAGCTTGATGTAGAAGTACACACTCTGGACAGGACACTAGTCTATCTCCTGTGTCTGTAGTGTGAGGCAGCTTGATGTAGAAGTACACACTCTGGACAGGACGCTAGTCTATCTGCTGTGTCTGTAGTGTGAGGCAGCTTGATGTACAAGTACACACTCTGGACAGGACGCTAGTCTATCTCCTGTGTCTGTAGCATGAGGCAGCTTGATGTAGAAGTACACACTCTGGACAGGACGCTAGTCTATCTGCTGTGTCTGTAGTGTGAGGCAGCTTGATGTACAAGTACACACTCTGGACAGGACGCTAGTCTATCTCCTGTGTCTGTAGTGTGAGGCAGCTTGATGTAGAAGTACACACTCTGGACAGGACGCTAGTCTATCTGCTGTGTCTGTAGCATGAGGCAGCTTGATGTAGAAGTAAGTACACACTCTGGACAGGACGCTAGTCTATCTGCTGTGTCTGTAGCATGAGGCAGCTTGATGTAGAAGTAAGTACACACTCTGGACAGGACGCTAGTCTATCTGCTGTGTCTGTAGCATGAGGCAGCTTGATGTAGAAGTACACACTCTGGACAGGACGCTAGTCTATCTCCTGTGTCTGTAGTGTGAGGCAGCTTGATGTAGAAGTACACACTCTGGACAGGACGCTAGTCTATCTGCTGTGTCTGTAGTGTGAGGCAGCTTGATGTAGAAGTACACACTCTGGACAGGACACTAGTCTATCTCCTGTGTCTGTAGTGTGAGGCAGCTTGATGTAGAAGTACACACTCTGGACAGGACACTAGTCTATCTGCTGTGTCTGTAGTGTGAGGCAGCTTGATGTAGAAGTACACACTCTGGACAGGACGCTAGTCTATCTGCTGTGTCTGTAGTGTGAGGCAGCTTGATGTAGAAGTACACACTCTGGACAGGACGCTAGTCTATCTGCTGTGTCTGTAGCATGAGGCAGCTTGATGTAGAAGTACCTACCCTGGACAGGACACTAGTCTGGGTCACATGACAGCCTCCACAAACTAGACTCAGCCATGTTTACAGGTAGACTCAGCCATGTTTACAGGTAGACTCAGCCATGTTTACAGGTAGACTCAGCCATGCACAAGTAAACAGGACTATCGGGTCGAATTCCGCAACAACTAGGAGCGTTGAAACGCGAGGCTAAACTTCTCAGCTGTTTTGGTCCCGTAGCGATCACCTTGTAGCAATGTGTGGCGCCCCCATGCACATGCGGTAGGTAGCCTAGTGGTTAGAGCGTTGGGCCAGTAACCGAAAGGTTGCTAGATCGAATCCCCGAGCTGACAAGGTTAAAAATCTGCCGTTCTGCCCCTGAACAAGGCGGTATACCCACTGTTACTAGGCTGTCATTGTAAATAAAAATGTGTTCTTAACTGACTTGCCTAGTTAAATAAAGGTTAAATAAAAAATAAAATGCTCAGATACACTGTGTGAGAGCAAAGTCTTGCATCACGCTCATCTGCGGTGCTGCTCGTGGCAACGTCATATCGCTGAGTCTCAGTTAAAGTAGTGTTGTCTAAGGGCTCTTGATTGAAATACAGGCCCAGATATGTAGAGTACACTACAGTAAAGATATTAAGTTAATCTTCTCTTAATGGACCCTGGGTTGACACAGTGCAGTGCCTATAGCAACCAAACTCCTCCCCCGAGGGTACTGAAGGGTAAATATTACCGCTCAATATCACACCAGCTTCCGCCATCCTCTAGTAAAACTTGAGCGTCCTCCCAATCGGCGGTCGTAAAGGGCAGTGCGCCGACGACTTTTCAAATGTTTTTTTGGGGGGGGCTGTCAGGAGGGTTGAGTAGAAGGTTAAAGCTACAGTCTGTGATCTGGGACTCAATGGTCATTTCAATTCAACAGGGCTTCTGTTGTGTTGTTTTTCAAATCCCAGAATGTAGCTTTAAAATGAGTGTGAAAGAGGATCTAGGGAGGGACGGGGAGCAGTTCATTATGGACCAAACAAACTGCAGATTGAAGGCCATATACGTGTCCCAAATCACACCCTATTCTCTATTTTCAATAGGGCAGTGGCCAAAAGTAGTGCACTAAATAGAGCATAGGGTGCTATTTGGGAGGAAGAAGACCATATATGCAGTCATTTCCCCGTGTTCATAAAGCCAGGCCCATTAAACTCAGCTCCAGTCAATAATTAGGATGCCACAAATAAACCAAGGCAATTAAATCAATATGGGCCTGGGCCATTTCAACCCCATTCTCCCTGGGCTGGTGATTGGCTAGACACCCTGTGGCACAGGGCACGTCTTCAGACACTACATCTTCGTGCTGTGTTATTCATGGTGGGGTGTAGTGGCTGGTGTGGGTCCGGGGCTCCTGGCTAGTAAATTATTATGAGAGGAGGGGAACACCAGTGGAGCTGGGTAGGTGTGTGTGTATACAGTAGGAGCCTAAGATGGTGTTCTACTGAGAGATATTGGGCTTTATTTCATGAAAAGCCACCGGGTGGAGAGCAGAGGAGTGAGAGAGAGCGAGAGAGAGAGCGGGAGAGAGAAGGAAAGGGAGTGAGAGAGGGAGAAAGAGAGAGCGAGAGAGAGAGCGGGAGAGAGAAGGAAAGGGAGTGAGAGAGGGGGAAAGAGAGAGCGGGAGAGAGAAGGAAAGGGAGTGAGAGAGGGAGAAAGAGAGAGCGAGAGAGAGAGAGGGAGAGAGAAGGAAAGGGAGTGAGAGAGGGGGAAAGAGAGAGAGCGGGAGAGAGGGGGAAAGAGAGAGAGCGGGAGAGAGAAGGAAAGGGAGTGAGAGAGGGGGAAAGAGAGAGAGGGAAAGAGGGGGAGAGAAAGAGAGCGGAAAATAAAGAGAGAGAGAGAGAGAGAGAGAGAGAGAGAGAAAGAGAGAGAGGAGGAAATGAGAAGCAATGTTTTATTTGTCTGTGAGAGGATGTTTACAGTCGTGGCCAAAAGTATTGACAATGACACAAATATACATTTTCACAAAGTCTGCTGCCTCAGTTTGTATGATGACAATTTGCATAACCCTCAGAATGTTATGAAGAGTGATCAGATGAATTTCAATTAATTGCAAAGTCCCGCTTTGCCATGCAAATGAATTGAATCCCCAAAAATATTTCCACTGCATTTCAGCCCTGCCACAAAATGACCAGCTGACATCATTGCAGTGATTCTGTCGTTAACACAGGTGTGAGTGTTGACGAGGACAAGGCTGGAGATCACTCTGTCATGCTGATTGAGTTTGAATAAAAGACTGGAAGCTTCAAAAGGAGGGTGGTGCTTGGAATCATTGTTCTTCCTCTGTCAACCACTTGCTACCAGTAAGATTGCACCTAATTCAACCATTTATCGGATCATCAAGAACTTCAAGGAGAGCGGTTCAATTGTTGTGAAGAACGCTTCAGGCCACCCAAGAAAGTTCAGCAAGAGCCAGGACCGTCTCCTGAAGTTGATTCAGCTGCGGGATCGGGGCACCACCAGTACAGAGCTTGCTCAGGAATGGCAGCAGGCAGATGTGAGAGCATCTGCATGCACAGTGAGGCAAAGACTTTTGGAGGATGGCTTGGTGTCAAGAAGGGCAGCAAAGAAGCCACTTCTCTCCAGGAAAAACATCAGGGACAGACTACAAAAGGTACAGGGATTGGACTGCTGAGGAATGGGGTAAAGTAATTTTCTCTGATGAATCCCCTTTCCAATTGTTTGGGGCATCCGGAAAAAAGCTTGTCCGGAGAAGACAAGGTGAGCGCTACCATCAGTCCTGTGTCATGCCAACAGTAAAGCATCCGGAGACCATTCATGTGTGGGGTTGCTTCTCAGCCAAGGGAGTGGGCTCACTCACAATTTTGCCTAAGAACACAGCCATGAATAAAAAATGGTACCAATACATCCTCCGAGAGCAACTTCTCCCAACAATCCAGGAACAGTTTGGTGACGAACAATGCCTTTTCCAGCATGATGGAGCACCTGGCCATAAGGCAAAAGTGATAACTAAGTGGCTCGGGGAACAAAACATCTATATTTTGGGTCCATGGCCAGAAAACTCCTCAGACCTTAATCCCATTGAGAACTTGTGGTCAATCCTCAAGAGGCGGGTGAACAAACAAAAACCCACAAATTCTGACAAACTCCAAGCATTGATTATACAAGAATGGGGCGCCATCAGTCAGGATGTGGCTCAAAAGTTAATTGACAGCATGCCAGGGCGGATTGCAGTGGTCTTGAAAAAGAAGGGTCAACACTGCAAATATTGACTATTTGCATCAACTTCATGTAATTGTCAATAAAAGCCTTTGACACTTATGAAATGCTTGCAATCATACTTCAGTATTCCATAGTAACGTCTGACAAAAATATCTAAAGACACTGAAGCAGCAAACTTTGTGGAAATTAATATTTGTGTCATTCTCAATACTTTTGGCCACAACTGTAGGGCAGTAGCGAGGGGTGACAAGATAATAAAGATCTAGCCTTGTGCAGATAACTAGAACACGTTTCCTAGAAATAACTAAGTGTGCTTGTACTGTAGCTACCAGTAGAGAGATGTCTTATTAAAGTATTCACATGAACACACTACCAGTAGAGTGGTCTTATTAAAGTATTCACATGAACACACTACCAGTAGAGAGTGGTCTTATTAAAGTATTCACATGAACACACTACCAGTAGAGAGATGTCTTATTAAAGTATTCACATGAACACCCTACCAGTAGAGAGATGTCTTATTAAAGTATTCACACGAACACACTACCAGTAGAGAGATGTCTTATTAAAGTATTCACATGAACACACTACCAGTAGAGAGTGGTCTTATTAAAGTATTCACATGAACACCCTACCAGTAGAGAGATGTCTTATTAAAGTATTCACACGAACACACTACCAGTAGAGAGATGTCTTATTAAAGTATTCACATGAACACACTACCAGTAGAGAGTGGTCTTATTAAAGTATTCACATGAACACACTACCAGTAGAGAGATGTCTTATTAAAGTATTCACATGAACACCCTACCAGTAGAGAGATGTCTTATTAAAGTATTCACATGAACACACTACCAGTAGAGAGATGTCTTATTAAAGTATTCACATGAACACACTACCAGTAGAGAGATGTCTTATTAAAGTATTCACATGAACACACTACCAGTAGAGAGATGTCTTATTAAAGTATTCACATGAACACACTACCAGTAGAGAGATGTCTTATTAAAGTATTCACATGAACACACTACCAGTAGAGTGGTCTTATTAAAGTATTCACATGAACACACTACCAGTAGAGTGGTCTTATTAAAGTATTCACATGAACACACTACCAGTAGAGTGGTCTTATTAAAGTATTCACATGAACACACTACCAGTAGAGAGATGTCTTATTAAAGTATTCACAGCATTCAAACACCATCACCCATACACAGTACATCAGCACTGAAAATACAATAGTTCCACACTCAAAACACACACCTCTTCAATCAATTCCTCACTCTCTGTCACACACACACTAAAGTAGCCACTGTGTCAGGGCCTCTCCCTCTGTCCTTGTTATGTTGACGTGTGGCTGGCTGGTGTGGTGTTGACAGTGACAGTGAGCCTGGCGGGGCAGTGGGTGGTGGTGGCTGTGGCCCAGAGCCAGACACAGTAGACAGACAGACAGCCCGGTGACTGATGGTTCTGCTATTGACAGTGCCACTGAGATAATAAAGTGCTGTCCCACAGGCAGCTCCATTAGGGCCTGACAGTGACAGGACTGGGCTGCTGCAGAAGGAGTCAGGACACACACACACACAGACGCACACACACACACACACACACACACACACACACACACACACACACACACACACACACACACACACACACACACACACACACAAACTCAACCACCCACCCACCAAGTGACAGCCAGCCAGCTAAGGACATGGATCTCTCTTTCCTGCCCTCTTTCTCTTTCTCTGTCTATTTCTGTCTCTTCTCCATTTTAACTGCGGTGACAGGGCAGTGTGGAGGAACAGGGCAGATCATATCCCTGTTAAGGAAGCCTTGTTATTAGTGCGACTGCCACAGGCAGCAGGGTGACAGACAGGCCATAGTATTCACTGTTTCACATTCTCCTGCTCACTGAGCAACTCAAATGGATGACAGGAAGACAGAACAGTTGTACTGTGGAGACGAGTGCTGCCTGCTTTCTAGAAAATTGTAATTTCTATTGATGTACAGTTCAATCGGAAGTTTACATACACCTTCGCCAAATACATTCAATCTCAGTTTTTCACAATTCCTGACATTTAATCCGAGTAAAAATGCCCTGTTTTAGGTCAGTTAGGATCACCACCTTATTTTAAGAATGTGAAATGTCAGAGTAATAGTAGAGAGAATTATTTATTTCAGCTTTTATTTCATCACATTCCCAGTGGGTCAGAAGTTTACATACACTCAATTAGTATTTGGTAGCATTGCCTTTAAATTGTTTAACTTGGGTCAAACGTTTCGGGTAGCCTCCCACAAGCTTCCCACAATAAGTAGGGTGAATTTTGGCCCATTCCTCCTGACAGAGCTGGTGTAACTGAGTTAGTTTTGTAGGCCTCCTTGATCGCACACGCCTTTTCAGTTCTGCCCACACATTTTCTATAGGATCAGGGCTTTGTGATGGCCTTGACTTTGTTGTCCTTAATCCATTTTTCACAACGTTGGAAGTATGCTTGGGGTCATTGTCCATTTGGAAGACCCATTTTTGACCAAGCTTCCTGACTGATGTCTTAAGATGTTGCTTCAATATATCCCCATAATTTTCTTTCCTCATGATTCCATCTATTTTGTGAAGTGCACAAGTCCCTCCTGCAGCAAAGCAACACCACAACATGATGCTGCCACCCCCGTGCTTCACGGTTGGGATGGTGTTCTTCGGCTTGCAAGCCTCCCCCTTTTCCTCCAAACATAACAATGGTTATTAAGGCCAAACAGTTCTATTTTTGTTTAATCCGACCAGAGGACATTTCTCCAAAAAGTACGATCTTTGTCCCCATGTGCAGTTGCAAAACGTAGTCTGGCATTTTTATGGCGGTTTTGGAGCAGTGGCTTCTTCCTTGCTGAGCGGCATTTCAGGTTATGTCGATATAGGTTTTACTGTGGATATAGATACTTTTGTACCTGTTTCCTCCACCAAAGTACGTTCATCTCTAGGAGACAGAACGCGTCTCCTTCCTGAGCGGTATGACGGCTGCGTGGTCCCATGGTGTTTATACTAGCGTACTATTGTTTGCACAGATGAACATGGTACCTTCAGGCATTTGGAAATTGCTCCCAAGGATGAACTAGACTTGTGGAGGTCTAGAATTTGTTTTCTGAAGTCTTGGCTGATTTTTTTTATTTTCCCATGATGTCAAGCAAAGAGGCACTGAGTGTGAAGGTAGGCCTTGAAATACATCCACAGGTACACCTCCAATTGACTCAAATGATGTCAATTAGCCCATCAGAATCTTCTAAAGCCATGAAATAATTTTCTGGAATTTTCCAAGCTGTTTAAAGGCACAGTCAACTTAGTGTATGTAAACTTCTGACCCACTGGATTTGTGATACAGTGAATTATAAGTGAAATAATCTGTCTGTAAACAATTGTTGGAAACATGAAGTAGATGTCCTAACCAACTTGACAAAACTATAGTTTGTTAACATGAAATTTGTGGAGTGGTTGAAAAACTACTTTTAATGACTCCAACTTAATGACTCTTTACTTCCGGCGCCGACTGAGATGGCCGCCTCGCTTCGCGTTCCTAGGAAACTATGCAGTTTTTTGTTTTTTTTACGTGTTATTTCTTACATTAGTACCCCAGGTCATCTTAGGTTTCATTACATACAGTCGAGAAGAACTACTGAACTACTGAATATAAGATCAGCGTCAACTCACCATCAGTACGACCAAGAATATGTTTTCCGCGACGCGGATCCTGTGTTCTGCCTTACAAACAGGACAACGGAATGGATCGCATGCAGCGACCCAAGGAAACGACTCCGAAAAAGAGGGAAACGAGGCGGTGTTCTGGTCAGACTCCGAAAAAGGGCACATCGCGCACCACTCCCCAGCATTCTTCTTGCCAATGTCCAGTCTCTTGACAACAAGGTTGACGAAATCCGAGCAAGGGTAGCATTCCAGAGGGACATCAGAGACTGCAACGTTCTCTGCTTCACGGAAACATGGCTTACTGGGAAGACGCTATGGCGGGGGCGTATGCCTCATGACTAACGAGACATGGTGTGATGAAGGAAACATACAGGAACTCAAATCCTTCTGTTCACCTGATTTAGAATTCCTCACAATCAAATGTAGACCGCATTATCTTCCAAGAGAATTCTCTTCGGTTATAATCACAGCCGTATATATCCCCCCCAAGCAGACACATCGATGGCTCTGAACGAACTTTATTTAACTCTTTGCAAACTGGAAACCATTTATCCGGAGGCTGCATTCATTGTAGCTGGGGATTTTAACAAAGCTAATCTGAAAACAAGACTCCCTAAATTTTATCAGCATATTGATTGCGCAACCAGGGGTGGTAAAACCTTGGATCATTGTTACTCTAACTTCCGCGACGCATATAAGGCCCTGCCCCGCCCCCCTTTCGGAAAAGCTGACCACGACTCCATTTTGCTGATCCCTGCCTACAGGCAGAAACTAAAACAAGAGGCTCCCACGCTGAGGTCTGTCCAACGCTGGTCAGACCAAGCTGACTCCACACTCCAAGACTGCTTCCATCACGTGGACTGGGACATGTTTCGTATTGCGTCAGATGAAAATATTGACGAATACGCTGATTCGGTGTGCGAGTTCATTAGAACGTGCGTCGAAGATGTCGTTCCCATAGCAACGATAAAAACATTCCCAAACCAGAAACCGTGGATTGATGGCAGCATTCGCGTGAAACTGAAAGCGCGAACCACTGCTTTTAATCAGGGCAAGGTGTCTGGTAACATGTCAGAATATAAACAATGCAGCTATTCCCTCCGCAAGGCTATTAAACAAGCTAAGCGTCAGTACAGAGACAAAGTGGAATCTCAATTCAATGGCTCAGACACAAGAGGCATGTGGCAGGGTCTACAGTCAATCACGGACTACAAGAAGAAACCCAGCCCAGTCACGGACCAGGATGTCTTGCTCCCAGGCAGACTAAATAACTTTTTTTGCCCGCTTTGAGGACAATACAGTGCCACTGACACGGCCTGCAACGAAAACATGCGGTCTCTCCTTCACTGTAGCCGAGGTGAGTAAGACATTTAAACGTGTTAACCCTCGCAAGGCTGCAGGCCCAGACGGCATCCCCAGCCGCGCCCTCAGAGCATGCGCAGACCAGCTGGCCGGTGTGTTTACGGACATATTCAATCAATCCCTATACCAGTCTGCTGTTCCCACATGCTTCAAGAGGGCCACCATTGTTCCTGTTCCCAAGAAAGCTAAGGTAACTGAGCTAAACGACTACCGCCCCGTAGCACTCACTTCCGTCATCATGAAGTGCTTTGAGAGACTAGTCAAGGACCATATCACCTCCACCCTACCTGACACCCTAGACCCACTCCAATTTGCTTACCGCCCAAATAGGTCCACAGACGATGCAATCTCAACCACACTGCACACTGCCCTAACCCACCTGGACAAGAGGAATACCTATGTGAGAATGCTGTTCATTGACTACAGCTCGGCATTCAACACCATAGTACCCTCCAAGCTCGTCATCAAGCTCGAGGCCCTGGGTCTCGACCCCGCCCTGTGCAACTGGGTACTGGACTTCCTGACGGGCCGCCCCCAGGTGGTGAGGGTAGGCAACAACATCTCCTCCCCTCTGATCCTCAACACGGGGGCCCCACAAGGGTGCGTTCTGAGCCCTCTCCTGTACTCCCTGTTCACCCATGACTGCGTGGCCACGCACGCCTCCAACTCAATCATCAAGTTTGCGGACGACACAACAGTGGTAGGCTTGATTACCAACAACGACGAGACGGCCTACAGGGAGGAGGTGAGGGCCCTCGGAGTGTGGTGTCAGGAAAATAACCTCACACTCAACGTCAACAAAACTAAGGAGATGATTGTGGACTTCAGGAAACAGCAGAGGGAACACCCCCCTATCCACATCGATGGAACAGTAGTGGAGAGGGTAGCAAGTTTTAAGTTCCTCGGCATACACATCACAGACAAACTGAATTGGTCCACTCACACTGACAGCGTCGTGAAGAAGGCGCAGCAGCGCCTCTTCAACCTCAGGAGGCTGAAGAAATTCGGCTTGTCACCAAAAGCACTCACAAACTTCTACAGATGCACAATCGAGAGCATCCTGGCGGGCTGTATCACAGCCTGGTACGGCAACTGCTCCGCCCTCAACCGTAAGGCTCTCCAGAGGGTAGTGAGGTCTGCACAACGCATCACCGGGGGCAAACTACCTGCCCTCCAGGACACCTACACCACCCGATGTTACAGGAAGGCCATAAAGATCATCAAGGACATCAACCACCCGAACCACTGCCTGTTCACCCCGCTATCATCCAGAAGGCGAGGTCAGTACAGGTGCATCAAAGCTGGGACCGAGAGACTGAAAAACAGCTTCTATCTCAAGGCCATCAGACTGTTAAACAGCCACCACTAACATTGAGTGGCTGCTGCCAACACACTGTCATTGACACTGACCCAACTCCAGCCACTTTAATAATGGGAATTGATGGGAAATGATGTAAATATATCACTAGCCACTTTAAACAATGCTACCTTATATAATGTTACTTACCCTACATTATTCATCTCATATGCATACGTATATACTGTACTCTAGATCATCGACTGCATCCTTATGTAATACATGTATCACTAGCCACTTTAACTATGCCACTTTGTTTACTTTGTCTACATACTCATCTCATATGTATATACTGTACTCGATACCATCTACTGTATGCTGCTCTGTACCATCACTCATTCATATATCCTTATGTACATATTCCTTATCCCCTTACACTGTGTATAAGACAGTAGTTTTGGAATTGTTAGTTAGATTACTTGTTGGTTATCACTGCATTGTCGGAACTAGAAGCACAAGCATTTCGCTACACTCGCATTAACATCTGCTAACCATGTGTATGTGACAAATAAAATTTGATTTGATTTGACCTAAGTTTATGTAAACTTCCGACTTCAACTATATCTATTATGTCTTCTTAGTTCTCTAAAGACAACGTGTCAGTGTGTGAAGATAGGATGCACACTGACAAGGAACAACTGCCTGTGGTCTCCACTGTCTGTCTCCACCTTACGAAAATGACATGCACCTGCAGTCACACAGAGAGACAGAGACACAGAAACAAAGTCACACAGGCATAGACACAGAGACATATATAGAGACAAAGAGACATATACACAGAAATAGAGACACAAAGACAGAAACACAGACACGTAGATACAGATAGAGACAAAGAGACAGACACAGAGACAGAAACAGAGGCACAGAGACAAAGAGAGACAGAGACAGACAGAGACAGGGACACAGAAACAGAGATAGAGAGAAAGACACAGAGACACAGAGATAGAGAAACTGAGATAGAGACACAGAGACAGAAACACAAAGAAACAGAGACATATGCTGTAGAGTACAGTACACACCACTAGCACAACTAAACACAGTCACAGTCGGCTTCCTTTTTCTAAAATCTCACCTGCCAACAAACTCCCCTTGATGTTTGTGTGTCCCTCTAGAGTTACTGTGAGTTTATTAAGTCAGGCACAGAGAGAGAGAGAGAGAGAGAGAGAGAGAGAGAGAGAGAGAGAGAGAGAGAGAGAGAAGACTTGAAAGGGGATGGATATAAAAAGTCTGGCGTGAGAGAGCGAGGGATAGAAAAAAAAGAGATAGAGAGAGAGGGGGGGTCACCACGGCAGTGTCTGTGGCCCCCTCCGGGACCCGGGGGCTAGTCTCAGCTTTGTCATCCCCCTCTCCTCCCCCTCTCTCTCCTCTGCCCGCGGAAAACGTCGATAGCAGCCTGCCGGTGGACCGTCTCTGGTGGACGCTCGCTCATTCTCCCGGCATCGACAGCAACGCCAAATCAATATTTAGTTCCCCACTAACAAGCTGCCTTGGGGTCTGAGCCAGAGAGAGAAAAAGATGGGGGGGATAAAGAGATCGGGGGGGGGAGTGCGAAAGAAAGCGAGAGTGTGAGAGAGACAATGAGAGAGCAAGAGAGAAAGGAAGGGGAGGAATGCAGGAGGACAGTGGTGGAGTGGGGGCCTGAGAGCAGTACGGCTGGAGGGGAAAACATGGATTGAGTGGAGCCAGAGTGTGTCTGTGAGGGGAGGTGAAAAGGTCAGAGGAAGAGCCGGTGTGTGTCTGTGAGGGGAGGTGAAAAGGTCAGAGGAAGAGCCGGTGTGTGTCGTGGTGAGGAGGCGACGCATGAGTGCCTGCAGCGCGAATTGACATGGACACGGACACACACACTCAATCTGAACCGGATCACACAGAGCTGAGGGCACATACATACAGACAAGTGTTTGTACACAACTCACACTCTGCTATCCTCAGTCTTTTCTTCTCTCTATTGTAACTAGTTCATTCTTGATTTAGACAACATTTGTTGGTTCATCTCTATGCAAGACCACAATGGCTGAACTATCAGTACCAGTGATGTGGTGGTAAATCAAATCGGTGGGTAAGTACTGATCGCCGTTCGCGTTGAGTAAAGTAAAACTCTTCATACCCTGAAGAGGTGTGTTTACCCTCCACTACTGATCCTAACTACTGTAGATAATACCAAAAACGCTAGCAGACTTGAAAGCAGACCTGTTGTTGGAGGATCTTCATGACCTGGTCCAGCCACTCCTGGTCTCTCCTGCTGTCTGCTGCCACATCATCCTCCTCCTGCAGAGACACACACAACAACCACCAAAGATGAACAAATAATAATAATAATAATAATGATATATGCCATTTAGTAGAAGCTTTTATCCAAAGCAACTTACAGTCATGCGTGCATACAATTTAAGTATGGGTGGGCCCAGCGGGAATCAACCCACAACCATTTGGCCATGCTCTACCAACTGAGCCTCACAGGGCGACTCGTCTCTGTACAACCAGAATATCACTCAATTTAAGGCAATTTCACTTCAACGCAGATACAAAAACAAAGGCTGAGGTGAGTTCAGAAAATGAAGCTTTCATGAAAAATAAGGGAAAAGGAGTCACTACAGAGTGATGAGCCAAGCAAAGCCCCCTGCCAAACCCTCCCCTAACCCGAACGGCCCTGGGACAATTGTGTACCGCCGTATGGGTGAACCCCAGGCTGTAGTAGCGCCTCAGCACTGCGATGCCTTAGACCGCTGCTCCACTCAGGGTCAGCCTTTATTAATAAAGAGACACCATCAGCAGCGTGCAGATAGTGCAACCTTGTTACTGCTAATGAATCCTCTAGTATGCATACATACACCAGTGTCAGTTCCCTATGTATATACAGCTTGTCCCAGTTAACAGAACCCTGCAAGGCTTTTAACCTCAGGTGCTGTCTCTCAAAGAGGTAGAGGGATCGGTGAATGGAGGATAAGGTGTGTGGGGCTGAGGAACCAATTGCACTCGTCTCCCCCCCGAAGGTCCTCCCTGGCTCTCCTATCCCCTAGACGGATGGGGATGGTGGGCCCCTGTCTCTCCTATCCCCTAGACGGATGGGGATGGTGGGCCTCCCTGTCTCTCCTATCCCCTAGACGGATGGGGATGGTGGGCCTCCCTGGCTCTCCTATCCTCTAGACGGATGGGGATGATGGGCCTCCCTGGCTCTCCTATCCCCTAGATGGATGGGGATGGTGGGCCTCCCTGGCTCTCCTATCCTCTAGCTGGATGGGGATGGTGGGCCTCCCTGGCTCTCCTATCCCCTAGATGGATGGGGATGGTGGGCCTCCCTGGCTCTCCTATCCTCTAGACGGATGGGGATGGTGGGCCTCCCTGGCTCTCCTATCACCTAGACGGATGGGGATGGTGGGCCTCCCTGGCTCTCCTATCCTCTAGATGGATGGGGATGGTGGGTCTCCCTTGCTCTCCTATCCCCTAGACGGATAGGGATGGTAGGCCTCCCTTGCTCTCCTATCCTCTAGATGGATGGGGATGGTGGGCCTCCCTGGCTCTCCTATCCTCTAGATGTATGGGGATGGTGGGTCTCCCTGGCTCTCCTATCCTCTAGATGGATGGGGATGGTGGGTCTCCCTTGCTCTCCTATCCCCTAGACGGATGGGGATGGTAGGCCTCCCTTGCTCTCCTATCCCCTAGACGGATGGGGATGGTGGGTCTCCCTTGCTCTCCTATCCCCTAGACGGATGGGGATGGTAGGCCTCCCTTGCTCTCCTATCCTCTAGATGTATGGGGATGGTGGGTCTCCCTGGCTCTCCTATCCTCTAGATGGATGGGGATGGTGGGCCTCCCTGGCTCTCCTATCCTCTAGATGGATGGGGATGGTGGGTCTCCCTTGCTCTCCTATCCCCTAGACGGATGGGGATGGTAGGCCTCCCTTGCTCTCCTATCCTCTAGATGGATGGGGATGGTGGGCTTCCCTGGCTCTCCTATCCTCTAGATGTATGGGGATGGTGGGTCTCCCTGGCTCTCCTATCCTCTAGATGGATGGGGATGGTGGGCCTCCCTGGCTCTCCTATCCTCTAGATGGATGGGGATGGTGGGTCTCCCTTGCTCTCCTATCCCCTAGACGGATGGGGATGGTAGGCCTCCCTTGCTCTCCTATCCTCTAGATGGATGGGGATGGTGGGCCTCCCTGGCTCTCCTATCCTCTAGATGTATGGGGATGGTGGGTCTCCCTGGCTCTCCTATCCTCTAGATGGATGGGGATGGTGGGCCTCCCTGGCTCTCCTATCCTCTAGGCGGATGGGGATGGTGGTCCTCCCTGGCTCTCCTATCCTCTAGACGGATGGGGATGGTGGGTCTCCCTTGCTCTCCTATCCTCTAGATGGATGGGGATGGTAGGCCTCCCTTGCTCTCCTATCCTCTAGATGGATGGGGATGGTGGGTCTCCCTTGCTCTCCTATCCTCTAGATGGATGGGGATGGTAGGCCTCCCTTGCTCTCCTATCCTCTAGATGGATGGGGATGGTGGGTCTCCCTTGCTCTCCTATCCTCTAGATGGATGGGGATGGTGGTCCTCCCTTGCTCTCCTATCCTCTAGATGGATGGGGATGGTGGTCCTCCCTGGCTCTCCTATCCTCTAGATGGATGGGGATGGTGGGTCTCCCTGGCTCTCCTATCCTCTAGATGGATGGGGATGGTGGGCCTCCCTGGCTCTCCTATCCTCTAGATGTATGGGGATGGTGGGTCTCCCTGGCTCTCCTATCCTCTAGATGTATGGGGATGGTGGGCCTCCCTGGCTCTCCTATCCTCTAGATGGGTGGGGATGGTGGGTCTCCCTGGCTCTCCTATCCTCTAGATGTATGGGGATGGTGGGTCTCCCTGGCTCTCCTATCCTCTAGATGGATGGGGATGGTGGGCCTCCCTGGCTCTCCTATCCTCTAGATGGATGGGGATGGTGGGTCTCCCTTGCTCTCCTATCCCCTAGACGGATGGGGATGGTAGGCCTCCCTTGCTCTCCTATCCTCTAGATGGATGGGGATGGTGGGCCTCCCTGGCTCTCCTATCCTCTAGATGTATGGGGATGGTGGGTCTCCCTGGCTCTCCTATCCTCTAGATGTATGGGGATGGTGGGTCTCCCTGGCTCTCCTATCCTCTAGACGGATGGGGATGGTGGGTCTCCCTTGCTCTCCTATCCTCTAGATGGATGGGGATGGTAGGCCTCCCTTGCTCTCCTATCCTCTAGATGGATGGGGATGGTGGGTCTCCCTTGCTCTCCTATCCTCTAGATGGATGGGGATGGTGGGTCTCCCTTGCTCTCCTATCCTCTAGATGGATGGGGATGGTGGGCCTCCCTGGCTCTCCTATCCTCTAGATGGTTGGGGATGGTGGGCCTCCCTGGCTCTCCTATCCTCTAGCTGGATGGGGATGGTGGGCCTCCCTGGCTCTCCTATCCTCTAGATGGATGGGGATGGTGGGTCTCCCTGGCTCTCCTATCCTCTAGATGGATGGGGATGGTGGGCCTCCCTGGCTCTCCTATCCTCTAGATTGATGGGGATGGTGGGTCTCCCTTGCTCTCCTATCCTCTAGATGGATGGGGATGGTGGGCCTCCCTGGCTCTCCTATCCTCTAGATGGATGGGGATGGTGGGCCTCCCTGGCTCTCCTATCCTCTAGGCGGATGGGGATGGTGGGTCTCCCTTGCTCTCCTATCCTCTAGATGGAAGGGGATGGTGGGTCTCCCTTGCTCTCCTATCCTCTAGATGGATGGGGATGGTGGGCCTCCCTGGCTCTCCTATCCTCTAGATGGATGGGGATGGTGGGCCTCCCTGGCTCTCCTATCCTCTAGATGGATGGGGATGGTGGGCCTCCCTGGCTCTCCTATCCTCTAGGCGGATGGGGATGGTGGGTCTCCCTTGCTCTCCTATCCTCTAGATGGATGGGGATGGTGGGCCTCCCTGGCTCTCCTATCCTCTAGATGGATGGGGATGGTGGGCCTCCCTGGCTCTCCTATCCTCTAGATGGATGGGGATGGTGGTCCTCCCTGGCTCTCCTATCCTCTAGATGGATGGGGATTGCAGGCCAGGGAAGACTTTCGGGGGGAGACGAGCAATTGTATATTGTAAAACTGCTTGCACGTGTGTTACCACTCCACTGCGTCATCAGTACAGCTACCAACACATCTTGATCACCAGTCCATTTGATGTCACCAAGCTGTTCACTGCTTTAAAAATATCCTCTCCTGTTGTCCTGGTTTCCAGAAGACGATGTCTTCCTTAATTGACCCCCCCATAAACGTAAAAATTAAGTCCTCCTCAATAGTATGGGGCTTGCCTGTTCTAGCCACTCGGTAGCTCACCATATAAGACGCTTCTAGTCCCTTCTTATTAATGGTATTTGTTGCTTTTATACATGTCTTACTACTCAAAAGTCGTCTTCATTCTCGCTGAAAAAAGTCCCGTGGCTTATTTTTAAAATTGTCATGTTTTGGTTCTAAATGTCTGCGCAAGAGTGAAGGTTTACCGCGAGAGAGTAACGGTTAATGTGATTAGATGTTATTATTTGACTCGGCTACTTGTATTTGACATTGTGTTGTTATATCACTGAACACTAGATGGTTTAATTTAATTTTTGGCAGTGAAACGAGGCTACTCAGTCGAGAAAGAAACCTCACCCAAAATATAAATCTACTGTTTGAAAATGTGAAGAATAAAAATGATTTTTTAATTTGAATTATCACATTTTTATTTGGAGTACCCCCGACGGCATTGCGCGTACCCTAGTTTGGGAATACCTGCCCTAGACGGATGGGGATGGTGCGCCTCCCTGGCTCCTCTAGACGGATGGGGATGGTGGGCCTCCCCTGCTCCCCTAGATGGATGGGGATGGTGGGCCTCCCCAGCTCCCCTAGACGAATGGGGATGGTGGGCCTCCCTGGCTCCCCTAGATGGATGGGGATGGTGGGCCTCCCCGGCTCCCCTAGACGAATGGGGACGGTGGGCCTCCCTGGCTCCCCTAGACTGATGGGGATGGGGGGCCTCCCTGGCTCCCCTAGATGGATGGGGATGGTTGGGCCTGCTGGTAGCGTTAGTGCACAGCTAATTTCCATGTTTTCAGAGACCCTCATTAGTGTGACTGGAGAGGGAGGGAGGGAAGGGGACTAGGTAGAGGCAGAGATAGGTAGTCAGACAGGCAGAGAGAAAGAGAGTGATATAATGAGAGAGAGCGATAGAATGAGAGAGAGCGATAGAATGAGAGCGAGAGATAGAATAAGAGAGAGCGATAGAATGAGAGAGATTGATAGAATGAGAGAGAGCGATAGAATGAGAGAGAGCGATAGAATGAGAGAGAGCGATAGAATGAGAGAGAGATAGAATGAGAGAGAGAGATAGAATGAGAGAGAGCGATAGAATGAGAGAGAGCGATATAATGAGAGAGAGCGATAGAATGAGAGAGAGCGATAGAATGAGAAAGAGCGATAGAATGAGAAAGAGCGATAGAATGAGAAAGAGCGATAGAATGAGAGAGAGCGATAGAATGAGAAAGAGCGATAGAATGAGAAAGAGCGATAGAATGAGAGAGAGCGATAGAATGAGAGAGAGCGATAGAATGAGAGAGAGCGATAGAATGAGAGAGAGCGTTAGAATGAGAGAGAGCGATAGAATGAGAGAGCGATAGAATGAGAGAGCGATAGAATGAGAGCGAGCGATAGAATGAGAGAGAGCGATAGAATGAGAGCGAGGTGAGGTGTGGGCTTGCTTGGTGGTTGGCTCCTCATCACCCCTGCCTCCTGTGCCTCCCACGGAGGTGAGAAGGGTGTGTGTGTATGTGTGTGGCTCCTCAGAGGATGGATAACAATACACTGACCCTTCGTCTCTCATTAGGGGCCCTGTTGGAAAACAAACTGGCCTGGCAATTATGTCCTTATTACATACGCATCATTAAGTCCACAACAAGCTGCTGCTGCCAAAGGAGAAGGAGCTGATCACTACTGCCACTCTCTTACTGCCTGTCTACCGCTGGATGGAGTGGCAGGGAGAGAGTATGCTAGTGTGTGTATTACTTTTATTTCTAATTATATTGGTTTTATTTAGGTATATTATTTCTTTAGTAACTTGGATATATTTTTTTCCTTCATTTTTTATGTTATTTGTCCATTTGATTTATTATTTGTTTATAGTTCAAATTTAATTTGTATTTTTTAATAGTCTTGTTTTAACTGCATTGTTGGTTAGTAAGTATTTCACTGTTGTATTCGGAGCATGTGACAAATAACATTTGATTTGATTTGTGTGTGTGTGTTTGAGTGTGTAGGGCCGTGGCAACACAAAGGGCTTTTCCCACAACCACCCTCAGTAACAGCAGAAAAGAAATACAAGGTACAGTATAGCAGAACAACTCCTCCTCTCAAACTGAGAGGACCACACTGCTGCCCCTATTCAACTCTGTCTGAATCTTTCAGTCGCAGAAACAAAACATCTCAACATCAACATTTGACACGGTAAAATACCTGGTGGAAAACTCTATGTTACTAAGTAAGCAGTAGGTGGATTCCAACCTGGACAGATTAAAACACGTCTGGTTTCCTGGTAACTTCCAGTTGCATAAAGATCTACACAGACACACAATTACTGTTCCCCCTTGTCCTTCCATGGTTCCTGGGGGATTTTCAATTAGCAACACACCGTGACTGGCTCCTCTCCTCTCCTCTCCTCTCCTCTCCTCTCCTCTCCCTCCCACACACACACACACACACACACACACACACACACACACACACACACACACACACACACACACACACACACACACTTCCAGTGACAGACCACTTACCCGTTCTCCAGTGGGTCCCTGAGCACCCGACAGCGCCGTAATCCACGGACGAGCAATTAACACCAACAGACACACACACACACGCCGTTGACCGGGCGGAATGCCATTAGCCGCCATTAACACACACCCTCACCTCACACACACTTCACGGTCAGTAAGCTCTGATAAGTTGGAACATTTCTTCAAACGTATCTAGGCCCTGTCATTCCAGGGTAGGTGGTGCCTGATTCCTGGCTGGCATACACTCTCACATCCTGTGATGAAGACAGGAAGTTGATTGTAACGCTGTGTCGGTTAATTGACGACAAGGGAGAAGAGCGAGAGAAGGAGTGATCTATGGGGAGGAAGTGGGGACGTACTGTAGTTAGAGCTTGTGGTCATGAAACAAAGGGTCCTTCTTGAACAAGAAAAGCCATGAACCAAATCACTTTTATAGCGAGTAAGAGTGTGAGATTTTCAATATTGTGGCGTTTTCTTCTTCTCTTGAATAAGAGATAGTTGTATCCTAGCCTGGTTCCATTCTGTTATGTACGTAGCCATGTTTTCTAGAATTGTCTTCCTATACATAAAGCTAATGTTTCCCCTATATGCATTTAGGGGATCGTGGACGCCACTGCAAAACAATTTGAATATACTGTATATATAATGTAGATGTATGTCAGATGTTTGCCCCAGGAAGACCCCAGAAAGAACAAGCCCCTCACCCCCCATTCCATAACTCTGATAAATCCCAAACACATTAGACCACCACGTTATGTTACAGCCTTATTCTAAAATTGATTAAATTGTTTTTTTCTCTCCCCCTCATCAATCTACACACAATACCCCACAAAGCAAAAACAGATTTTTAGAAATGTTTGCAAATGTATTAAATATAAGAAATATCACATTTACATAAGTATTCAGACCCTTTGCTCAGTACTTTGTTGAAGCACCTTTGGCAGCGAATACAGCCTTGAGTCTTCTTGGGTATGACGCTACAAGGTTGGCACACCTGTATTTGGCAAATTTCACCCATTCTTCTCTGCTTCACCATAGGGATGATGCCAGGTTTCCTCCAGACCAAAGAGTTCAATCTTGGTTTCATCAGACCAGAGAATCTTGATTCTCATGGTCTGAGAGTCTTTAGGCAAACTTCAAGCGGGCTGTCATGTGCCTTTTACTGAGGAGTGGCTTCCGTCTGGCCACTCTACCATAAAGGCCTGATTGGTGGAGTGCTGCAGAGATGGTTGACCTTCTGGAAGGTTCTCCCATCTCCACAGAGGAACTCTGGAGCTCTGTCAGAGTGACCATCGGATTCTTGGTCACCTCCCTGACCAAGGCCCTTCTCCCCCGATTGCTCAGTTTGAACGGGCGGCCAGATCTAGGTGGTTCCAAACTTCTTCCATTTAGGAATGATGGAGGCCATTGTGTTCTTGGGGACCTTCAATGCTGCTGAAATTTTGGGGTACACTTCCCCAGATCTGTGCCTCGACACAATCCTGTGTTGGAGCTCTATGGACAATTCCTTCAACCTCATGACTTGGTTTTTGCTCTGACATGCACTGTCAACTGTGGGACCTTATATAGACAGATGTGTGCCTTTCCGAATCATGCCCAATCTATTGAATTTACCACAGGTGGACTCCAATCAAGTTGTAGAAACATCTCAAGGATGATCAATGGAAACAGGATGCACCTGAGCTAAATCTTGAGGGTCTGAATACTTATGTAAATAAAAACCTGTTTTGGCTTTGTCATTATGGGGTATTGTGTGTAGAGTGATGAGGAAAATGTTTTATTTAATCCATTTTAGAATAAGGCTGTAATATAACAAAATGTGGAAAAGGTCAAGGGGTCTAAATACTTTCCGAATGCACTGTATCACCTCCCTAAGTGTCCATGATGCCTACTCACCCATACTTATCCAGTCAACGACTAGAAAGGTCATATAGCTACATTTACCATAGCACTCTGTTACATATTTTGGAATCTGAGCTCCTAGAGTGTGCGGCTCTCCTTCATTTTTAAAAAGTGTTCCACTGTGCTAGCCAGCACCTCGCCTAAATAGGTGTGCGTTTCTTTCGCCTCTACATGAGACTGAACCGCCACAGAGGCCAAGTGCCAGTTAGATTCCTCTGACTGAACTGGGACTTCAATACAAGTCAACTGTCTTTCCATGTTTTCCTATCAGTGACGGTACCCTATACTTGTATCTGCCCCCACTGGGTCATTGTGAAGGTGGTAGAATATGTCTCTTAACAACTGATACAGGGTCAGATATTACGTCTATCCCGCAATGACTATTTTATGGATTCATGATCTTGTACCTCATCGGTGTCCAGCATTTCAGCCAGGTCCATCTCGGTCATGTTGAGGATGGACGCAGCAATGGACTGGGCCTTGACCATGGACTGCTTGGACAGCCCTCCGGCACCTACTGCCTTCTTCTTCTCCGCCATCTTCTTGTTCTTCCTCAGCTGCGATTTGGCGTCCTGCACCTCGCGGAGAGTTTCGCTTGCCAGAGCCTGAGAGGAAGAACATGTAGAAAGGGTGATGAAACTAGAGAAAGCGAGAGAGACGGATACAGATGTAAGATCTAAATTTGAGCCAGTTTTCTACAGCAGGGAAAAAAAAGTCCTGCAGCAACAGGAAATGTGACTTATTATGTGTATTATAATTTATGGACATTTTTTTGTAAGGGAAAAGTGGAAATTACAGACTTCAGAAGCCTTTTTAAACTTTAAATACACCACAAGTTCAACATTTCCTGCATTGTTGGAAAGTTCTCCTGCAACAGGGTGATCAAATTAAGACCCTACACCTGTATAAATGATGAATAAATTAAACCTATCAAGACAAGAGCCGAGGGCGTCAGCAGCAATATTGAGTTTGACACTGAAATTCTCTGGTTCGTTCGCTCATTCTCCGTATAGGAGTTTAGTACCTGAGAGGGTTTCCGAGTTATCCGACCAATTGAATGGCGCCGTGATGACGGACACAGAGGGTATCTACGCATCTTGGATATCAACAATAGGTTTTTTCTCCGTTAAATCCCCCCAGAATTGACGCGGACCGAATCACGCATGGGAAAGATGCTACCTTTTATTTATTTGCTTTTGAATGGGCTCACCATACAACAAGCCAATACAACGGCAGAACAGTGGAAATAATTGAGCAATGAGGTGCATTTAAAATGTTGCCCGAGATAGTGTGTGTGTGTGTGTGTGTAACCTTCGGGCACCTCAGAGGCCTGAATCCACTAAATGGCAGTTGGCTCTAAATACAAAGAGAGCGAGACAATTAAATGTCAAAGCTGCCACTGTACATGAGAAAGTCAATAACCCAAAACTCCCCTTTGCTTCATTTTGAGCTTATTGATCGATGCAATAATCTTCTGTATCATTCCCCTGTAAGCTCGCCTGAAAAGCCGACCTTGGAATGGACGGTCAGCCGAGAGATGGGCTAGGTAGCATGAGACCGCTTTTCAAGCACACACACACAAAACATACACAAGGGAAGCTGCACACATTCAGAAACAGACGTGTGTACACACACACACACACACACACACACACACCCCCCTCATATTCTGTGTACATAACCCAGGCTAATCATAAACAGACATACAGTAGACGTCTCCATTGCTTTAGTTTCTTTCACACGGGCGTGTGAAATAAAAGTACTTTAAGAAGTACTTAGCTGAGGCTCTGCTAGATTTCATAAGGGAGAGCTCTGAGAGTTGGTGGGGAGAGTTTTCGTTGACAGAGAGTTCGTGGACGGAGCCGATGGATGGTATTAGATAGACTATTAGTAAAATAAATCAAATGTAAATGCATTGAAGCTCAGACAAAAACACAAATGCGCTGATTCTGAAACCCCAAATAATATGACTAAACAGACTAGGATATTCTGTAGGGTTTCTCTGTACATTCTATAAAGTATTTATACTTTTCTGACACAGCCCTTAGCCGTGGTATATTGGCCATATACCACACACCCTGAGGTGCATTATTGCTATTATAAACTGGTTACCAACGTAATTAGAGCAGTAAAAATAAATGTTTTGTCATACTTGTGGTATACGGTCTGATATACCACAGCTATCTTCATTTTCCTGATAGACCAAACTGGCTTTAGTCTCCTTAAGTGTGCCGAGACTGTGTCCTGGAGGAATACACAGCTCATTAAGAAACTGCCAGAGATCCTATTCTTTTATTTACAGCCCTAATAGATATTTACTGTCGCTAGTCAAGGGTTACAATCAATTGACCCAAACCCTGAATGTGTGAAATAATCCGGAAAGAGATTAAGGGGTGAATTCATCACTCATTTTGAGCCCTGGGAGAGAGGGAGAGAGAAAGAATCAGTGTGTGTGTGTGTATATATATGAAAGTGAGACCAATTGTATCTCACATTATTTTGTGTGTGTGTGTGTGTGTGTGTGTGTACATCGAGTCAGTCGCACACAGATCTTACCCTGACAAACCTAGTATCACAATCACCGTAGCCAGAGGGCCAATTTAGACAGCAGAGGCTTACAACATGGAGATCAACTGAGCAGGGAAGCACTGTCCTTCTCTAATAACTACCCCCATTCGTTTAGATCACTCTCACTAGGTCACACACTCAAAAGAACTGTCTGGAAGGACTGTCCTTCTCTAATAACTACCCCCATTCGTTTAGATCACTCTCACTAGGTCACACACTCAAAAGAACTGTCTGGAAGCACTGTCCTTCTCTAATAACTACCCCCATTCGTTTAGATCACTCTCACTAGGTCACACACTCAAAAGAACTGTCTGGAAGCACTGTCCTTCTCTAATAACTACCCCCATTCGTTTAGATCACTCTCACTAGGTCACACACTCAAAAGAACTGTCTGGAAGGACTGTCCTCTAATAACTACCCCCATTCGTTTAGATCACTCTCACTAGGTCACACACTCAAAACAACTGTCTGGAAGCACTGTCCTTCTCTAATAACTACCCCCATTCGTTTAGATCACTCTCACTAGGTCACACACTCAAAAGAACTGTCTGGAAGCACTGTCCTTCTCTAATAACTACCCCCATTCGTTTAGATCACTCTCACTAGGTCACACACTCAAAAGAACTGTCTGGAAGGACTGTCCTTCTCTAATAACTACCCCCATTCGTTTAGATCACTCTCACTAGGTCACACACTCAAAAGAACTGTCTGGAAGCACTGTCCTTCTCTAATAACTACCCCCATTCGTTTAGATCACTCTCACTAGGTCACACACTCAAAAGAACTGTCTGGAAGCACTGTCCTTCTCTAATAACTACCCCCATTCGTTTAGATCACTCTCACTAGGTCACACACTCAAAAGAACTGTCTGGAAGGACTGTCCTTCTCTAATAACTACCCCCATTCGTTTAGATCACTCTCACTAGGTCACACACTCAAAAGAACTGTCTGGAAGCACTGTCCTTCTCTAATAACTACCCCCATTCGTTTAGATCACTCTCACTAGGTCACACACTCAAAAGAACTGTCTGGAAGGACTGACTGAGAAAATGGCCATTTGAAAACACACAGAGAGGGATGGTAAAGGACAGTAGACCACAATATGTGGTTGAGTGAATTCAGACACATCTCTAGTGTGAACATGGCACCTTCATAGATATATACTGACATAGGCTATTAGTGTTCTATTTAAATGTGTCCAGTACCAATACTTTCCAAGTATATTTCCAAATACATTCCAATATTCAACTACTTGTATTTTCAAATCAAACATTGCTGAATACTTACTTCTAAAGTATGCGAAAGTACTTTAAATAATTGAAATAGTATTTGAACCCAAATCTGGTGTCCACCTTTGTGTCTGAGCCTAAGCCGGTGAGTGTAGGCAGCCAGTCCAGTGTTTAGTGTTTAGCACATGAACAGAGGTGGAACATGGCCTGAGGCTGGTAGAGAGGTGTAGAGGAGCCCGGGGTCCAACCAAACAGAGTACACAACAGAAGAAGGCCCCAGAAGCCCTGGACACTGATCAATACATGGCAGCAGTAAATCTCCTCTGGATGGCAGGTCAGCCAATCAAAAGGCCTCCTGGTCTTATCAGGGATCATAAAAAGGATTGGAGAAACATAGAATGATGGGAATGATTTGAATGATGTGAATGCTCAACAACAGTGGCCCAGACATTCAGACAACTCAGCCCTAGTGTTCTGGGAACAAGGAAGGAAAGGGCTCACTAGTAAAGATAGGATACAGTATGATGTTGCTAGGGGAGAAAATAGGGAGTGGGGGTAGAGAAGAGGGCAGGAAAGGAAGGTAGGGAGGGAGAGAGAGAGATGGGCAACCTCTTATTAAAAACTTCCTGACAACAGTTTGCTCAGTTTATTTTGACCAGTGAAACAAATGTCTTGAGGGAGAACAAAGAGCTGGTGATGACCACAATGGTATCCATGTTGTCTCCTGGACTAGTTCAGAGGGAAGGGATACCATCGCAGTCTCTCTCAAGCCCCTCCCCCTCAACACTGCAGTCAGAAATGATGGGCAGGTGTCACGGCGACGGTGTGATTGACAGGTTCTTTATCAGGCCCTGGCAGACACACCACTAGAAAGGCAGTTGGATTAGAACTGGGACCAGGCCAGACCTGGCCTCCAATCCCACTGGGCAGACACACACTGGCAGGGCCTTCACCCCCCATTATGCCCTCCACTGGCACAGACTAAGCACTCAGCCCTCGCGTCACCCAATGTCATGACTCAATTTGATGGTCGGATTAAAGACTGATTCAGAGGCAATTATGTTAATGAATTTAGAATAAGAGACGTCATATTACAACGGTTATTAGGTCTTTGTGTGAAGAGAACAGGCCATGGCAGCAAGGCTAATTAGCAGTCCCTCGTCTGACTGGCATATCACAACCCTAATACGGTTATATTAGGAATAACTAGGCTAATCTCAGACCGGGATTGTCAAACTGGGTCATGTTCATTAGGCACCAAACGGAAGAAAACTGACTGAAACGTGGAGGGAGCTGGTTATTTAAATTTTATTTGAAATCTACGGTGTGCCCCGACTGAACACGACCCTGGTATGTCCATGTCTTTGACAGTGACCACCGACCCCCTGTGCTGTGCTGTGTCTGCCCCCCAGTACATTTGACCTCTGCCCTCTAACCCATGCCCTGTCCCAAATCAAGTACCTTAGTGAAGGCTTGTAGCTGCTCCAGCTGTGTGTGGGCCAGGCCCAGTCGTCTGTGCAGGGCCTCCAGGGCCACGGTGCTCTGCTGGGCCAGACCCTCCATCTGACGCGATGCTGTCTGCTCCAGCTCAGCCTGGGCCCGCTCACTGGCCCTCACACGGGCCTGCAGGGCCTCCACACACTGCTCCTACAAGGAGGGAGAGAGAAGGATATCAGATTTCCATTCATGCCGTTCACTCTTACACTGAAAATTGAACAGCGATTGTCTACCAATGTTTCATGACGTACAATGATAATGTAGAGATGATTTATGTATTCATTATGGTTGGATGACAACCCAGGGAGATTATATCGTAATACATGGGGTTGGAAAGGACGCTATAAGAAGGCGTTGTGGAGTCAATCTCCACTTCCGTTGGTGTACTTCTCCCAGCTTGTCCATGGGAAGGAAAACTGTATAAAATCCACCTTAACTAATAGCTTGATGCTGATATTTTTTACCAAGTCAAAATAGAACGATCCCAGTCTGTGTGTAAGCAACATTACCACTGCTGTCTACCTGGACGTCACACACACTACTAGAATGGTGAGCCTGAACCGCTATTGCTGCTACCTTCTTGTCCAGGCCCTCCTTGAGATCCTGACAGGTCGTCTCATACTGACTCTTCTCTTTAGTGGCTACACTCAGCCTCCTCTTCAGAGAGTCTATAAAGGCCTTCCTGTTAGTGGCCTCCTCTGTCATGGTCTTCACCTGGACGTCACACACAGAGGGAGAGAGGAGGAAGAACTTGAGATGACCTTAAAAATAACAAAGATGTTTGAATGTGTTTTTCTTTAGCCCATGCTACAGTATTGTGTAAATTAAATCAAGGCTAGGTGTATATGTCGGTTAGTGGTGTTTTCATGAAATATAGTACATGCTTAGCCGATTCATTGTTATTTGCCAGGAGATGACGTCATGTGATGAAAACGTGCCATCTGAAATGTTGTTGTGACTACAGGAAAACCATCAAGTCAAGCGGGACTGTAAACGTGCCAGTTAAAAGCATTTTATGCCATCTGACTCTGCTAAGCCATTGTTGCGTGTGATGAAACCATGTGGTGTGAGATGTTAACTGGGACCTACTTTCTTCTCCAGCTCCTCCACCAGTCCTCTGTGTGTCTTCTCAGTCTCCAGGAGGAACTTCATCCTGGTCTTCACATCCTCCACCAGCTGCCTCTTCATGTGCACGTCTCTCTCTGTGTGGATCACCCTGGGAATGAGACACATACACACACACACACACAGGTTATTAATACGCACGCGACGATGCAGACGCAAACACACGCAGAAGCAGACACACACACACACCGTGTCCCCATGCTCCCCTTCCATCACATCTCATTATGACAACTAAATATATTGACAATCCCATGCTGACAGGGGAAGCTGCAGTAAATATGAATGGCTGTATAACATCCCATTTGTAGACTGCATACATTCCTGATTCCTAGACTAGTGGGGAATATCTATGCATGTTGTGATACATCAGTTGGGGAACGTTTCTGACAAATGACCTTCTAGATCTTCTGATCTACACTAACGTCCAGACTGCAGTAACGGTCTGATCTACACTAACGTCCAGACTGCAGTAACAGTCTGATCTACACTAACGTCCAGACTGCAGTAACAGTCTGATCTACACTAACGTCCAGACTGCAGTAACAGTCTGATCTACACTAACGTCCAGACTGCAGTAACAGTCTGATCTACACTAACGTCCAGACTGCAGTAACAGTCTGATCTACACTAACGTCCAGACTGCAGTAACAGTCTGATCTACACTAACGTCCAGACTGCAGTAACAGTCTGATCTACACTAACGTCCAGACTGCAGTAACAGTCTGATCTACACTAACGTCCAGACTGCAGTAACAGTCTGATCTACACTAACATAGATGCAATTCAACACATCCAAATAGCATGAAAAGAGAGACAGTTCTTGATGAAATGTTCCACTGCTGTCCTTGCCACATGAAAACCCATTCGACTAGGGAGGGGCCGACTAGGGAGGGGGACGTGGTTCTGTAGATAACGATCCAGAGGGGAATCAACTCCAAAAGAGCTTGTTTACTTGACTAGTTGACTATTCTGACAGTAACTAGATAGAGAGACACTGGGGGCCCGCTGTTGAAACGGCATGGCTGTGTGTGTGTGTGTCTAAAATGTACGACGTGTCACTTCACATTTCAAAACCTCTCCCCGACACGCTTAATATTCCCGTAACTCTTTGGAGCCTAATCTTAAGAGACTCTTTCAGTTAAACGTCTTAGCGTGTTGTTTATTCTGTTTACATGTTTTGCTCCGGGTTTTTTTCTCTCCACATAAAGGCAAATATTACCGACTTCATGTCCTTCTGGGGTCCCGCTGGGGGGGAATCGGAAGAACAAATGGAATGATATAATTAAAGATCAGATGTGTTTCCTTTTAATTCATCAGGTTTACATTGGAAAATATGTCTTGTTTTTTCTCCTCTCGGACTGCGCATGTTACGGGCTGGGCTTCGATTCTAAATAAACAGATGACGCAACCGAGGGGCAAGTGCCCTTCATATTTTTGTGTAAGTAAATGTCCCTGTCTCCCTCGATAGAGCCGTTAGCCTGGGGGCAGACCGGCCCAAATCAATGAGAGCTTGTCTTATTGGAGTGACATTAACTGAAATGAGAGAGAAGAGAGGAGAGTCTGGCCGGGGGACCTGCTGCATAAGGTCCCTGGTTACCCCAATGGATTTAACCATTAATGAGAAAAGCCATATTGAACCTTAAGGACGTCTGTCTCTGTTGACTTTAAGAGCAGCAGCATTAGAGAGAAGCCCAGCCACATCACACAGCTCCCTCTGTTCCTCCCCAACACTAATAATGCTAATTAGAGCAGGAACATGTATTTTAGATGAACAGAGGATGAACAAAGGATGAAAAAGAATGGGGGATAGCTACTATAGTAGTAGTTATTCTTCTGCAAGAGAGAGAGAGAGAGAGAGAGATCTGTATTTATGGAGTCTCAGTCGAGAGACTCGACTCGGCGCCTATATCCTGATCACTAACATTTTCACCCCACTGCTAGTTTCTTTTATCTCCTGTTTTTCCACTTTATCACTCGTCAAACATGCGTCCGTGATAATCACACTTTAAAGTGTTCGACAGACAGCAGTATGTGTTGTTAAAAAACAAAAGAGAAGTCAAAACATAGATGTGTCTCTGCTCGACAGACAGACAGACAGACAACAGGATCGCTGGAGATGAAAGAAGTAGATTCATAAATAAAGCAGGGGCCTGGATGACAGATATTGACTGAGGACATGCGCTCTTACTTTGAAATTCACTTTTTTTTTTTGGCGAGGAGCAGCCTGCCTGGCCCCTTGGTGTGTACTGAGATGTATATTTCAGAGACGTCTGGTAGAGACATGTCTTTCATTCTGAGAGAAGCACACCCCGTTGAGGATGTGGCGAGGTGCTAGGGTAGCGCCATGGCGATAGAAGAAGAAGGGACCAATGGATGTGAGGGACGTTGTCGCGGAAACCGGCTGAGGGATCTTCGCTCTGTCTCGGCTGTGATCTGCCCGCGCTTTGGTCACACACACAACGCCACTGTGATCGCTGTACACACTGAACACACATGTTGGATGTATTATAGAAGATGAAAGGAAAAAAGGGGACTACAGTATCCTATTGGGCCGAGAGAGAGAGAGAGACAGAGAGAGAGAGAGAGACAGAGAGAGAGAGAGAGACACGGAGAGATATACAGAGAGAGACACAGAGACAGAGACAGAGAGAGAGAGGCAGAGACAGAGAGGCAGAGAGAGAGAGACAGAGAGAGAGAGACAGAGAGAGAGAGAGACACGGAGAGATATACAGAGAGAGACACAGAGACAGAGACAGAGAGAGAGACAGAGAGGCAGAGACAGAGAGGCAGAGAGAGAGAGACAGAGAGAGATAGACAGAGAGAGAGAGAGAGAGAGAGAGAGACAGAGAGAGACAAAAAAAAAAAAAACAGGTCAGTCCATTCTGCCTTTGTTTGAGAAGAAAAAATGTAAAGTTTGATAAGTTGATAATTGCTGAGACCTCTTAACATGTTACATGATCATCGATCACAGCTTGGTAGTTTCACTTCTTTCAACTATGTAAGTCATTAACAGAGGGCCCGGGGGCCACTGTGGTGTTGTGTGGGTTTTTGTGTCACGAGGAGCAGAGTTGATCCTTCCTGCGGCACACACACTGGATCAATACCCTTCTCTTTGATCAAAACCCTCCATCTTATCTCAACACACAATGAACGACACGGCACACACACAACATACATGGCATTAACACACACACAGAACAATAAATCACACACACACACACACACACACACACACACACACACACATACATGGCATTAACACACACACAGAACAATAAATCACACACACACACACACACACACACACACACACACACAGAGAGATAAACACGCACGAATGCACCAACACACAAACAGAAAACTCCCCAGAGACTATTCAGAGCTGAGCTGCAGAGCAGGGCAGCAGTCAGAGAGCTGCCACACGGTGGAATCAAACACTGCAGATGACACAGAGAGGAAGAAGAGAGAAACGGAGAGAGAAAGAGAGACAGACATACAGAGAATGAGAGTGAGAGAAAGAGAGAGAAACAGAGAGAGAAACAAAGTGAGAAAGAAAGAGTGAGATAGATAGAGAGAAAGAAAGAGACAGTCTCTGTACTGACTTCCCCTGCAGTTCTCTGAGCTTCTCCTCTCTCTCCAGCAGCTGGGCTCGCAGGGCTTTGTTAGCCGACGTGTGGCTCGTCACCTCCGCCTTGGAGCTCTGAGAAGGGAGACAGAGAGACAGTGTGTGAGCCACAGAGACAAAGAGACAGGGGTGTTGTGACACTAGCGGTGACAGGTCAGATGTAGCAGCATGTGTTCTCATTAGAAGTGCAGACACTAGGATGACAGGAAGTGACAGAAAAAATATTTATAATACATTTACACAATTGAGGAGAAGTAGGAGGAGATTGTGATTGTGTACGGATCCATTTTTAAACCTCTTGTCTGTCTTTGTCATGTGAGAATATGTGGTGTATGAATATATTTCTGTAAATTCTTTAAATTAAATTCAAATACAAATGGAATAGAAGTGAAATGGCATGACATCATAGCTTATATGTAGAGGAATGATGGGAAAGGAGAACCCTGTCAAGTAAAAAAGCTACAAATATATATTTGTTGTTCTGTGTGTGTTTCTGGTTCTAGGTATCAGTATGCCTCTACTGCAGGATCAAAGAGAGAGGACACCTTTGTGTCAAAGCCTCTCTGGTGCACGTCACACACACACACACACCCCTTGTGGCCCGTGACTACAGGTGTGCTTGTGATCATGAGAATGATGGATATTTGTGTGTGCATCTTCCCTTTGGTTTAAAGGAGCTCTGGTCTCCAGCGGAAACTCACATCACACACACACACACACACACACACACACACACACCCTCCCCCCAACACACTGTTCTCTCTGTTCCCCCTCCTCACCTCTCACACTCCACCATCACCTCAGCTGACTCGTCAGCCTTTGGTAACGACAGTAGCAATATGGCGGCTGACACTGATGAGTGAGCTAACGAAGGGCAGATAACGGTGTCGTACTGACACCTCGGAGGGTTCAGCCACTCAGAGGACACGCTGTTGTTTCCCATTTCTCACCTCACTGACAGGTGTTCCCTGGCATATCAAGTAATAGGAAACCACTGGGTAATTGTCATTGGTAAATATAATACGATTTTGAAAAGACGTGATGTATAAATCATCGGTTTAAAAAAAAAAGCTCTGTGGACATTTTTATAATATTATTAGATTGAGACAAAAAAATCTGAAAATAAAATCTGAAATAAATGAAGATACTTTTGGGTTTTAACATTCAGATTAAAGGAGTGTTCAATTGAAGCTTGTTTCTGACATTGTCAACCCTGCTGGAACTGTCAGCATTGATAACTAACGTCAGGGCCCTTGCTTCTATGTGTAGTATAGTTTTATCTATCTGCCCAGGGAACTACAGATGAAAACTAGCCAGCTGACTAAATCTGGCACATTTACAGCAATGTGTGCATTGTCCCTGTCAAATAAATAAATAAACGTAAATTAAATTGCTGCTGTGCCCTCTTCTTGACAGGCCACCATTAGTTGTTCCTTGACTCAACTGTATGAATAAAGGTTGAATGATACAAATAAATACTGTATACCTATTACAGTGACCTCCTGCTTCCTCTATCTTCTGACCACTAACCTTCAGTTTAGTGTGGAGATGTTTGACCTCTGCCTCCAGGGCTTTAAGGACAGGAGGGCTGGGGGTCTCCAGGGGCTGGGGGGCGGTAGAGGGGAGCTGCTGGGGGGTGTTGGTCCTGTGGATCTGCCTCCACTGCTCCAGCTCCATCTCCAGCACCTTCTTCTGCTGCTCTACACCCGCCAGGTCAGAGGTCAGCTTCTGGGAACACCATTAAACACACCGGGAGCAGAGAGAGAGGTAGTCAGAAAGTACTGCAGGATGTAAGGTTAGATACCAGGACCTGTAGTATGAAGAAAGTGAAGGGAAAAGTCATGTAAGCTAGAATTCCTGGACCTGCAACATACATATAAAGACAAAAATAGTTGTTTTGTGATTGAAAAACTAAAGCGGGTCAGAACGTACACGAGGTTGTCAGAGCAGCACTCATAGATTGAGAAGACTTGTGACTGAAAGGATAACGAGAGTCTGAAAGTGTACCTGCTACTGCTGTAGTGGCATCATGTAAACATCTAAGTTTGACCATGACTTCTGTTGTTATTCTGTCTGTGTATCCAGTGAGAGGTGATGAGAAAGCTGGACCAGACCTCAGACATGATTATTGGACACCCTGAGAGGAACAATCTAACAGAGCACCAACCACGTCCTCAGTTAAAATCAGAACACGGATCCACGAAGAGTCAGAGTAGGAGTGCTGATCCAGGATCAGTTTAGCCTTTTAGATCATCCTAGATTTGATTTGATTTTTTATTTTACCTTTATTTAACTAGGCAAGTCAGTTAAGAACAAATTCTTATTTTCAATGACGGCCTAGGAACAGTGGGTTAACTGCCTGTTGAGGGGCAGAACGACAGATTTGTACCTTGTCAGCTCGGGGATAAGATTGTATGGACAGATCCTAGATCAGCACTCCTACTCTGAGATGCTTTGTGTCTACAAACAAGTACACTACACTACAGTAGGCATGTACAGATGAAGCAGTGAAACAAGTGAACACAGGTTGAACCCGTTGGTGGATTTAAAAAATCCCTCTGAATGGAGATTCATTGAACATGCTTTTAAATCCAGGATTAGGTTGAATCTATGTCCAGGAAACCAGCCCCTTATGATGGACAAACTGAAAGTCCTTTTGAAAGTTACTGTATATTCTTCTACAGCGTAACGTACTGAACAGTAACTGTGATTAAATCCTGTTTCTATCTTAATGAAGACGAGGATGACTCTGACGCGCGGCCAGCCGAAGAGCCCTAATTCTCTAACCCTGATTGGCAGGCGTAATAGAGCCATCTAGTAGAATCAGAGTGCACCCTGGGACGGAGGGAGTTGAGCTGGGTTTGATTTAGAAGCGGAGCGAGCGAGCGAGCGTGAGCGAGAGTTAGTAAGAGCGAGGGAGGAATTGTAGGATAATACTGCTCGGTAATCATCTACCCTACTGTACCAGCGTATCAGACATGGTAAACATTTGCTTTGGGGCTAAACGGTTTAAACCGCATGCATATTATCAACCTCAATGTACTCAATGCTTTTCTGTCATCTAATTTATCATTGCCACAATAATACAATTTGGTATCATATCAAACATAATGCTCACTTTGTAGCGCAAATAAGGAGAAGGTGATATGTGTGGTACACACACCCTCTCAACCCCCCACACCCTCCCAACCATCCTGGAAACCACAGTAGTCCCAGGGGTGGCCTCTCTGCTCTGCATACATGGAGGTTATTGATATCTGGTTGCCTGCTGACACCTCTTAGTAGAATCCCTCTTGTTTTAGGTTTCCTCCTCTTTGAAGGCTCACAGGCCATATCCCCACTGAGAGAGACAGAGAGAGGGGGGCTGCTTCTGCTGCTGGGTCGTGTGTGTGTGTATGGGTGTGTTAAGAGTGGCATTGATGACACTTCCCGTAAGACAGGCTTTGATTTCAGAGGGGCCATTTTCAGCCCTGGGTCTGGTGAGAGATGACACTGACACTGACTCTGATGCATGGTGGGACCATTAGGCTGCCCAGCTGAAGTCTCTCTCTCTCTCTTTATCGCTCACCCCCCTCTCTCTTTCTCGTTCTTCCTCTCTCCCCCACTCTCGCTCACTACTCTCCCTCTCTTGCGCTTTCTCCTCTCCCTCCCGTTCTGTCTATTTCTGTTCCTCTCTCTCTTTTCCCGCTCTCTCTCCCTCTACCACTCTTGCACTCTCTCCCCTCCTGCTCTCTCCATTTCGGTTCCTCTCCCCCTCTCTCGCCTCTCTAGGGCAGTGGTCTCGCTGGTGCCATTCCAAGTGATACCGAATCATTAGCAGGATAAATAATGAGGCCGGTGGCTCCGAAAATAGCAAAGGAACCACATAGTCACAGACACACACAGTGGTACAGTACACATCCCTCATTTTGGCCTGGCTCAGTTCCTCAACCACAACAAGCGAACGCTAGCCTAACATGACCTAGACCCAGACATACGTACAGCACCTTGAAAATGGACACGAGACAACACCAGTATCATCCTAGAATAACACCAGAGAAACATCAAGCCACGGCAGAGTGACGACACAGTACTTATCCAGTGTCCATACTAACATCATAGAACTCAAGGACCAACAGCCACGACCTTCGATTCTAGACTTTAGATGAACCAGAGATTCCTGGAAAGACAACTGAAGGCAGCAGTGGCACCCATCTTTATTATGTTGTACCTTTATAGTGTCCGTCACCAGGATTTAAGTGCCAGGCTCTGTCATGTGCCTGGGCATAAAACGCCTAGACCCAGAAAAACCCCTCTTCTCCCTGTCAGCCGTGTCTGTTTTACCCCTCTAATCCTGTGGTAATCCCAGCCTCTTCCGGGCAGGATGGGAGCTGGGCCGATCCACACCTGGAGATTACGGGGTCGGGCTCATGTCGAAGAGACGTTCAATTGTAGAACGAGGTAGAGGGGGAGGTTTGGGAGGGGTGCGAGGTACCCGATTCCAGACCCAAATTATCCCCTGTTCGGTTAATATGCGTGACCGACGTTTCTTTACAGCGGGAGGAACATTTTTGGAAATTACCGTAGGACATCTCACCTGTCACCCAGAGGAGGTTCCTCTAAGCTTCTGTCGCTTCCCTCGTTCCTCAAACGAGAGGAGAGGGAGAAGAAAAGAGTGTGAGAGGACAACGTCCCCCCCACCGTAGCCTAATTATCCTTCATTTTCCTAACAGACTCTCTCTTTCTCATGCCTTTCCTTCCCACCTTGTTGAACAGAAAGTACAAAGACAGAAGTCAAGGAACAGAGAGCACCATTAAGAGGGTCACGTTTTACAGACTGACGGCAATTATGGAGAGGGAACAGGGTGGAAATACCTCACAAAGCACTCTGCCGTGTGTGTGTGTGTCTGAGTGTGTGTGTGTGTCTGTGAGTGTGTGTGTCTCTGTGTGTGTGTGTCTCTGACAGCTATTGCAGTCTGGTTCCTGACAGAGAGGTCTGTGGGGATGAGGTGGCTGGCGTGGTGTGATTGACTGATGAAAGTGTCACTGTGCTGTAGAGACACATGTTCCACTTAGGCTGAAAGGGTACGCCACTTCTCTCGATTTGTCTCTCTACCTCCCCCTCTCGCTCGCTACCTCTCCCCCTCTATCTCGCTCTCTCCCTCACAGACACAGACAGCCTGATTCACATTTCAATAACACACAACTTGAAGTAACAGGAAACTACAGGACACCACTAAGGAGCCAAACAAACGAGGTAGCTCTACTTCTCGGTCTCTGACACTGTCATCATACCTTTTCACATGACAGCCCCCGAGGCGCCGGGCTAAGCCAATTAGAGCCAGAGTTTTGGACTCTGAGTCAGAGAGCTAGCAGGCAGGCAGGGGCCAGCCGGATACCAGCCAACAGCACAGGACCTTGTGCCCTTTATAGGGGGAATGATCCCTGTTTTCTAGCTGAGAGCTCAGACTCTTGGACAACTTCTGCTGCAGTGGCATTAATACTGCAGGAGTAAAAGACAACTACTGCTGTTTCTTTCTGGTCAGCCCAAGCAGAGAAAAGTGTGTGTGTCTATCTCTGTTTCTAAGTGTTTGTGCATGTGTGTAAGAGTGTGTGTGTGTGTGTGCATTTGTATGTGTGTGTCATTAATGCCGCAGAGCCAGTGTCTTAGGTCTCCTCGGGGCCCTGGCTGTTCTATTCTACGATAGCTAGGTAGGGGCCGGAACCCGGAGGCCACTTCCAGAGCAGCGGGGCTCCTGCGCTCTTTGACCTGTGTGTATCACACACACTCCTAATCAGGCCTCCAGTGGGTTGGGGCTGGTCGGGGCTCTGCCTGCTCCTACCCAACAGGGGCCTCCTGCCAGTCCCACTAACTACCATACGGCCTGGTGTGTGTGTGTGAGAGAGAGAACATGTGTGTATGTGTATGAGACCGTGAGAGAGAGCGAAAGAGGAGGTCAGGTCATGGAAGAATTTGCCTGGCTACACAAACTCTACACCAAGCCGCGGATGTTAGTTTCTTCTACGCAATGAGTCTGTATTTGAGTACCTCCCCAACGATTTTTAGAACGGAAATCAATTTTAAACTGTCTGATTGGTTCCAGAAACCAATGGGTTGGTGCCAGAGCCAGAACACATGTGGGTAAAGCGCCTTTTTGAAAATTGGTCATTGGCATCACAATGGTGAGATATGATTCAACAACCTTCATTTTGATGTCCCCACAAACAACATCAACGATGGCAGTCTCAGACAGAAGTACTGTACATAGTGTCGTGTCTTTGGCATCATTCAACTGAAGATTAATCTTTATCAAATGACTCTCTGTAATTATTATTACGCGATTAAACTGATTAATCTTGTAACTGTAATTAACTAGGAAGTCGGGGCACCAAGGAAAATATTCAGATTACCAAGATATTTTCATATCTGATCAATAGTCTTCTGATTAATGAATTCTTCTTTACCTCACGTTAGTCTAATTCCAAACGTTGTAAATTGTTGGTTATCTGCACAAACCCAGTCTTCACTATGAGTCATCCATCAATTGTCTTAAAATAATTGATTTACTAACTAAGTAATTCACAGAAATGCATAAACAAACAGTAGATAGTTACAAGGATATGATAACGGAGTTTCCCTAGTGGGATAAACCGGCATCGCGGCTTGGTGTGCAAAAGGAAAGTGGGGGTCGAGTGAGATAATACGACACACAGTTGATAATTATAATAATTAAAATGCTAATCCTTTGCACATGAACACTCACTCATTCGGGAACAATTGCAATCAATATATATATTTACGCTCAGTGTGTCGTCGGGGTCTCTGTTGAAAAGTTAGATTCTGTTGGAGAGTTTGTCCGCCCTCTCTGTCTGTCTGGTCTCAAACCTTGGCCCTCTCGTTATCGAGGTAAACTGGTCTGCAACCTTTGTCCTCTCGTAATTGAGAGCAACATGGTCTGTTGAGAAATTCTCACGGTGGGGGTTTAATTCGGAATTGCAGAAAAGGGCCTGTACCAGGATGCCAGACCATAACTGTGCTCATGGGCGGTCCTCTGATTTAGTTCAACTCCAAAGGGAATTGGAGTTTCCTTCATTAAACAGTCCAAAATCACATTACACAATTTCACAAACAGTATCATCCACACTCATTCATCTTATACAACAATTAGATGTAAACCTCATATCTGAGGCTATTATATAAACAGCGTTATGGTAATGTGGCCGTATTGTCTCCCATGAGTTTCACAAAATTGTACCAAACAGAACAGTTCGTAGCTGGATTCTTAACCAATCTGTTATACCTTCTCCAGAAGATAAATGTTGTTTGGACCTCAAGTTCTGTGAGGTGGAAGAAATTCCTTTGTTCTCTTCTATGAAAACTCTACTCTCTCTCTATACTGTGGCTATGAGGAGATAATCTCCTCCAGGAATTTACGACCTCTCTGACCACAGCAGCCTGGGTGTAGGAGACAGGGAGAGGGGGATGGGGCTTGCTGTACCCAAAGAGGGCAACGTCATGACAGTAGCAAACAAAGATTTCAGTTTGAGAAATATCACTAGGACACTGTTTCAGAGACTAGCTGGTTGAGTCAGTACAGTATAGTATAATAATATAGTAGTCAGTACAGTATAGTATAGTGGTCAGTACATTACTGCATAATATAGTAGTCAGTAGGGTATAGTATAGTAGTCAGCAGGGTATAGTATAGTAGTTAGTAGGGTATAGTATAGTAGTCAGTAGGGTATAGTATAGTAGTCAGTAGGCTATAGCATAGTAGTCAGTAGGGTATAGTATAGTAGTCAGTAGGGTATAGTATAGTAGTCAGTGGGGTATAGTATAGTAGTCAGTAGGGTATAGTATAGTAGTCAGTAAGGTATAGTAGTCAGTAGGGTATAGTATAGTAGTCAGTAGGCTATAGCATAGTAGTCAGTAGGGTATAGTATAGTAGTCAGTAGGGTATAGTATAGTAGTCAGTAGGGTATAGTATAGTAGTCAGTAGGCTATAGCATAGTAGTCAGTAGGGTATAGTAGTCAGTAGGGTATAGTATAGTAGTCAGTAGGGTATAGCATAGTAGTCAGTAGGGTATAGTATAGTAGTCAGTAGGGTATAGTATAGTAGTCAGTAGGGTATAGTATAGTAGTCAGTAGGGTATAGTAGTCAGTAGGGTATAGTATAGTAGTCAGTAGGGTATAGTATAGTAGTTAGTAGGGTATAGTATAGTAGTCAGTAGGCTATAGCATAGTAGTCAGTAGGGTATAGTATAGTAGTCAGTAGGGTATAGTAGTCAGTAGGGTATAGTATAGTAGTCAGTAGGGTATAGTATAGTAGTCAGTAGGGTATAGTATATAAGTCAGTAGAGTATATTATAGTAGTTAGTAGGGTATAGTATAGTAGTCAGTAGGCTATAGCATAGTAGTCAGTAGGGTATAGCATAGTAGTCAGTAGGGTATAGTATAGTAGTCAGTAGGGTATAGTATAGTAGTCAGTAGGGTATAGTAGTCAGTAGGGTATAGTATAGTAGTCAGTAGGGTATAGTAGTCAGTAGGGTATAGTATAGTAGTCAGTAGGGTATAGTATAGTAGTCAGTAGGGTATAGTAGTCAGTAGGCTATAGTATAGTAGTCAGTAGGGTATAGTATAGTAGTCAGTAGGGTATAGTATAGTAGTCAGTAGGGTATAGTAGTCAGTAGGGTATAGTATAGTAGTCAGTAGGGTATAGTAGTCAGTAGGGTATAGTATAGTAGTCAGTAGGTTATAGTATAGCATTGCAGGAGACTGCAGCAGTGTGTTCAGTGCTCTGTGGCTCTTCCTCTGTGGTGCTGACCTCCTCAGGCGAGGGCAGGCCTGTCAGACACACACTTATTAAGCATGATAAGGGCAAAGGAGCTGCTCCCACTGCAGCCAGGGATAGGGCCCCCAGAAACACACCGAAAGACAAAAGAAAAGACAGGAAGAAACAAAAGGGGAAAGAAAAAGAACAACTTCCTTGTTCCCAGTTACTGTACCAACCCCCCTGCTTATCCTTCCCCTACCCCTCCTTCTCTTCTGTTTGTTCCACTTTTTCTGTGCCTGTCCTCCCCTCTTCTGGTCTGTGGTACCTGTGATAACTGCTTGCTGACGTTCAGTCTCTGGGCAAGCTGCGACGTGATCTTCTCGTTGGCGTCTCGCAGCTCCTGGGAGGAGCGCTGGGCATCACACCGGGCGGTCTGTAGAATGGTGAGATGGCGCTGGAGCGCCAGAACGCGCCCGCGCAATGAGGCGGGGGCACAGCAGCCGCACCTTTGGGCCTTCCTCCTCTTTCTCTCACTTCGTCTCTTCCCTCCTTCCTCCCCCGGCTCCCTCTGTTTATATCCTAACAAGAGGAGAACACAGTGCGTTCCTCAGAGTGTTCATGTACAGGAGAGCGGTGAACACACTTACAATCCCCATTTAGATTTCTGCTGCTGAGAGTTATCAAACGTGTGTGTGTGTGTGTGTATGGGATATTCTATCATCAGACTGACTAAGCCATTCCATATATAACCGATACAACAGTGTAGAGAACAGAATCTTGTTGTGTATCAGGTGTTGCTTCCGATAGTGTGTGTGTTTTGGTGTGTGTACCCCCCCTAAATAGTTGATAAAGTTTTGTGAAAATCTGAGTGAAACATGAAAACCTGTTGTTGCTACCTTGGTTCGGAACATCGGGCTGCGTTCTGGAGAATTCTTCCACTGGCTGTTCTGAGGCGGCTGCGTACCTGTGTGACTGGAAAAGACAAACCAAAA